>NC_142391.1:12818587-13176087 GCF_059441095.1 Idiotropiscis lumnitzeri | reverse complement strand
CGGTCGATGCAGGATTTGCGGCGATGCTCGTCGAGGTTGAAGAGGATAGAGTCAGTATTGGAGATGTCCAGAGACTTCTGCTTGTTCATGGCCTGCAGACGCTTCTTTCTGGTGCTCTCTTCCCTCACGCAGTGGAGGATACTGTCCTGAAGTGCACTGGCTTCCCGGTACTCGGACAGCTCAATTTCACCTGATGTGGGTTATGAGCAAAGATAAGACATCATGAAACAAAATACTACATGTCATCAGGGAGTGAAAATGTTTCGAGTCTTACTTTTCTTTGCATTCAGCTCAACTGGTTGGTATTTGACAGACTTGCTACCACCAATTCTCTTCAGACGGGCAAAGAAGGTTTGTGACTCCTTGTTAGCGGCCCCGGTGGGAGTGTCATGAACATCTGACTCATCAAATACACTATCCTCTTCTGAAACAGAGTGAAGAAATGGAGAATGAAAACCAAACAATTTAAAAGCTGTTATCTAAATGTTTTTTTTAGGGATTTTCAGGGTTTTCCATCTTCTACTTGTTACTCTTAAAGGGATACTTTACTAATTTTGCAATTTACAGCGGTAAAAACGTATTAATACATCACGCGTTGAGGGATCAGGTAACAACCAATCACAGCTGAGCGTGTGGACATTAGGTGCAATTGCTAAATGTTTGTGAGCCTTAGAGGGGTTGCAATCTTCATGACTTTGTAAAAAATAGAAGTCTGAATTTAATTTTGAGGACCTACACTCAAGAGTATCTATTAAGGTCTGCATTCAAGACGAACATTTTCACCTTTTTCCTTTTCACTGTAACGACTTATGTTGGAGTTGTCACTGTAGAGGGGACCAGCGGTGGCGTGGGGACGGCAGCTGTGATACTGGGCGTTCAGGGTGTTGATTGTAATGTAGATCAGATGCAGGACAACTTTACTTCCATCCATTTCTCTGTAAGGATACTGAAAAATGACACTCAATTAGAAACACCTACACCACCAAACAGTGATGGGAAGAAGAGACATACACTAGTGCTTGTTACTGTACTTAGTAGTCTATTCTTCAGGTATCATATTGTCCCCCCAAAAAAATTGCTTCGGTTTGCAACTTTAACGGATGATGACAAAGTGTAAAAAAAAGATGTGAATAGAGAGTCAACTGCATAAATGATAACGGCAACAGCTCTGGAGAAGATATTGCCCATCCATAGTCTTATTTAAGAGACTTTTTTTATGTTGTCGGCTTAAAGAATGATTTATGGATAATGTACTAAGAAATATGAGCTTCTGGCATTAAAAAACAATAATTCTGCCTGACCCGATAAAAACCCAAACGGAAAAATTGTCTGAGTATGCATTTTTTGCTTGTCACTTCACAAAGTTAGGGAAGCTATGCGAACACGTTCTTTTGATAGTGTGCACGTTGATTTATTTTTTTCTTCTCAGTACGACTAGCACTAAGCAAGTTATTCGACAGAAAAAGTACAGACAAGGGTTGTGAAAAGTTATCAAAACATTGTATTTAACTGTCAGCAAACACTGATTTGGACTTTTTACAATAGTATTCAGGCACATTTCAGAGTCTGTACTAACACAGTACATTTATTTCTCAAGAAGTTGAATCAGTACTTCTACTTTAACCAGAGTGATCTTCCACAAGTATTAATTTTAACTAACCATGTTCATATTATTGGAACCGCAGCAGTGATTTTATGTACTATATACTGTATATTTTTTTTCATTTGAAATTTGCATTGAAAGGTACTACTTCCGGTTTAAGCCATGTGCTTTTATTTTGAATGTAAAGCGTTCTGTGTAATACAGTTCACACGTAAGGTAACTTAACGAAGAGTACGGCCAAGAGTTTCATATTGCTCCTCACATAAACGGACTTTTCTTTTACTAGCAGCCGCTTCGAAGAGGCAACAGGTGTGTAAATGATGTTTCTATGTATTTTGTGTTTGTAAATATTGACTTTTGAATGTGAAATATGTTAGCTAATTGTTTACGTGTGTTTTGAAATGTGTTTCAACTCTTACGGTGATTAGGTTTGAAGGTTACACGGTTATGGATAAATGTTGCTCAAAAAATAAACTGCAAAATCATCAGTAAAGTCTTATCCTTGTTCGGAGGGCATGCTACATTAATACTTGTACTTAAGTACCGAGAGAACTAAATTTGCCTCCTCGGCAATCGATTGACTACTGCCCTGAAATTGAGTGGCTAGAAATGTTATAAGGTTTACCTTATACAGAATGACTAGCAGGGCTTTGAGCCACATCTGTCTGATGTGAGGCCTCAGCGCCCAAAGTGAGCATCTGGGTGGCTGCTGGAAATAGTGTCTTAGCTGAGGACACGTGCAGTACTTCAAGACCTGAACCACCAGGGGGAGCAGCTGCTTCCCTAAACTGATGTTATAGTCCATGACCTGAGAGACATGACATTGAACGCTTCAGCCTAGATGGCACACATTATTAGAACCATAAAAGAGCAGAGGCACGGACACACACATTAATAAGAGGTCTTTTATAATAAAAGTCGGTCACCTGTGCAATACCAGCAATGAAGGCATTAAAGCATGTCGATGTGCGCATCTTCTGAGGTGCAATCATGAAGCAGCCCTCCTGCTGGTCGTAACCCAGCAACACATACAGGTGACGCTTCACTGTGTTGAAGGCCTTGGCGCTGCCAATGTCGGCCTCGGCACTGCTCTTGTCTTTGGCCATGAATTTCATGAGTACCATGATGAGCTGGTGAACAGTCTGGTGGTCTATGCCCGCGTCCTCTGGGAGCAGGTCTCTGATGATGCTGTCGTCTTCAGGAGACAGCATCTGGCCTGCATGAGAGACTGAGGCGTCAGGGTTTCGATGTTGGAGCAAAGGATAGGGTTGGGTAAGGGGCAGAGGGGCTAATGTACTGTCAAAGGATCTCTCGTCCTCGGTTTGGTGAGGTAAATACTAGGACAAAATTGCTGGTACCTTTCTGTTATAGAAATAAAATTAATATTAAAAGAAAGAAAGGAAAAACAACATAAGACTCATAATAAATACAAATGTAAAGAAAATTAACCAATGAAAATCCGATAGCGCTTTTAAATTGTGTTCCAACAGAATTATTTAAAAAAAAAAACGAGCAAACACATGAAACAGGCCAGGATAAGAAAAAAAAAATGACTTACTGGTAATTAACTTGATTTTTGTTGTGCAACCATTTGAGGCAATTGCTAAAATAAATAATAAATGTTTTTTTGTAACTTTTAATTAGACTTCTGAAGCTCTCAGCAAGTATTTTTGCCCACTCTTCATGAGCAAAGTGTTCCATTTGTCTCAGGTTTGGACGGTGCTTCCGTCACATGCCATGTTTCAGCTCGTTCCACAAAATTTCAACTAGGATTTAGGTCAGGGCTCATAATGGGTTCATTTCACAAAAGCCCATTGATATATGCAGTGGGCCATTCAAGGATGTTTTAAGTTGTATGTTTTGGGTCATTTTTCTCTAGAAATACTTTACTTGTCTTGAGATTTCTTCCTCTCTCTTTCATTAAAAGAAGGATAATACAAGAATAATTTTTTTCATGAGAGTATTATGCAGTTCAATGCTGGTATCGGGTGTCCCATGTCACAATTTGGTCAATTTAGCATTTTGTCACAAATCTACAATAATGGTAAATCCAGACGTGTTGATGTTATTTTTGATGTATTTTATTTATTTATTTATTTTACAAATTATTTCGCAATCTAAAGTGTGGAAGAGGGCTTGCTCTATTTGATGATGCAATATTAACGGTTGAAGAAACGTGCCATTTTGGGAAGTTCCTGAAAAGTGATGACTGTGGAAGTACACGGGCTCCACCAAACGGCAACGATATGCAAAATGGTTGCAGAATCTGAATGGTAAGTTTGGTAAACAAAATACATTTAAAATGTTGTCTTTCTTTTGCAAAAGAATGTCGCGAACAACTACGTATTTGAAATATTGAATATTTCAATGTCTTATCCTTACCCGCCAAGCTTTTTATTCAACGTAACGTGCATATCATTATAGAGGAGTAAAGTAGGTGTTTCACATTTGGAAATTTTATTTACCTGGTAGGACTTTCTCGATCATATCACCGAGTGTGGGAGCGGAGTGCTCTTGCCTGGTAAGCCTTAGAGCTACAAACCAAACATGAAGACAGTTTAGAGGAGTGACAGGAAATGGTACCACAAGCCACACGTCTTGGTACACACAAGCATGTTCAGAACAGAAGTCCCCAACCTTTTTCGTGCCATGGAGAGGTTTCACATAAAGCAATATTTTTGATGGACTGGCATAAAAACAAATAAAAGCTCATTAGTAAACAAAAAAGTAACCGTTTCTGTAGTTTATTTGACTATAGTTTTTGTGATTAGTTGAAGCTTGTTTCCCTTCAACGAGGCGTGTTGGGGTATTGGATAATGATACTTATTCACTAGTCTACTATTAGTGGTCCACTAGTCTACTCTAATTTTGTTTTGGTCGCCATAATTGCAAAAAATTCCACATCACATAAATAAATGACAGCATGGTGTTCAATGTTTGTTGACAGCTCTGAAAGTTTCATTGCCTCATTTGCAAGCCTGTTGCCACATATTACGCAAAGTGGGCTTGGTGCATAAAAATCACTTACGATAAACCTGTATAGGGAAACTGAACTCTCCAAATTTTGATGCAAGACTATGTTGCCAACATTAGTAAAAACATGGTTTTCTGATTAATATTGAGTTTGCAGATTAAGAATTAATTAGAATAATTAATCAACATAAGGGGAGGCGCAATGTTGGACAAAATCATTATCAGTTGCATGTCAAAAGTGACGTGACGTCATCAAAACTACAGTATCGCATTACGTGTGTGTCGAGTGGCAGTTTGTTGAGAGACGGATTGAATCATTCGTTCCTGTAGACACCATGGCCTTTTGAAATTACTTATTTTGGTCTCAATTTTTACATCTCGAAAGCCTGGCATTTGAACAGGGGTGTGTAGACTTTTTAAAAATCAGGAGATGTTATGCTTAAGAAAGGCAAACAACAATCTTCAAAAAAATAGTGAACTTTGCGCAGATAGGATTTCAAAATAAAAAAAAATTGCTTCACCTCCTAAACAAAGAAAATGAGTGGTGGTACATGGGGCGTTCAAGAAGGACTTCAGCGCTGAAGAATTGCGTCAGCATGCACGAGATGTGGGAGCGCAGACTAAATGAAAATGTCGCAGGATACATTTGAGCGTAGAGGACAAAGTGGCCAATCCGCACTACTCACATAGTCGGTTGCTCAGTGACTCGGGAAGTGAGAATGCCCGCTTGGACTCTGACGGGCCGCCCTTCACGCTGTCACGGAGGGAACGCACACTCTTCTGGCGGTTTCTGGCAAAGCGTGCCCGGCGTATTTTCCACATTGCTGCATCGCTGAGGTTTGCCACGTTGGTTCGCACTGCAGTGATAGCTTTCAAAAGAAAGGTTAGGATTGTAATTTAGAACACAAATGGAATGTGATGTGACTGCCACAAGTAAAACAATGTTTTGGCGACTTTAACTCAAGCGTACTTGTAGGAAACGGAAACTCCTTGTTACAGTCCAGGTGCAACTGAGCCTCCAGCGACAATGTTTCAAAGCGGTTGACGAAGAACTCCCAGCTGAGTGCAGGGACGTCTTTCTTCAGGAAATGAAGCAGGAGTAGTTTGCTGAGGATGACGGGTCGATCCCTCACAACTGTGTCAAACTGAAAATCCAGGCAGAGGCACAAGCCCTGCATAGCAACACAAAAGCACAAGACAGCACCAATAAGTGCAGGGACACAAATGTTGTATAAATGTAAAACCTAATTAATTCAAGGTGAAGTGGCCTTTTCATTTTCATTTTTCTGCATGCAGCCCTTGGAAGAACAACTTCTGGCACCTATCTTATCGTGTCTTCAGTATAAAGAAAGTTTACTGTTGTGAGGTTGAAGGACTGTATGAGGTGTTCACCTGCAGCGCTGGCCTCTTGATGGTGTCCAGCAGCAATCTGGCTCGGGTGGCCACTGCCGGATTGACGTCCTCCACCGACGCCAGGAAACAGCAGAAGGCGTGCGCCAAAGAGTACTTGAGCAGATGGTTCTTAGTCACCGCGCCAATGTCGAGGAAGCGGCACAGCACTGCAACCTTTTCCACTATGAGAATATCATGAACAGAACAATAATACAATTTGTATGTATGTTAGGGACCATGACAAGGGAATGGGAGCCTATACCAACTGACTGAAAGAAGGAAGCCAGGATTGACTGACTGACGGTTGTACGGCACCCAATAGACAGCTTGCCAGACAAACTCAAGGCAATTAAAGACAAGCCATTCACACATTTAAGAACAATAAAGAGTTATAACCCAAGATGTATGCCTTAGGTTAAGACTCTGACTTGACTAACACAATGTATTCGGTCAATGAATGCAGGAGTAAACCGGTTAACAGGAGAAAAAATTCACATGCACAGGAAGGACATGTAAAATCCACACAAGGAAAGATGAAACTGAACCTTTAACCTAACACTAGGCAATCATGCCAATGAAAATAAGCGTATTTTATAGTATCATTAATTTTAATTTCAATTTACTGCTTTAAAAGTCTTTTTTATTGAATAATTGCTATTATATGTTATACTCTATGTAAACTACATTTGTACAGCTGTTGTGAAATGCGCTATAAAAATAAAGTTGTCTTGTATAAGCACAATATTCGATGGCTTTGCTTTAACTCCTGCAGTACACAAGAATGAACACTGGGTGTCAGTGCAGGCACAGTAACATTTGCATGGCCTGTTGGTAATGACACACTCGAGGAAACATGATCACTGAGTCGCTAGTATTTATTACAACAAAAGAAGATTAGTTAGGCTTTGGAAAGAATCTCATTAATTTTGACATTCATTTTACACGTAGGCATATAATTAACCACTAGGCTGACAACATTGGCCAAGAGATGAATTTGTTTACAAGGCTACAAGGACGAATAAATCAACATGAGCCTGTATTACCTGTCCATCGGTGGACATATCCCTGATTTTCGCAAGGTCAACTTGCAACCAAACAGAAGGTGGTTAAAAAAAAATCACATCAAGCCGTCAATTCCTATTTGCCGGGTATTCGAGCTGCACTGTAACCATGACAACAAGGGAGGAGATGTGGGCAGTGGTTTAGGTTATATAAAGGGAAGGGGGTCTTGTTCGGATGGTTCACTCGTACACTCACAAATCACAAGATTGGGAAGTTAGGGTCATTATGAGGACCGGTCTTTTTATGTCTATGTGCAAGAACATCAGATAGACTTATACATCTAATCTAATGAACTTCACAACAAGAGCTGCGTCCATTTTCGGTACAGCGAATTCTAATTTTGGGGTGTGGGTCAAATATAGACTACTTCAGCTGGGTTGGGGGTGACAGGCAGGGTAAACTGGTCGCCAATCGCAGGGCACTTACAGACAAACCACCAATCACACTCACATTCGCACCCTTGGCGAAGGATATTTTAGAATTTTCTAATTGAGTTATGAATATATGCTGCTGGCTGTTGTTTATGAATGTGTGCTTGATTTGTAGTGTTATGAAACAAAATAATAAGCGGTACTGCACTTCTTTAGGTTACTTTATTTAACTTTATGAGTAGTATATATTATTTTAACATGTGAATTTTCAGAAGGAGCAGCATCGTACCAAGATATTTTACTACAGCTCAAACACTGGCTCTTAGTAAATTGTGCAGGTTTAGAATATTTAAAAGTAACAATTTTGCTCCCCCTCCCCCATTTCTCTTTTCTGAATTAACTCAAAAGGCAGAGGTGGAGAAAAAAGATGACACATCATTTCACCTGCTTCAAATCGTATTTTCCAGTCTTTGCTGTTGAAGTTTGTGTTGATGAGGTTCCAGAAGATGTCTGCCCCGTGGGACAGAGAGAGGGCGTGGAGGAGCTGAGGCACCGCCAGAGAAGCCAGCTGGCAAAACTCGGACTTCAACATCGCCCACAAACTGCAACACAAATAGAAATAGGTGACATTTAGCATTCTTACCTAGACAACAAGTTCAGGCGGTGGCATTTAAGCCGCACATACCTTGGGATGAGCATTTTTTCCTGGATGTAGGCCAGAAACTGGGGGTGATCCTTGCGGGCGAAATACAAACACTCGCCATGCAAACACAAGATCCTCAGACAGTTCAGCATGTTAAACAAAATGTCGGGCTCTTCAAATTTGGACATTTCCTGAAATGAACAAAAACAACAACGTATGCCACCAAACCACAAATTCTTCAAGGTAATATTTTCTATGTGTGTTAAATTTTACCTGCAGGATGGTGTATATTAGTTTCAAAGACACAGGAAGTTGCTGGTAGGAGAATCTCTTATCTGAGTTGTTTTTCATAGCTGCAAGGAAAAAGAATATCTGAATTTATTTCCTCCTACAAATTGGACGTTTATGTAATTTTTAAAATAATCAAGCTGTTCAAAACTAACAAAAACATGTCATATCAACCCATTGATGAGTTTACGCATGACATCATTGATTTTGCTGTTCATCTTTGAATGACTTATGTTGCTATCCGGCACAGTGCAGGGTTGTTTTTTTTTTTTTGTTTTTTTTTTTATAAAACACACTACACCATATACATATTTCCAGTAGGCAAGGCTGAATGTGGGCCTTCCTCAGATCCACCTGTCACCACTTCGGGGGCATAGAGACTTCAGCTATTGTTTATTTAGCCTCATGTGATGTTATTTTCGTGCACAGTTTGTCCCGTGACAGGATGCTGGATGGGGATGACACTTACGTGCAGTATCAGGAGAGTGGTTGTTGGGGTTGTCAGTGTGCGCTGCGATCGGGTTGTCTTCTTCCTTGCTTCGGTTCTCCGCTCCGAGGGAGAAATCTGACTGAGGAAGCAATAATGTTTCCTCTAAACTATCTGTCGGTTCCTGCAGAGAAAATCAGTCACGTTTCCCCATCAGGACAGAAGATGAGTTGTGGTGGTTTGGGACACAGCACGCTATTTAAAAGCTTTAGTTGCTAACACACAGCGCTCATTAACATTCAGTGGAATGAAAATGCACGCTGCGTCTCACCACCAGGCGTATCTCTTCCCGGGGGGTCAGTCTCTCCAAAAGCTCACAGCCCAGCTGGTAACACAGGATGCTGGATTGGCAAAGGCTGCACTCCAGGGCCTTCTCATCCTTCCGGCAGGTGTGCGAGCCCCCCCACGGGGCTTGGAAGACATTGTTGATGATCCCTACAATATCTTTCCCCAGGCTGGTGTCTAAACCGAGCATCACGCCGTCATCTTGCAGCTCCATCTGGGACAGCGGGCGGGGAGATGACCGTCAAAAACACAGAATAGGAAGTGGAGCACGACGCATAAATCTCAAGATCCCACCTGTGAGCATTGTTGTCATTTCTTTGTCGTACTTGTCACGACGTTAGTGACAACTATATATGGAGCTAATTACACCTCTACATTTAAGAAGGTCACCTGTTTTAGGATGAGGTCAAACATGAGGATGAAACAGCCCAGGTTCATGTCGTCGTCATCGCAATCTAAATCCAAGGCACAATGGCCAGTGGCGTGGCCCAGGTTTTTAAACGGACTACAGCGTAGAGGACTGCGGAATGGGCTCCTGAAAGGACTTGGGAACGGGCTGAGGGTATTGTGCTGCCCACGGCGGCCCGGATCTGACACCACACTCACCTACGGAGACAGAACCATAATCATTCATCATCAGTCATTATACAATAATGGAGTCACATTCCGCCTTCAGCGCATTCAAATTGATCCTGATATATTATTATTTGCATTTTATTACATATGTGCCTTTTTTTTTATGCTTATTATAAAGCATTGGTGAGCCGTCAGGGCCAGCAAGGACTTCTTAGTGCCTGCGTTGCCGTGTCAATATGATTAGGATCTGCCCATGGCCTTCAGAATCAGTTGTGCTAATTTAAAGTACAGTTTGAAGTGATTAAAAAAAAAAACACCTGTCATATATATCAAAACTGTCTGTATGACGTGCCAGTAGAATATTATTTAAATGATCCTTTGGAAGATTATGTTATTTCCGAATTTATTACAGAATGTCTAAATTAACCAATCAGAGATCGTAGAAACAGAAGACATGACCGAGGGATGCGTCAGTCATTTGCTCACACGCACCGCCGTTCAGAGTTTCATGGTGACACACAAAGGCTCTCACAAAGGAGACTATAGTGTCTTGGCAGGTTATTTAACTCTGCATGGTTAGCAACAAAAAAATCAAAAGCAGGAATTGTAAAGATCTCTCTTCATGTCATGGTATATAAAGGTCATGTTTTTGGCACGGGCGGCTGGAAATATGGCTGCAAGCACTGGCGCAGACGTGACAGTTGATTGCCTCTCTTATGTTTTAATCGAAATATTATTTTATATATATAATATTATATATATAATATTATATATATATATATATATATAATATTATATATATAATATTTTATATATATATATATATATATATATATATATATATATATATATATATATATATATATATATATATATATATATATATATAATATAAAAATACAACATAAAATCTGTCCCATTTCGATTTTGGCAATACTCCATCTTTAAAAAGTCTTGTTCGCGATGCAGCTTTCGCTGTGCATATGCATGTTCGTGAGCTAGAGGGCATTTCTTTGGGCAATATGTGAGAAGGGGGAGGGAGGAGTGAAGTGTGGCGACATTCAAATCTTGCTAATAGCTGCAAGACTGCATACTGCAGCTTTAAGTACATTATATTAGCACTGGAACTGTTTCTTTAACCAATCAAATTTCAAAATAGTATTTTTCCATCCTGTGACAGGGTGCTCAGAGCACGTCAAATTCAACTAGCAAAGCACCACTCGTACACTTTAATACAATTAATAACCAGCATCTCTCGTGTGTATGATGTATGAGATCTAATTATGAGTGAATTATTATGTCCTTGACATGTATTTAGGTAATGATGGATCATGTATGAAGCACAGTTGGTTTCTATGATTGTTAAGAGGTGGCCAGGTCAGGTCAGTGTCCAGCGAAGGCCCAGGTATAAAATGCACTGACACGGCCCTTGAATGTTGTTGGTGGTTATTTTATCTTATCTATCTATCTACATTCAAATACATTTTATACATTTAGTTAATACATGGAGTTTAAAATGTTAAGTCTCAACCCTGACAGGTCAGTTAGACGGCATTGAAAATGTAAATGGGAGAGTGACATTAAATTAAATGAAGCCCTTTCAGCAAGCTATATTTAGAATTTGACAGTTACCATGGCAACATTCAGTACATCTCGGTGAATGGTAGGAATCGAATCCAACAACAGTTCAAATGTGTTCAGTCCTTACAGAAACCGAGTGAATGAACTGACCTTAGAGTGACGTAAAAACATCACACCTGAACTCGTTTTAAATGTCATTATGAGTGCGCCGTGGAATGATCAAATCTTTCGATAAATGACATTTAGATAAATTTTATTTATTTTTTTTTCTCACCCTGCGAGCTCCAGTGTTGCTAGTCAGATCGGAGGCACGTGCCTTCCTCTGATTGGCCAGCTCCTTCAAAGAGTTCACACCATCCGAGAACATCCCAATTAGCAACTGCAGAGGCACCACAATATCCAGCTCTGACAGCACCTAAGACATTTAACAGGACCAGTGAGTGAGAAGACTGCAATATTAAAAAAATAATTCATATTTAATCATAATCATATTTCAAGTTGTGTATCTTGGTCGTTGGTTTGTCTGCTTTTTGCGCAATAATGGCTATGCAAATGTGCTGCAAATCATTTTCATGCAGCAAATCTCTTCATTTTATTTACTGGGACATGACATATAACAGTGGCAAACCACCACTTCTCTCTGTGATCTGAATCTGACCTATTTACTAAATCTAAATGAATGCAATCTCTCCATCACAGTTGTGTCAGAAAACTTGAAAATGATCCATGGTGGCAAGCTCTAAGTGCATATGGGATGGAAGCCAAAATCTCTCCTCTCTCTCAGTCTCATTCTGTGACCCAGATCCATATTCAGCAAGCTCCTGCCCAGACTTGACACTCTACGACAACCTGTTCAATTCACACGCACTGTGGACAGAACCACGGGATGGTCAAGGGGAAAAGTGTGTGAGTCTGCGTGTGGGCGTATGCTTACATGCAACCACAGCAGAGCCTGCTCTTGCACGGACGCTGGATAGCCCGAAAATCTGCAGCTGATGAAGCCAAACATTTCTTCCATGGAGAAGGGAAGGGGGCACAGCTCAATGTCAAACATCTTGCTGCATGAACAAGCCAGGGGAAAATTATGTTAATTATCCAATACTTGCTCACAACCATGAAATGCTCCACCGCTTAAAACTTGAAATTAGAGTTCGGGGTTTCATACAAGAGTGATCATATATTAACATAATTAGGCTATATATGATCATTAAAAAATATATGAATAATTTGGGAAATATATTAATTATTTTTATTACCCCCGCATTAGAAAGAGAATATTTCTACCCTGCCCCACTTTAGCTGAAGGTGTTTGGGAAAACTGGGACAATGCTGTCATTAAACTTCTACTTACTTACTCAAATGCCATATGTACTTGCTACTTGAGTCACATTTACCTTAAGACTTCCCGGAACTCTTTGAGCTGCTGGTCGGGCACCTCTGTCCGGATGGCCTCCAGCCACTCAGGCATAAAACATTCCCACAGTGGTTGGCTGATGACATTGTAAGGAATCAGACACAGGATGCGGTTTAGACCCTCCTTCAGTTGGGTCACTGTGCTACAAGACTTGTCCCAATATCCGCCAACCTGGAGAGAAATATACAAAGCACAACACAATGACTGAGTGGAAACCACCACTTCTGAATCAGCTACTAATTCTAGGGATGCACCGATAGCAATACTCAGTTACGATACAATTTGCCAAAATCCCGAGGTGAGCACGTTATCCTATTTTGCCGGTCCGTCCTCCATCCAATTCGTCATCGTCCCTCTGTCCTTATTCCTAAAAGTAATCGTCATCCGTCCCCATCCGTCCTTGTCCTTTTAAAGCGCTGCTGTCCTTGCTTTTCACAAGTAGGCCCCCTAGTTGTCAAACTCAATGCTGGGGGGCCAAATCTGGCCCACCATCTCATTGCATGTGGCCCGCGAAAACAAATCATGTGCCTCGACTCCAAATGTCTTGCGAGAATCCCAAGATTTAGAGTGAATAAATACCTCCGGTTGAACAAACGTTTGATTTCTGATTTCAAAACGAGTGATCCGTCAATTTGTTTTGTTTATGTGATAATATGAAGGGATCATACATTTGCATTGGTTCAAAGTCATAATGGCCCTGCAAGGGAAAACATAACTATAATGTCAAATATGATTGACACCACCGTCAAGGGAATTATGGACAAAGCAGTACATTGAGTAAAAAGAAGTGGCCAATGATGTAATGCTGTCTCACTTCAGGCTACTTTTATGTGAGATGTGTGGCTCTAAGACTTTAAGAAACACATATAGTAGGATGTTAAAATGCAACTAAGAACAAGTTGTTATTCTGTTCTATTTTATTAAAAATGGGCCAGGTTTTTTCAAACAATAATTTGTTAAAATAGGACACATCTTCATCACAGATTTAAGAAATATTGGCATTATCAAGTGCTATTGAAGGCTATTGTCTAATGAAAATACTTGTGCTCATGCTCACTCATCACACTTGTGCGACCTTACCCTGGCAAACTCGACGGGTTTGGGCAGAAGACACATGACCATGACGTCAAATCGCACATCACACACCGTCTTTAACCACTTTGTGACAAACTGTGGCTTGAGCTTCTCCACAAGGCTTCCCACCTCGTCGTCCATCATGTAGGCGGTAGAGTGAAACCACTGGAAAACCATACTGACCAGCCGGGCCAGACTCTCGGTGGGTGTGTTCTCATTGGGGGTACACAAGCTCACCTGCACATGTACAGTGAGAGAAGTTCAGAGAAGCAGAGCAATAAGGTCATATAGTTGCGATAAGGTAGCCATGTGACGGGCATATCCTTATCTAATGTCCCTGTTATTGACAGACATGGCAACGGGCCTTCGGTACACACCAGGAACCAGATGCCAAACTGACTGAGGAGGCGCTGGTCGTGCTGGTCGTCCTCCTTGTTATCAAACTCAATGTTGTCCAGGGAGTGATGCGAGGATGACAGACCCATCTGCCGACGCCTGTTCAGCTCAAACTCACGTTGTTCTGCGTGGATTTCAGCCTCCTTGAGCAGGCTGGAGAGAAATGGAGGGATAATAAAAGACTCAATTCCTGAATGCATCACACAAACGCACATCAGTCGAGACAGCAGAATACTATCCAAGAAGATCCAATTTAAAATTAACATGATTATTGTGGTAGGAGTTTGCAGTGGTTGTAGAAACGCACAACATCCTACTCAACGGTTTCTCAAATGTTTTCAGTTAAAGCGACGGTTACGATTATCAAGACAGCTTTCAGCATGATGAGGTGCAGATGTGAATCAGGACAAACTACAATCACAATAATTAACATAAAAGGAAGGCTTTAATCAGGAAACAGCAATTTTTGTTTATGCTAATCAGTTATCTATCCAGTTAATAATAATAATAATAATGAGCACATCTTAGAATAATGCATTGTAGTTGTTCTTTTTCTGATAGTGACGAATGATTTTCTTTGTAAAGGCAGATTTGTTACCAAAGCTCTTGTGCTGGGTTGTCATGAGAGTATGCAGGTGCATGTAATATGTTTTCCATAATGTTGAGTAGGACATAGAAGTATCCCAATCCTGCTTCATCTTGATCTAAAAACCCAATTAACAAGATGACAGAGATGTGAAGCCACCTTATAACAGCTTCCACAGTGCAAACTAGCTCCTCTGCCCCGCACTCCCGGGTGTTGATCGGAGGAGGCGAAGTCTGGTACAGATGGGTCTCCGCAGCAGCCCCCACCTCGCTACTGTGGTGGTTGACATGGCAACGCTTGCAATAGCGGACAGGCCGGTTACCATGGCGCCCACAGCAACCGGCCGAGAAGCAGGTGACCACAGCCCTCCTGACGTGAGAGCTACAGTTCTGAGAAGACACGAGGCCAAGTCACAAATTTTTATTTCTTCTTAATGAAGTTACATTCATCTCCTGATAGGCTTCTTCTAACTCTCTAAATCAGTGATGTATTTGCTGAGAAACATTAATCACTCCACATCTGCTGGGATTTAAAAAATATATATATCTTTTTGCGTCCCCAGTGTCTCAGGCTTCTAAAAATAAAAAGCACGGCACGAGGGAACCATCCTAATCTGATCAGCCTCTAAATCTTTTGCCATTAGAGCGATGCAGTGCTGCCTATCAAATTAACATATTTGCCCTCATTCAACCATCCATCTTCTCTTCGTGCTGCACGCCTGATGTTACATATTCCAAGTGCTCAAGGTATTTTTAAAGATTTGGGAATGCTGGTGTGTTCACGATGGCCAATGTGACACGCAATGAGCGGAAGGAAAGATGACTCAATTAATAATGAAAGCTCCGGTGTAAATCCAGGTGGGAGTTGAAAGGGCTTTCTGAGATGAGTGGAGCAAAGCCTGCTGCAAAGGGGGAGAGGATGCGGATTAAATGTTCTGGACAAACTAGTTGGAGGCAGACTGTTTCCATTGGCAACACAGGGTTGCTACGCCTGATTGGAATCCTGCAGATCAGCTCATATTCTATATTCCAGGTGTGTCCGAGGAAGCCATTCGGGAGCAATCACTCAGTTTAAGCTTCAGCAGCGAATACACGCCACCCCTTTCAGTTGATTTGGAAATGAATTTACATGTGTACTGAGTTACATTAATGCACTGTGCGTTGGACGAATATGTCAATCACCACAAGATTATTTTTCTTAAATGACTACTCCTACTACAATAAATAGAAAAAATTTATGTAATATATATATATATATATATTTATTTTATATTTTTAATTTTTTAATTATTTATTTATTTATTTTATTTTATTTTATTTTATTTATTTTTTATTTTTTTTTAATATTTTGAAAATAATTGACACCCCTGAGCTGTGCCAGGAACTGTTAAAAAAGACCCCAGGTAATGTCGACCATAACATAGGGTTCAATATTCGTGTCGTCAAACTGTTCACAGGGATGGGCTACACCAAATATTTTCCCAACACTCATGCAGCTTGACGTAGTTAGGAACGGGTGGTTTGCGTCGTTGTAGGGGTGAACACAGCCGACTTGCATTCCCTTTAAAATCGACACACAAGAAGCGTTAAGTCCTTAACAGGGCAGAAGCAGAAACTGATTTCCTGGAGTCCATCCAGGAGGTCCAAGCGCACAAAGTATGAGAAATTCCAAGCAGACCTCCACGGATGGATGATACAAAGTTGGCCCAGGCGATCATGGATCACCACAGTGAAGTGGGCACTTGGACATCACCTTCCACCCTGATAGTGTGTGTCGGTGTGTTTAGTCTATTCAGCCACCAAATGATCAGGTGCGCTGGGGGCATGTCGTGGAAATGGCCATCGTATGTCAGAACACCCAGCAATTCATCTGCCAAATTCCCAAACTCGCTAAAGAATGCTAGCACCGGCACAGAAGAACAAGATGCATCAGTTTTTACACTCAAACGCAACTGCACTGTCTACAAAAATGAGCACGTAGTGTTGTACATATTGGGACTCAAGATTTTTATTATTTCTGTGCAAATAATTCAAATGTTCCTACCTTCTTTTGACAAATAGCAGATATTTCAGCTGCAAATCAAATGAAGGACATTATTTTGATTTGAATAACCAACAAGAAAAAATACATTCAGTGCATCTTTGAAAGCAGGGGTGTGGAACATACGGATTGTGGGTCACATATGGTCTTCAAGAGCGTTTGATCTGGTCTGCCATGCAATTCTAAAAACAGGTAATACCTCAGAGCAACTATCTTTAAAAGTCCAATTGCTTAGAACCAAAATGCTTGTAATATATAATTTTAAAAAAGTCTGTCATATTTTTTCAGCAATTTGGAATGGTTTCAATTTCATAATATGAAATTCTGAAAAAAATTGCCCCTAATACGCTGCAAGAAAAAAGGCCCCAAGCTCTGCTTTAAAGGATCACTTATTTGAGGTTTTTAAATGGATGACAAACAGCATACTGCACTATACTCTATATTTATATTTTTTCAAAACCAAGGTTAGGAATGCTTACCTTGTGGCAGAAGAACATCAACTAGCCATTCAGCGTGGTCCCTGAAAAGGTTGGAATAATGTAGAAGATATGTTTTATTTACTAGCAACACTCCTCTATTTACTGTATATGAAAATCTGCCTTGGATCGGGAGAGAAATAATGAAAAACGGGAAGGATGTAATGTCAGGAATGTTTCGTTAATGAAGTTGAGGTGAGGATTCAGGAATGGAAACAAGGAAGTGGGCCTAATTGGATTCATCCATTGCTCAGGATGATTTTTATTGATTTGATTTAGCGTCTTCCGTAGTTCAAAATGTGTCATCATTGCAGTGCACTGCTTGCTCGTTTACAAAAGCACAGTCATTGTTGCCAAGTTAGCAACATTTCCAAACCTTCGAGCACCAACTTTTGTTTAAGTGAATAGTTCAATTAAAAAAAACTAATAATAATGCAAGTTATTCAAGTTGGTCAAAAACGCTTGGCCCATTGACCAGGTGCATTTCTTATTCATATTCAATATTTAAACATCCACATGAGCGTTCTCCTCAAATTGAATATGGAAATCAGCTTTCCACTGATTGGTAGTGCCATATCAGCATCGTTGGTGACCATGTTGGGAAAGCACCGAGAGATGCTGACTCGCAACTGCACAGTGAGCAACTTGATGCCCGGAATGGCGGCCTGTCTGAGCTTTTGAGGCTGCACATACGGTATATTGCACTTTATCACAATTAATAAACCATGTTAAGAAAAACAATCGAGGAATAAGTGGGTTGCTACAGAAAGCTGACATAGATGAGAATAAAGTGTGGATATTTTGAGAGGATGCCACACCCTCAGTCAATGACTCACGCGTTATGCACTATACATCGCTTGCATGCATTTTGGCGACAGGGACTAGCTAGATAATAAATGATAGATTTAGTGAAGTATAGTTGTGAAACACAATATACATATTTACTGTATTTGCATGGCTTGGCGGCGGCCCGTGTTATGACTGTGTCATAAGCAAAGTTATTGTCCATAAAATGTGCCCCAACACAAGAAAATTCTGGTTGCGAAAGCCGTGTCGTTGGGCAACTCATTTTATCAGGTTATGTTATTGAACATTTAAAATGTCCTTTTTTTAGGGGCATGTTTATAGTAAACATTTCCAAGAGGAAGCATCTATTTTCACATTTCATGTAAACATACAAAATATATTCCTATTTTTTTATCAAAAATTATACAAGTTGAGGCTAAAAAAAAAAAATTCAGAGATTTTTCTGTATTAGGTGAAATAAAGCAAATCCCAGAAAGAACAATATCCTAGTTATTTGTTTTGGAATTCAAATGATTTAAAAGCAAGCAAAACTGGAAATCAGAGTTTTGTGGGGGAAAAAAAAATCGAGATTTTATCTGAAGGACATATCGGCCAGCCTTATGAGGAAATGTTGCTTACCCGGCAATTCGCTGGCTGCACTCCTCACATATGTAAAGAGGAGGTGGCTTGTCTCCCAGGGCAACAGAAAGAGTGGGATCTATACACATCTGCAAAAGAAAATAAGTTTAGAATCATGGATACTTGTCAACAATATGTTAATAACCACAACTATACACAATGGTATATTTTCTATGGGTGTTCCTCACACATCCCAAGAGTAAAGTATGAGTGCATTATTTTATCCTTCGCAAAGAAATACTGTCACACTCCAACAAGTCTCAACATGCCTCGATGTGAATGGCTTCCTGCATATGGTGCTCCCTGCTCACTTGCAACCTGTACTTGGCTTATAGTGCACTGTGAATTACTGTTCCCAGCACCCCCAATCCTCACAGCTTCCAATTAAGCCTAGCCCCCCAAGAGCTCCCTCCAAGTAATTGAAATCCGTCTCCTGTCCCTGCTCCTGCTCACATTCTATTTGTCCATTTTGAGCATGGCTGCATGGAGGCAGACCAAGCAAATAAAAGAGAGCAACAAACAGCACAGGCTGGTGTGTGTGTGCGTGTGTGTGTGTGTGTGTGTAGTGATGCTGATATCATTACAGCTGCCTGGATGTTCACTGATTTATTTACCGTGGGGGCTCACAAAAGCAAACATGGCGATGTGTGTGCTCGAACAATCTGCAGCATGCCACATGCAGTGCCTGTGAAGTACATGTGTGAATCTTGCAACACAGAACAGTTAGGCGACCCCCACCCCCTCAAAAAATGAATAATACAACTACATTAAAGGCATATCTTGACTTAGGTCACCTTGACAGCGGGTTTATTGATGGCATTGTGGCACTCAATATGTTGACAGTGAATTGGGTTCCAGGCTGTTAGGAATAAATGCAAAATGGAGAGCTTTGGTTAGTTCAAGGACATTTAGTGCCGAGAGATGAAATCTAAAAAAAATATTTGACCTGTGTACTGCAGCCCTCGGTATTCACTGATGGCTCCTGGTGGTTTCAGGTTGGGCCAGTAATGAAACAACATCTGCACTGCTGGAGGCTTGACTTGGGATGGGCCATAAGATATGACGTAAAGAAGGTCCTGCACAAAATCATGCCAAGTACACACTTTATCAGGCACACTGCACTTACAAATGAAATCCGTCAAAAGGTGTTGTGAAAACTCTCATTTAAAAAAGGATTTGAGTGGTACTAAGGTATTTTTTTTTGTTGTTGTAATTGTTCATTATTATTTTGTTATAGAGTATTGTTCCATTCGTAAAGCCACAGTCGTCTCATTAGCTCGCTGGCGAAGGGATATTTAGCTTAATGCAGATGATAGGGAGATACTTAAAATTCGTAACTAAGGTAGGCAAATATCGAAAAAGAAATTCCTTGTAATTCTGACACATTCTGCTGTTTCCTTCAGTTTTTACACATGATGCTAACGTATTGTTAGCTAAGGAAAAGCTGAGGTTCCTTTTACCCTGCAACTGGCACACATGCATGGTTCATTTTACTAAACAAATAAAGATAAAGATAATTATGTCCTTTATCTTTAAATAAACACAAGCGATTCAAATATTCACAGCCATTTAATTATCAACTCTGGAATTTGGATTAGAGTATTTTAATTATTTTGCATATCTATATTCCTTTGTAAATCTACCTTTTACAAAAGTTTCTGTTGATTGTTCATTTTCATTCCCTTTTTTTTTTATTTTTTGAAATGTCCAATTTTTTTTCATAAATGACTGTATCATTATATAATTTATTATTATATTATTATTTAATATGTTATACAGTAAATACATTAATTAACACATTTACTGCCATTGACGGATATAGAAACAAAAAAAGTAAAAAAGTAAAAGTACATTCATTTTACCTGGGCTAGCAGCGGACGAGTTAAAAACAAAATTGATGATAAAGATTCTATAAGAAGCTTTACATTTTCATAAACATTATTCAAATTGCAAAAAAAGTACAAATAAAATAAAGATACCTTCCACACTTCCTGTTTGTGCTTCATTAGGCACTCCAGCAGCTGACAGTGATAAACTAGGAAGAAGCAGAGGTACCAATGTTTTCATAAATTATTTTACATACACTATATGGACAAACGTATTGGAATACAGTTCTTATGTTCAGTCAGTTAATCCACAGGTGACAAACTCAAGGCCAGAAGCCAGATATGGCCCACTACATACTGCAAAGGTAAGTCATGTGTCGATTCTATGTTTTGTTTTTTTTGTTTTTTTCTGAAATACCAAAATTGAAATTGTCTTCACTTTTAATAATGTCAGGATACTGAAGGCATTTTTGTGACAATCCCCTTTTCAAAATAAATTGAAAATAGTCTGTATGTGTGACAATACGACAATATGACTTGAAATTCATAACGGCCTTCAGACGAAACCATAATGATGATGTGGCCCGCATCAAAAATTAATTTGCCACAAACTGAGTTAATCAGTCACATGTGGAGTAGACTGCTTTGTTCCATGTGAATTTTAAAAGCTCTGCTCAGATAAATTTGGCATCGAGGAACATACATCCAAAACTTTGAGATGAACTAGATTGGAATTTGTAATCTAGATGTCCCAATACTTTTGTCCATTATTTAATTACACGAAGACACCGAGGGCAGCAAAGATGGTGCATTACCTGGATTTGTTGTGTACTGCATTGCTATCATTAGCATAGAGGAAGCAGACAGATTTACATAGGCCGGGACTCCCCCCTCCCTCCGGGTGGATCCCACTGCATTTGAGAGAAAGAAGACTGATAATGACTTAATTTTGTGGTATTTACGTTATTTTTATAATTCTGTGCTGGTACCGGTAGGTAGGTCATTCCCGTTTTTAATGCATACCACTGTCAAAAGTCGAGATGGAGTCCATTTCTTGACTCTATTTAAAGGTATAATCAACATTAAGCAACCACATGAGGTAAATTGTTGGACTCCTAAGGTAACTTTATGACACTTTTGTCAATGCCAAAACGTTCACTTTAAAGGTAAAGTATCATCCAAATAATCACCCCGTCACAAGTCATTGTGGAAACTGACATAGTAAGTGGAACAATTAGTTTTTTATAAATGTGATGTGGCTCAATTGTTCCAGCATTTCAATTAATTTCCATTTTATACCCTTTAATACGCGTAGACCTAATGTTTGAAGTAACATTCCAACATTATTTACTGTAGTCCGAGTTCAAAGAAGCTTTAACGATTTTCAATAACACTAAAGTAAAACTCACAAGAGGATAATCAACATCATACATCACTGTTATACACGTGTTTAAAAAATTACATCATGGTGTGTACTCACCAATAACTTTCATGACTAGTGAGGTAGTGGCAAATCGCATGACGATTACTGCTTATGCTTAATACTTCTTATGTTCGGTAGGTGAGTCTCATCGCATTAACATGAATTAAAATTCACTTCCGAGTGTACATTAGATGATTTTATTACTGATGTCAACTTGTATTGGACTGAGCATCCCAGATAAACATGGAGAAATTATATTTCCGGTTGTCAGGTCACCAACCTAATTCGCCTCTTTGCCACAACACGCTGGAGAATTTCATCCTTGACATCGATGATTCGCAAAGTGTGGTGTGTGGCGTACATTTTTCAAGATATTTCCATTTATTCTTTTATATCTGTTTGGTTTCTGACATTTTATTCAGATACAACTTGCACTTAACATTTATGTGCAAAAGAAAATGTAATTTAATCATTATTTAAATCCAGTTTTGTTTGAACGTTTATAGTTTTAATTTTGTTTTATCTATATTTAAGCACAGAGTTATGCAAGGTTTTCCTGACTATGACCTCTTTTTCATGGCAACAAAGGGTGACTATGCTACTGTATTTTCATGTTGGTAATAATGGTGGTACTTGGAGAGTTCAGTATTTTTCAAAGGTGGTGCTTTGTGTAAACAGTTTGAGAAAGACTGCTTTCAAAGGTCGGTGATCTTAAGTATCACAAGAGTTGATCTTGTGTGACCCAAATCTTTTTTTTTTTTTTGAGACACATTTTTTTTTTCTCCCCAGAAATGTGAGTTACAGTATGCTCATATGTGAATATATTTACTTATTTAGTGCATACTTACATATGGCCATGGGGAGGAAAGAGGTGCTGAGGTACTCAATGATGTCTTTGTGGAGAAAGGGGGGAAATGTGGCTAAAGTGGAGATCATGGTATAGGGCAAAGTGCTGAGAATATCATCACTGAGAAATGGCAGAAGGCAAGTTGTTGTGTAAAATATGGACTGGCCCAGATCTGATGAGAAAGAGGAGAGGCAAAACAAAAAAAAAAAGACAAAGAGAGATACACAGACACTCATTCAATGAGCTGTACATACAGTACTCACATACTGTATGCAGCTACAATGCCAAATACCTGAACTACATTTCATCATCATTTATCAGTACAGCAATGAAAAAAAAGAACAACTGGAATGTGGGCTTTCTTGAAAAGCTGCTAAAAGTAAAGTTTGCACTCAGAAAAAGTGGAGCATTCTAGTCAAGGTGATGGGATTTCATGCTTTCTGGCTTTCTTTAACAGGGGTAAAATATTCATGAGAAAAAAGAGCACTGACGGAGGAACAAAAACTGGCAATCATTCCCGGGTCTACTAACAATGTCAAAGTTTGCCTTACGGTATGCATACGTTTTCCCATTTAGCGTAATGTACTTTCACATGAGCATAAACATTTCCGCCCACTGCACATAACAAACATGCAGTCGAATATGATGCACAGAAGAGAAGGCCTATGGCTGGTGTGTCCAATGGCTTATGAACGATTAGGTTGACAGGATCCAGCGTGCTCCCAATCACCCCATGCATCGCTCACGATCCTCAGCAGGACTTCTTTCCATCCCGTTACAAAAGAGGCCAAAAAAGCGGAAGTGGCTTCATGCAGGCCAGACGGCTCAGGGGGGGGATGATGATGACAAACAGTGGTGCACTGGGGCCTTGACTCACCATGCTGACCGTGCTGCAGCAGGGGCACCAGGTCAAGCAGGGTCACGAGGGTCACATAGAGGCCCTGATAGTCCAGAGAGGGGTACTCTGAGAGCTGAGCGTCCCGACTCTGCTGCCCCTGCCCCCCGCGGTCTGACGGGGCATCGCGCAGAACGCTGTAAAGGAGGGAGCGAGTAACTGTAGGGTTGATGGAACTGACTTGTGGTCTTAGAGATGGGGTGAGTGGGAATGGCACAGGAAAAAGACACATGGTCATGGGCACGGCCAATTTGGAAGCTTCCTGGTTCTCCTTCCTGCCTGTGCGGGACAGAATGCTGCTCCGGGGTGGGAGGGGGAGGGGTAGGGGGGGGGGAGGGGAGGGGAAGGGGAACAAGGGAAAAAAAGAGACAACAAAGACACAAAAAAACAGCACATTACATTGAAATGGCACTACAGAGACAGCGTAAATAGAAAAAAACAAACCCAGATAAACCCCACATAGGATGCAGTGTCTCACTATTTGACTGTATTGCCCTGCTCGGTCTGTTCACAGTGACTTCAATTCAATTTGTCTTGATTTGTCAAAGTTGGAAAAAGAAAAAGAAAAAAATATGAGCACATAACTGCGATGATCACTGCATCTCATGCGTATCTGGTGACAAGGAGCAAAAATATAAAAAATGGCATGTTTTCAGTGGCAACCCCATACTTCTCCAAATAAAAGGGACAGAGCAAACGTCTGTCCCTTGCTGGCTGCCTTCATCCAATCAGCGACGGCTACCATGCAAAAAAGGCCAATGTGAGGGAGTGGAATTTGTGCGGAGGAAAAAACAAAACAAAACTGAAATTTCCTTGTCTTTTGTTAGGGCTGTCAAGGATGGGAGTGACACCAAATTGGCTTAGGGAAAATACAGAGGTGACACTTTTGAAACATGCTTCAGCCAGTAATAAACATGTGTGTGAGCTTAGATCAAGTGCTCCTATTTCACAGCACATGTTTATTGCACCAGAGAAATAATGTCCGTATGCATACAATATGATACTGCACCAGTATCATCAGGAGAAATAATGAGATCCAACAGGCATATGGATTCAGGTTTCTAAAATAAATGCCACTAGTCTACGGTAGAGGAGAAACTAGAATGACAAAGGAATAGGTTGTATCAAGGGGGATGACTGGTAACAATTATGTTTGTGAGCTAATGCAGGATGGACAATTGTGTTTGCTGTCCCCTGGGGAAGGTGGTGGACATATTGCATCTTAAGGGAAAAAAAACAAAAGAAAAACTTGTCGGGTTGAGTGTGGAGCATCTAGGGTGGGGGAAGGGGGGAGGGGCCAGAGAGCATTGCTCTTTTACTGCACATTATATGAAGAACTACAGCTGTTCTAATGGCGGAGAATTCAACCCAGATTATGAAAGGCTGATGCATCTTTTTGTATAAAGGCCACTTACTTAGTAACAACATTTGGATGGGAAATCAGAATGGGAGATTAAATTAAATTTTGTACACATTAAATGTTTGAGCTTTAGCAGCAGAACGCAACATTTTATGACTTGTCCCCTCAAAGATAGATGTACTGGTAAGTGACGTACTGTGGATGTACAAAGTGAACACACCCCCTATAAAAAGTACACAATTTTTCTGTTGGAGGCGAAACAACATTACCCAGATAAATCAATTTAAAAACCTTTTCTTCATAAAATAAATGAAATAAACTGAAAAGCATAGGCCTGTATGGTCCAATTGAAAAATTATCAAAAGATGGTTAAAGAAATGCACATAATAATAATAATAATAATAATAATAATAATAATAATAATAATAATAATAATAATAATAATAATAATAATAATAATGAAAAAGGATCTCATCTTATTTTTATATACAGGGCATCTTGATTTATATATTTTGTTGATTTTCTATGGTTTTATTATTTATTAAATTATATTTATCCACACATCCTTGCAAAAGTGCTTAATATGTAAGATTTGGAAGGTATTTATTTTGTCCACTGTCCTTTTCAGGGAAACCTATAATAATAGATCAACGATACCCTTAGGGGTGTTTTTTTTTTTTTTTTTTTTTTTAATTGGAGTCTTGTCTGGCCTTTTGCTGGACCACTCCAAAATTAAATTGAGTAAAAAAATATATATGGTGGACTAATGTGTATATTTCCTAAAAAACTCCTATTTTAACAGGGGCGTGTTGACTGTATCCACTGTACATCTTTGTCACAGAATCAAGTCAATACACAGACTGTACCTCTGACTTTTTCACTGCCCATTTCTCATTTACAGAATACAATATTGAATTGAACCATGAACAATACACAGACACACTCGCACGCATACACTGGACTGATACACGCAGACACAGACATACTGCGTGTGTCTACACACATAAAAAAGTACAAACATATACACATAAAACACATGTAGAAATGCACTGATACAGACACGTGACATTGACTGTCAAACCCTAAACTGTCAATTATAAAAATAACTATGTGATGCAATATTTGAAAGTATAATCCTACTTTTTTTGCTCATAACATGGTCAGATAATACAAAAAAAAATCTGTAAAAAATCTTTGGGGAATATGCAGCCTTTTCCTCTGCCCGTATAATGGAGAGCAGGATCAAGCATGCCGGGAAAAAGGACTGAGTAATTCCTTTTCTCACTTGGATGACATCGTCACTTGAGACAGATTGTCACGCTTTCAGCGTCTATTCTGCTGTATCTGTGCCAAACATGTGGCAGCAGCAGTACAGTGGTGGCTCATACTGGACCAAGCCACAGCAAAGCATGAAGAATCAGTTAAGCGTGAACATCAGTGTTGATCCTGGATAATCCTAAATAAATTTGGAGATTTCTCTGCGGTAACAACACACTTCATATCACTGCATGGGAAGTCTGTGTATTTCCCTTTTATATAATTAATGTGACATTTGTAAGAAACGTGCATTTATGGAAGTAAGAGAGTTACACTCCTAGTAAAATGTGCCAAATCGTCATAGTAGAGCAGCTCGATTATGAAAAAAAACTAAAAAGCATGATTATTTTAGTAATAATTGAAATCACGATTATTCAAATTATTTTTTGGGGTGCAAAAAACGAAAAAAATGTCTTGATGGAAAAAATATTCAGATTAATTAATTTAATTTTAACTTAAAATAATTTTAAGAAATGTTCAAATGTATAAATTTGAGAATGGTTTCCTCGTACATACACTGTCACAAATATAAATAAACAATTACAATATAATGCTCAAATTTTGAACTCAAGTATATGCACTATATTATTAGATATTGTAAAATAAGTACTATTTTAACAATGTTTTATATATATATATATATATATATATATATATATTTTATACTGTACATAATCTTTTTTTACGGTTATGCCAATTTTGTAATTGTTGAGTTTAAACATCGTAATTGTAATTGAATTTCAATTAATTGCACATCCCTACTTCATTCCAAACAGCGTATTCTGCTGCTGAGATTGCTAATGTTTTTAAATTACGGTACCTTCAACTAAGGAAAATCACGACCAGAGTGAGGAGAAGAGTGACACATTAATGGCAGTGAGATGTTCAGGTCGGCATCTCCTAAAATTAACCATGTCAACGTTGAAGGAAATCTCAATGCAAAGAGACAACAAGAGATTCCACAGTGTCATTCCGTTCTCCAAGACGGCGCAACGTTTAATCCCTCATTGAGGTATTGACCAGAGTCAAATGGAATAAATGCAAAGCAGAGTGACATGCCAACAGTCCTGACCTCGAACTAATAGAACATTTTGGGGATCCGCTTGGGTGTGGTGTTAGTACACGTGTGACAAAAGAAACTTGCCTAGCTAGCTGCCAAGCAAAACAAGCTGCAGCAAAGGCAGGGAAGATTTGACACATTTAATAAGTTGTTTTTAAGCAGCATTGTTACAACAGAGAATGAATCATTTTTTTCTTATTTATTATTGTCTTTTTTTGCAGAGTTGATTGTAAAATGGAGCACGGTTCAGTATCGACTCCAGTTTATAATATGTCAAAACTGCACTAGTTCCTCCAAGGAGTCATGTGCAGAATATCTTGTCATTTGACGAGGAATGACAAATGGCAAGATTCTGTGCGTCTAAAACGACTCTCCACTTGGCCGGCGCTGGAGGAGGATGTTTCTTCCTCCGCCTTGCACGGCACCCGTGGGAGCGGGATGACCCCGCAACAGTGGAGCAGCCCACTGTAGACCCCTCAGGGAGGGCCACACCAGGGAAGCGTTCAGCCAGCAGCTGACCACTGAATCAATAAACATCCTGGAGCTCCACCTCGGCTATTTTCACATTTAAAGTACTCTTGCCTTTTGAAAACTGAGGTGGTTCGCTTATTCTATTTTATTATTCTATTTATTGTATTTGTGTAACGGTGTCAAAAAAGTGTCACAAAAACACAACTCTAAAATAAAAAAAATCAAAACTTATCTGACCAAGTCTAAATATCAGACATTTTGAAATGTGTTACCTGTTGGTTCCAGAGCAGTGTACTTACCTGAGCAGGGTTTGAGAAAAGTATTTCAGTGTGTTTGCAATGTCAGTTCCAGAGGGCACGGGATAAATATTGTGTTGCACACGGTTGTGATACTCTTGCAAGTATCGTATCTTAGAAGCAACTATAGACAAAATAAAGAGCAGAGTGACAAGCAGATTAACAATTTGAAACACAAACATATTGAGCAGAACAAAAAAAGTCACTTGATTTAAAATGCATTCTTTTAGAATGTGATAGTGTGTGTCTCTAGCGTGTGTGTGTGTGTGTGCATGTAATACAGATGTTCCAGTTGCAAAATTAAACATGATTCCAATACCCTCTGGTCCTCTTCAAGTGACCTTTGTGAGCTATTTCTATGAGGTTAGAAGGAGCCCGAGGGGGGGGATGGTTACCTAATCCTCCTCGGAGTCAACATGTGCTAAAGGAAGTTAGTTCAAGTCCCAAGGCAAACAAATGTATCCATCCCTACATCCATCCATTTTGTTCTGCTTATTCAGGATCGGGTCGAGGGGGCAGGAGATTTAGCAGGGTAGCACAGACTTCCCTCGTCCCAGCCACTTCATCCGGCTCTTCCGGCGGGATCCAAAGATATTTCCAGGTCATCTATGAGACATAGACTCTCTAGCGTGTTCTGGGTTATCACCGGGGCCTCCTTCCGGTGGCGAGTAGGCATTCTCAGATGCCAGATCCTAAGCCACAGCATCGGGCTCCTCTCAATTCGGAGGAACAGAAGCTGGACTGGAAGTTCCTCCAGGATGACCGAGCTTCTTACCCTCAGTCTCATGGAGAGCCCAGAAACAATTACGGAAAAAATTCCTCTTGACCGATTGCATCCAAGATATTGTTCTTCCGCTCATGATCTACAGATCATGATCATAGGTGAGGGTAGGAACATAGATTGACCAGTAACTTGAAAGCTTTGCTTTTTGCCTCAGCTCATTCTTTAACAAGACGGACCGATATCGAGTTCACTTTACTACCGATCCGCCCGTCGAACTGCCGCTCCATCCTCGTCTCTCCTCGCGAAAAAGATAATCTGTGATTTTATGTGTGAGGCGGCGAATGAGAGTATAGTTGGATGTTATGAACTCAGACCAGCTCATGTAGGAGTCAGTTGTAGCTATAGCAGCTACATGGGAAAAGCTTTTGATTATTTTCTATTATTGTTTCATTTGTTTCATTTTATTTCGTCAACTAAAGAAAACCATTTGGATCAGTAATATTAGTCCATGACTGTAGATAAGTGATCAGCGCAAAATCCTGCTATATAATAAACAATCTGTGATATAATATTAGAAAAACACCCCTGAGAAATCCGCGACACAGTGTGAGCGCAAAAAGTCAACAGCGATGCAGCGAGGGATGACTTAAAGCACTACGCAAAAACGTCAAAGTGGACTACAAGCTTTGTTGTCTTCGTGACTCCCCCCAGCAGCGATTTTGACATTGTTCATCCATCCATCTATAATGTTCATCGGGGACGTACCTGGGAATTTGAGATGGGGAGGCGCTCAAACCAAGGTCGAACACATACTAACCAATGAGCAGTTTGTAATATACCCTACAATGCATATAACAACTGTCTACAGTACAGAAGCCTGACACACTTCTCTACTGGTCTGGTTAGTGCTGGTTCCTGCTTTTCCGTCTCCTCCATTCCCCCAATAAGACCACCACATCTCCTTCCTTCCACTTTCAAGACAAGCACCACCACCGCATTGCCACCTGGTAGTGACCTTCACCACTTCTGTTGCTCTTGCTAGTAGTAGAAACAGTAATCATAGGTACGGATAATGGATGGATGTATTTGATTCCATGTAAGAAAGGCCAGGCATAAATCACTCACTCACGCTTGTTGTACATGCGAGCTATGCTACAAATGATCCTGTAATTGTTTAACAGTAGTCTGTGATTGTTTTGCTAAAAGATGGCTGTGTGTATTGGAAAATATAAAGGAATTAGGGCCTAATTAAAAAAGAATTTAAAAAAGCATGGGACATGTTGATTTGGAATGGACGGGCTATTCGGGAATTGTCACGAAATTCCTACTTGCCACCACATCCCTGTCGCTTATCCTGTTCAAGATCAATAAAGACACTATACATACTGTAACTGTACAGTACTATTTATGATCATCACACCGCTGATGTTATGACTGACATTACAATACACAGGACTATATTTTAGTTCCTTGCTTATTGATAGCATCACTATATTTTCTCTAAGGATGTGAAGTGATTGACTTTTCTTACCAAGCATTCATGAAGATCGATCAGATGTGATATGGACATACTGATCATAGTCATTTACAGAGCATACGTTTGAGAGGTAGCTGCAGGTTGCTATGACATGCTGAAATGTCTTAGAAAATGATTTTGTAGGAATTTTTAGCTTGGCAACAACAGCAGTCAGGCACAATTATTACTTCCATTATTCCACGTTTTAGCCCACTTTACTGCACATACCTCGTATCATGATCAATCTGCTTAACATTTACATTCCCATTTTGAACAATAGAAATAAACTGAAATGGTAGATTCACAACTGACATTACTGACCACTGAGCAGCATCAGCACCACAACTTTTTAACCATGAAAATACAAGTTTGTCACATAATTCACGCCTTGTAAATGACTAATTGCCGGATCAACATGAATGAGGTGTACTCTATAGGCTACTCAGGCTTATGGAAGAATACAGGTTGATTTTCCACCTGTTCACAAGCCAGAAGGGGGAAAAGCCTGCCACCAGCCACCAGCCTGATCCTGGCATATTAATGAGCAATCTTCATGCCACCATATTGCTCGGAGAAAAATCCACCGAATCGACCTTGACAGAACATGTAAAATGTATTTGTCCGCATTTGTGTTGAATTTGTCAATTTAGCTGTCAGTTAAAAAGATGTGCAAACGATCGTTTTAAGATGCAAAGAAATGCGGAGGAGTAGTGAGGAAGGAGGGGACACACGCGCACACGCACGCACGCACACACGTATACACACGTCGAGTCCTCCAGCCTTCCTCTGCAGTGAGAACGTGTTGCAAGCTGCCTTGGCAACCGAGCTCTCATCATCACCAAGGACAGCTCCCCTCGTCCTCCCTCCCAAACAAAAAAAAATGTAAAAAAAAATCTATATATATATATATATATATATATATATATATATATATATATATATATATATATATATATATATATATATATATATATATATACTATATGACATGACAGAAACATATACAATACAACCATATCTACTCACACTGCTCTGCCTTGGTGGACATTGCGGAGACACTTGTGGAGACATAAAAGCCACGCTGTCAATTTAATTTGGATATTTTTTGCACCCTCTTCAGTGTGTGTCCCTTACTGGTGGAAAAGTGAACACTCTCTCTCTCTCTCTCTCTCTCTCTCTCTCTCTCTCTCTCTCTCTCTCTCTCTCTCTCTCTCTCTCTCTCTCTCTCTCTCGCTCTCTCTCTCTCTCTCTCTCTCTCTCGCTCTCTCTCTCTCTCTCTCTCTCTCTCTCTCGCTCTCTCTCTCTCTCTCTCTCTCTCGCTCTCTCTCTCTCTCTCTCTCTCTCAGCTTGATCGTACCACTGCGCGCGATGGATTTGTGCACTATTTCTGTTCTGTCATTCCCTGCGTGCTGCTTTTAGTCATATTAAAATAGCGAAATTTAATTCAGCAAATCGTTATTGTTTGGATAAGAACAATCGGATTTCCTCCGGGCAAGGGAAAAGGGACAGAGGAAGCTTGTTGTGCAGATGCTACTCACAAACACACCTTTCCAAATGGACTCATCCTGCGTTGACAAATTGCCATTCAGGAAATCCAAGATCGCATTTAAAACGATTCAGCAAGGGAAATATTGGAAACTTTTTCTGTTTAAAAATTATTATTCAAAATGTGTGTATGTGTCCTTTGTATGAACATGGGTCATCGAGCAACAGATGGCTGGTAACTTAACACATAAGCACTAAAAGCACGACTTCCAATTGAATATTATTTTGGAATATTATTTCATACGACGTGTTTTAATAGAAAGCTATGTTTACATTTTAACCATTGCTGCCACGGTATTATTAATCAAAGAAATAATGGGGTTGTATGCATATTAAAGTCTTGGTTCAATAAAGTATGAGACATTTGAATTTAGGCGCTGCAGAATGTTGCTTAAAGTGCAACATAAACGGACTTGAGGCTTTTGAGCGAAGCACGGACTGAGTGCCAAGGATTTTTTGGAGTATTTCCATCTCATATCCAGCTGATGAGAAGCAACATCCTGTCAGTACATGTGGGGAGAAAAATATTATATGCAACTGTTATGCAAAAAGATTATACAGAAAATAAATACCCATAATGTAAAATACAACATGTTTATGATTGTGATTATAGTTTTACAGTGGTGTCCAACTGCCCTCCATCATCCAGAATGTTAATCTGAATTGGCATAAATGAGGTAACCAGCACCTTAATGTTTCATCATTATGCTGTGGAATTTTACAGCACTACTGCCAGGATGGCCGAGTGGTCTAAGGCGCCGCGTTCAGGACCCAGTCTCCCCAGGAGGCCTGGGTTCGAATCTCGAATTTCCCCATTGTGGGACTAATAAAGGCAATATTATTATTATATTATTATTACAGACAGCAAACACGTTTAAGACACATATTGTAAGACCAAAAGCTTTCAAGCCAGTCTGTCGTAGTCTTTTGATACATCTTTTAATATTGTAGCCTACTGGTGTATGCTGTATAAATCACAGCATTGAGTCACACACACTTTTGTACTTCTTCCTTTTCAAGGGTTTCAATTCAGGGCTTAGAATTTGAATGTTTGTGTTTAAAAAAAAAAAAAAATCAACAATCAAGGAGTTCAGCCTCTGATCAAACTTTTGTGGAAGATATATGCTCGAAAATGTTAAAAGACGTTAAGACCGATGTGAAGTTGTTTTTGTTCCGTCAATTTTCTTATCAATTCCAGCTTTGGGGGCACTAACTATCATGCCATTGTAAGATCCATACATTATCCGTTCCGCTTATCCTCACGAGGGGCCCGGGCATGCCGGAGCCTATCACAAAGGTCACAGTCACGACTTGGGACAATTTAGAGCAAAAGTGTGTTGTTATTAAAATCATGTCACCTTTTGCAAATATTGAGCCCTTGGTGGAAGTGAAAATAAATAACTGAACATTAGTGAAATCTCTTAAATGAAAGCTTCAAACACATTTTGTTAGTTTTGTTCTGTAATTATTATTTTATTTGTATAAGGGCAAATGCTGTCACTGTCCAAATACTTGTGGGTCTAACTGCACGAAGCTTCACAGTCATCGTGTTGTGCAGATGCTCTCTGCCGGTAATGTGGGATATGGTGCAAGATCCATCCAGCTGGGGCCAGCAGAGTTGCAGCAAACACACATATGGCGAACACAGATTGCTGTAAAGAAGTCAATAAAAAAATCATTTATCACATTTATCACGTGCAGGAAAATACAGTCCATGTCAAGTCAAGTCAAATTTATTTGTACAACCCTTAGATCACATAAAATGTCAAAGGGCTTCACATACCCAAAGTCAACATCCGCTGATCTTAACCCACCCCCTGCCCCTGTGTCTTGCGTTAAACACCTTCCTGAAGGATGACAATTCACGCCTGAAAGTGGCTTAATCAGGCCAGACTCGTGTCACATGTCAATCTCACCAATTTCTCAAGTTAAAACTCCCACATTCACTTTTCAATCTTGATACTTTTGTTCATGCCGCTTCCTTCTTGTATTTTGCAAACATGGACCAAGGATGTGCACGTCCCCGAGGACAGATCAACGCATTTATTGTGGCGTAAACAAGCAGCCGCTCTGTTTCACTTCCATCAGGATCTCTTAGACTTCAACTGACTTATGGATAAGAAATGAATAAAACATCTCCTCTGCTCTGCTCGTGTGCTGGCAAGCACACTTCGCTTGACTTCCTTGCATCACAGACCATAAAGTGCTGTATCACAGAATGACTTTGTCCAGCTGACAACTTTTAATTTGTTTACTACCTTGTTAAAAAAGTAATATCCACTTAAACAACAATAGCGTGAGTCCTACCACTGGCCCGATCTTGTCTTTAGGTGGCTTGTGCTGGATGATACACCTGTGATCCTGCTGGAAGCCTTTTATCACTTTGGAGCCCCTCAGTGAACAAGCCTTAAGAGCGGAGAACATCTTTCTGCTCGGCTCAGGTCACTCTCCTCTACTTGGGACAAAGTGTTGTTCTTGACATTCTTCCCCACTTCCCGTGAGATTACGAAGACACACTTTGATGCAATTCCCAACCCTCATCCTGGGAGGAGCCATTTCCTCAGCATTGTGTAAATAAATACACTGCACAATTTTCTCATCAAGATGAGATGAGGACATCGGATAACATAAGAATAAATAAATAGTAAGGTCAGTAATTGTCATGTTACATTACACTAAAAACTTATACGGAAAAGGAAAAATAAAACATTGATATTGGGATAAAATATTTTCTGCCTTGTTTTAGTGAATGCCTATTTTTGTGAGACCGTTATCATTATGAGAAATGATCTGAATCAATTTTATTGCCCAAGTATGTTAAGGCAAACAAGGAACGTGTCACCAGTAGTTGCTATTGCAGCAAAAAAAAAAAACACAAAATATATATACAGTATTTAGCACATTAACACCAGTGAAATAAGAGTCATTCAGGAATAAAATAAGTAATGCGATGATACCGACTGATAAAAAAGTCATTATCATCAATATGAGCGCATTAAACCATTCATAAATGTAATAAAAACCCCACATGAAAATCATAATGGTGGGATATATTTTAAATATATATCAAAAGATTTTACTGTACACCAGCCCGCTGAACTGATTCATGCTGGTAGAAGGGAGCTACTGCAGTTCCTGAACAAATTTTCACTCTTGATTTATAGTGATTTCAAATATTAAAATGAGTTTTATTTATACAGTTCTGGAATTCTGTCAAGATGAGGCAAAGTTAATTGACCTTGGAGTCAATGTGACGCCTTTGCCTACTGGTACATTGTTGTGTCCTGTGTTGCCCTCAACAGGACATCAGGGGAGCTACAGCCCATGGCAATAAATGACGCGGCTATATGGTACGTCCTCCACTAAAATATTAAGTTACCTTTGTAATACGCAGATTGTAAGAAAAAGTCCTTGGCTGGTGTCAAAAAAGTTACATTTCATACACAAACTACAAACCACAAGTTTTGCCCTTCAATGAGAGCCAGATAATAAACCGTATACAATGAGATCCTGCGGCATTTGCTTCATTCAGTGTGCGAGAAGAGGCGAGCGAGCAGGACAATACATGCTGGCTTCATCGTGACAACGCACCTGCTCACAATACCCTGAGCTTCCACGAGTGCCTGGCAGAGTAAAACATCGCCAGGCTGAAGTAACCTCCTTACGTATGGGCCTGGGTCTGTGACCCCCCCCTCCATTTCCCATGCTAAAGGGATTAAAGAACCCCATTTTGAAGATAGATGGCATCAAGATGGCCTTGATGATGGAGCTCCGGAGGACCACGGAAAAATGCATTAAGGCAAGGTGAGAAGATTTGGAAAATATATTTACACTGCAATGTAGATTACTTAAAAGGATATGCAATGTAGATTACTTAAAAGGATATAACTTGTAATTAGTAGTTTGTTGTTATTCACCTGGCATTTCTGCATGTGTATAATTCAAACATTAAATCTTATACTTGTTTTGGTGACACAATGCATCGTGACCTTTTAGTGTCACTCATTTCAATCAAACCAGAAAGCAAAGTTTTACTTAATTTTAACTTTAAAGTACTGTACATCTCCGCTATAATAGCATGTTCAGTTTAAGACAAGTAAAAGTTATTTGCTTTGTCACGGGACCAGTCGCGAGAGGGCGCTCGTTACTGTATTTTTGCACAACCTGCGAGAGTACAGACTATGGTAATGACGGCGTCCTGGCCAGTCACCAGTCAACGTTAATGGGTCTGTCAAGTGAGCCCAAATGTGGGAAGAAAAGAGATTTCCAAAACAAGAGAACAGTAAAATAACGTAGCCGTAAACTTCCCTTCGCATATTTTATTCTATTATTTGTTGTCATGCATTATCGGGAAAGATTTATGTTCTTTATGAGTGAAAAAATTTTGATCACAGGCCTATCATTTTCGCCAGATTATAAAGATACATACGTATGACTTTAATTTGGAAATCACAACCGGAATCCTTATGTGGTGTTGTGGACGAGCTTGAAAATGGGCAGCACTGGGCCATAACAACCACCCAAGAAGGCGTTGAGCTACTACGAAGGAAATACGGTGCCAAAACTGAAAACAAAACCATCCAACATTAAATATTAGTCGCGGCTATTGTTAGCGCTTCACCCGAAAGTCTTTCTAAGTGGAACCGGAGTGCTCATTGGCGATGAAACGAGGACGCTGACGTCGAGTCGTGCGTAACGAGCGGAGTTGGAAAAAGAAGGTGTTGAGCTGCAGTTTTTTTTCTTTCCCTCTGCCAGGGACAACTTGGGTCGGAGTGCTGCATTTTTTTGTAAGAGGAGAGACGAAGATAAAGATACCAGCACACAACGACTACCACCCACTCCGGTAACATACATATTATTTGTCTCGTTACGGTTACATGGCACCGCGCTTGCCGTATCAAAAGCAGTTTGCGTGAAGAGAAGTCGATAGCTTTACCTTTAGCCTCCTGCTCGACTCGAGAAATGCTACTAACGCGGCTGTGCTTGCTTTTGTAAGCGGTGTTTCTGAACAATTCGCCCGAAATCGAGCTTGCTGCTGACTTGAGACGCTTAGCTTTAAAGCACTTTTAAGAGAGGATTCCTCTAAGAAGACAGAGAACCCCCCCAACCCCCCTTTCATCCTCCTCCCCCTCCTCAACCTCACAGTAGCCCACCATCGACGATAGGCTAACAAAGCCACAGCGAACCATTGGATTCTGTATCACCGACTTACATTCATTATAATGATAAGTTTAACATTATTGTGCCACATTTGTACTTGATGATCAGGCTACGTGTTGCTTTGCGTTGCCTAAACTGTGGGTTGTGTTAATAATGATTTGATAGCTGCAGATAATTTTTTTTTGCTATAGTATAGTGATTTCAGTATTAACGTTTTCCCTTTATGTACCTCTGTTATTCTTCGAACAACGAGATGTCAAACTTAAGGCCAGGGGGCTGGATCTGGCCCTCTGTGCCATTTTAAGCTTGCCTCAATTTTCCTTGACTTCAGCTCAAAACTATGCATGGATGTGATAATATTCAAATGCAGGATCAATTATGTCACATAATATGTTGAGCGTTATGATTCCCAGGTAGAAAATATTCAACAAGGCTTCTAATGTGTAATAGTCTTTTGTTGTAGACACACAGCTATGCCATTTCCATGAAGAAATTGGTTAAGTATATCCACAAAAGTTTTTAATGTGTTCTTTATAAGTTCTTTCGATATGGAACCAGCTTTTTGGCACCCCAGGAATGATTTATTTATTTATTTAAACCAGGTTCCACAGTGACTAAATTTGACTTGGCTGCACATGCGTTTCCGTATATACAACACATAACCGCCAACACTATGAATAAGAATTGCAGATCACTGTGTTGTTTACCTTGGCAGAGATGCAAGTTTTCATTCCGAAGCAGAAATTCAACCTTGTTTTCTGTTCACACAAATGTCTTCTTTTTTGCGTTTTTAAAATTCCCCGCCATTACTGTTAGTATAGCTTTAATTTTTTCTTTTTTTTTTTTTTTACATTCTCTGGTCTAGGTGACCACCTGTGGCAGCATTACAACACCACTTCAATCTAGCATATATACAGTCCTAAAGTGTTTCAGCATTTTTGCGTGGATATACACATTTCTTGAAACAATTTTGTGTTTATGGGGAACTCTTTAACAAAAATGGAAACAAAATAGATCACCTTTTCTGTGCAGACATGTCTGTTGCACTTTCCCCAAAAGAAAATCTGTTGTTTCATTCTAAATATGATGTCTGTCCTTGTTTTCACAAGAGCAAAACGGTTTCACATTTGTTCCCTTACTGTACTCATTGTGAACACTATGGTACGTAACTAACTGTTATTTTTGGTGTATTTTACCCCCAATGATTATACATTTGTGGTATAACCGGGCCCCTGATGGCTACCATAAGTCAAATGTGCCCATGATGAAAACAAATTTGACGCCCCATTTCCAACGTCGTCTTGAATAATTATTTCCATGTTTCTGGTCTGTCATCTGTGTAAAGTGGCGTGGATCCCAGAGCACACACACACACACACACTTGATAATCCTGTGACTATACTCAACATTCAGCATTTACTGGAGGCTACAATCGTGTGAATATTTGTTGAGGGGGGAAAGGTGCTTTTAAATGACATGTCAACATGGAGGATCTCCTTCTGGCCAGGTTAAGCTTTTGAGTCAGCAGTTTAGGGCCCTTTAATGACATGTCATTATTGGAATGACATGCTCAGAAGTCCATGACTGGCATAAAAGGCTGTTTGCTTGCAAGTACTTGCCCCGGAGCTTTTGAAAGAGTCAGACTTTGGCCCGACTGATATTTTTTATTGTGCAACGAGGACTAAACAACATGCATTGAGTGTTCACTTAAAAGAAGCATGCATTGTTTTTTTGGATCTGTCGTTTATTCCCTGGACATTGGGTGGCAGAATGTGTTTGATAGTTCACTGGGCTAAGCCTTTTCCTATCATTCAACGCTGGATGGTACACTGCAAGGTTCAACTGATACCGTACAGATTCTTTGCTGTCAAGTGGCACAATTCGCCACTAGAAATAGCTGCAAAGAATGGGATATCCTTATATTGGAATCAGATCTCTTCCAAATGTGGATACAATTCAGATAATCAACAAATATTTGCCAATATTAATAATAGTCGTAAATTACTCTGTACACTTGGATGCTGTTAGCCTGACACAGTCGCCGTTCCAGCTGATCACTTTTTAACAAACCACGCTTACTCAACTGTGTAGTTATAGCTGGCAAAATCGCTGCTGTGATTCTGATGTCAGTTTGTCTCTAGTCCATCTTGTCACATTGTGGTAAGTCCAACTCCACCCTCTGCCACTTTGTCTCGATGTTGTTCACTTCCGGCGTTGGCGCCTTCTCGACCTCAGTCTTGGTACTTAGCCACGGGACACCTCTTCCACGGAGCTCATTGCTGCAATCTGCTGCATCTACCGAGACATACAATTCGTACATTTTGACCATAAACTAAATAGTTAACAAAGGTTCATTTTGTTTAGTTAAGTTTCCCATTAATTTGTTAACCCCTGATGACAGTATTTTCCTTATTTCATGATTGACACCCCTCTAATGTGCCATATATATAGAACCTATTTAATAAGGGTATCCCGACGCAACTTTTTCACTACCGATACGAAACCTATATTGCCGCCAAGAATACTGTCCGATACTGATATCAGCAGGAATGATACATGCTTTTATTTTTTTAGTATGAAATGTTACAAGAGACTCCATTAAGTAATATTATTCAAATAAAGAATATTAGTCAGCAACTGTAGGTATGAGAAAATGACCCATTTATTCCAAACATTTAGGTTACTTAAACTCATCGTCAAACATGAGCATGTACTACACTTGACTAAATTAAATGCGTACTGAATACATTACAGGACCCTGAGAAATAACCCTAATGAGGTAATAAGAACAAATTAGATTATTCCTTGAAATGCGCGGGCGTATATACGGAATCAATTGTCGTATTTATTTGCCGTCAGACTCGCAATGACCATTTATTGTGCGCTTGCATTGGCACACATTAAATCAATTCAAATCTGATTTTTATCCACATTTGAAAGAGTCTTGAATTTGATCTAAGGATGTGCGATTTTGTGTCTTTATGTTCTCTTTAGGCTACTCTAATTCATTTCAATTGGTCCCAAAAAATGGTGTCAATCAACAGTGCGTGAAGCTACCCTTTTAGCGAACACATCAGGTTACCTTTATGAATGACAAAAAACACACAACAATACAGAACATAAACTCAGAATTACAGAATATCATGAGTTCCAGCATGCAGTCTGAATAGAAGTCAGCTGACAAAATCCGCGTGTGTAGTGGCGCTTGACCCAGTGTAATCCACAGGCTGCCCACCATGAGTCATCGCTCTGGACACATTGTATTTGCTTCTCTCTCATGTCTGTGCGTGTGTTTATTCTAGCCGCTTCTAATTCCTCCCGTTTCCTGTAGCTCTTATGACGACGGAGCGTGCCATCAGTCAGATGGCCGAATTCGTTGGTATACTGACTGACCTAATTGGCAAATGTGTCCCTGGGATGCGTAATCTGTTCTGCTTGAATTAAATGTCTTAGACAATCCTTTCATGTCAATTGTCACATCATTTGGGATGGGCATTTGACTAAAATTAGTTAATCGATTCTGAGGATAATCAACATGTAATCATTATTCTTAACGGTATGAGAAAATCTCTTGGAACTCTTTTTCCCATGCCATTGTCTGTTGAGCAGAATAATGGTGCCATTGCGCGGATGTAGTTTAGATCCCATACCTGACACAATACTGCCTTCTTTAGATAGCAGCAATATAGTTTGGGTTACGAAAAAGTACAGCAGCCAACTGCCGTACTCCATTTTGCTACCTACTGCTTCCTTAAGATAAAATGAATCAGTTCCACCCAATCATGAGCAGTATTTACCAATCTTTTTTTTTTTAGTTTTTTTTTTACCTAGATTTAACATTAGAAAGTCGCACGGCACACCACCGAACAAAAATAAGAAATAATGGTGAGCTCGTTTCAATTTCCCCGCACATTTAAAAACTTTACACGCTCAGGATTTTTTTGGGGAGCCGATCAGCGAGTTTACAAACCCAAAATCTCTGATCCGGTCACAAGCTGTATGCTTGAAAATGCTTTTTTTTTTAATATTCAGTATTTTTGACTATGATTAATAAAGCTGTCATGCCCTAGGAAAAGAAACTTCAGCTTTTTTTTAGCTTCTCTTAAACATCTTTTCACAGCATAATGCGAAACTCTGAATATCCTGACGGATTTCCATAAGTGTTGCGTCACATGAAGTAGTGGTTCCATGCAAAAAATACACCCAGACATCAAAAAGAGGACCGAGTGTGCCGTGACAAGATGGCCGTTATGCCAGCTGGAGTGGTTTGGGGATGGATCCTGTTTGAGTTGACGGTGCCTCTGAAGATTTATTGTATATTCAAGCTTATATGTTATACTTAAGTCATTTAAGGTACTATTTTCCAATACCAAAAATTAAAGCCGTTCGTGTATTGATTAGCTCGCTCACTCAAGGAACAGCGCTACATCATCGCGCAGCAAAAGAAATTTAATACTACAGTTATATTTGACAGCTCCAAAAATCATTTTGATTTTTATGGATCACCTCCCAACAATATCTGGATAATTATCATCATATCTGGTTCATGTTGTGAGAGTATTGCTTGGTGATAATATTGATAAATTAGCAACCCTCCTGGTGAAAACCACCAACGGCCACTGCCTCTAACCCTGAGCTACCTACCCTAATTGTCGGTACTGAGTGTGTAGACTGACTCCGTGGCGCCGGCTGGCATCAAAAACAGGGTGGTTGCCTTGGAGACTAAGAAGATTCTGTTCTTGTTTAATAAATATGGTCAACTGATGGTGAACGTAGCTATATTTTTCTGAGTAGCGAGGACGGAAAATGTGTAACCACCATCATTGTTATACTACTGCCTTGTCCACTTTTATGGTAGTCATCTGCATAGCTATTACTAATCTGTAACTATATAGTTAAAAAAACACTTTCATGATATAAAACGCAGAACAGACTTTCGAGATGATGCTCACTGAGCTGAAATCTCAATCTGCCATCGTGCATGACACCTGCCCTAACTCAATTTTTTGGTATTGATTCCGGAGGCAATTTTTTTCTTCCGAGTAACTTTTATTGAAACATGTAAATGATTGCTGATATATGTCCTGTGATTGGCTGATGAACCAGTTCTGAGTATACACCACCTCTTGTTCCAAATCAGCTGGGGTAGGCTGCAGCTCAACCCCTACCCTAGTGAGGCGGGTATAAAAGCGGTAGAGAAACTGGATGGCTGGAGGAGAGAGCTCAGGGTCATTCAACATTAGAGGTTCCACTGTAGCTATTTATTTTAATTCAACTGTGGTTAAATCAAATGCCCTTGCATTAAGTCTCACTTGAAATCCTAAGTACTGCTGAATTTTGGAACTTGTAGATGAAGAAGATACAAAGACGTACCTCTTTGTACTGGTAGGGGAAATCCACATAAATGATTAATAAAGTGACTTGACTCCATTTAAATAATACATCAATCGTGTCTTTGTAGCATGTATTTTTGTATGGAATTGTTCATTCGGCGAGTGGCTCATTTTTATTGAAAGGATTCCGAGGAGTGCACCGAGGTGAGTGCTTAGAAAGGTTGCATATGTCCATGTGTGTCTAAAGAGACGTGTGGAGGGGGGGGGCAGGGAGTGTCTGCTGTCACCTCTCATTAAGGACATGTAGTCCAGCACTGCCTACCCCCAACCCCTCCACTCCACCATGGCACTGCCCTTGTCTCACGTTGAGTCAGAGCTCAACACAGCAACAACACTGTTTCAGTCTTGAATGTAGGAAAAGTGTCTTAATTCTCAGCTTAATAGAACATGTCAGGGGGGCGCTTTTTGTTTAATGGTGTGAGCCAGCTCCAGTGAAGAACAGTAGCTGTGCTCGACGGTGCTTTAACATTTCTTCTGCACTGCAGTGCAAATTAAATTTGCTCCACTTGCTTCGCGTGAGTTAAAGCAGGCAGTGTTGAATATATTTCAGTTGTTGGTTGCTTTGTTTTATCCTCCTTTGAGAATCCCCGTTCGCCTTTTGTAAACAATATGTATATCTCACGGGCTTCCTCTCATCTCCTCCATATTCAAATTCAGTTTCTAATTTTGTCCAAATGAATTCCCTGTGAAGATATTTAAAGCAGCCTAATGAAATAAAGATAAACCAATGTTTTTGTCAGAGCCTTCCACTGTGACTGCATGTCAAATAGTGTTAGGGAGAAAGGAGAGAAAGCAGTGAGCACCTTCCCAAGAATAATGCTCTGCATGTGTTGTGCTGTATAGACTCTGACACGTTAATCAATTTCTATGGCAGCCTGAGATAAAACACATCCTCTATCAGTCCAGTTCTCGTCTCATTGAGGAATAGTTAATTGCTGTGTCTCTTGACAGTAATTATGTTTGTAATGAAGTATACTTGGGCGATGTCGCAGATGATACAAATGCCATTAAAATTGAAGCAGCAGTCCCTGGCGTCGTAAGGCTCCTGGTAATTGGGCCTAGAAGTAAAAATAACTTATAGCAGATGACAATAGTGAGCAGTTCGCAATACATGTTGCAACCACGTAGAGCTGTGTGATATGGACTATGTTTACATGCAGCCAATAAACATTTTAAAATCCAAATATTAGCAGTATTTGGGTTTTTAAAAGCCATATGAACACGCTTAATACCCAGAATATGCCCTCATTCAGGATTTTAAAATTCAGAATGTCATGCCTGGATTACTCCTTTTTAATCTGAATATGTGCACATGTATATGCCAATTAGAATACCGCAAATGCGCAATTATTGATAAACAAAACATGTTAAATTAGTTGTTGCTATCCAAATTCATTTAATACATTACTAGAAAAAATTTTTACGATTTGTAAAAGTTAACGGCCTTCATTGACAATAAAAAACATCATTAACATCTCTAGAGGTTAGAAAATAGTAAATAAGTAAATGATTGAGCTTTCAAAAGCATTGATGGTGGTTCTCTTTTATTCAATTTAATGGTCCAAAGTTGAATTTGTATTGTCATACACCACAAATGCAAACATTTGAGAAGAGCCTGCCAGCAAAGGTTTGATATTTAGCAGCGTACAACCTACTGTGCAATGTCCAATAACACTGACCCCAGGCTGCTGATACTTATGATTAAAAGTGCTTTTCAGCAAAGGCCTAATTGACATAAACCATAATAATGTTATTACTACCAGCTGTTTGTTCCACTTGGTCATAGGAGAAATGTCTACTGTTGAGAAATATGATAACGTCCTCTCAGGGAAATGTTTGTCTTCAGGTAATCCAACTTTTTACCGCCCAACAAAGAAAAAGACACCATACATGCATAACTAAATTGTGGTATTACTTAATGCATAATTGGCAAATTGCAAATAGTTTCTGTTTTTGTTTTAACCACGTTTATTTTTTTTTGCCAAAATAAAAAAAGGCCACAAAAAAATCTGCTTTTCATTTTTGTTGACTCTTATTGCAACACTTACACTGAGGCCCATCACACCTTTTAACTCATTTACTGTCATTGACGGCTATAGACGTCAAAGATCCATTTATTTTTTTTTACTCGGCTGGTCGTGAATGAGTTAAAGAACCTTTCATCACTATTTTTAGCATTTTAATAGATCAATGCCACTGAAAGGGAGTGAAAGATAATATTAAATGTCCCTTTGTTCAGGCTCCTAAACATTGACGACTATCCCTTTCTTATCTGTTCAAACTGTTTGCTCATCTTCTTGTTATCCTTACATGGGTGTTTACTCTGCTGCTTTTTAAATTCAATCATTTTGGTTACAAGCGTCTCCCTCACTTCTGCTTCCTCTCCTCTCTCATATTCCTTCTTTCAGGCATTTCAGACATGGCAGGCGGACCCGGGGGCTCTGGGAACTCTTCAGAGGATCCGTGGCGGACACGCGATTGAGGAAGGGAAGGGAGTGCCATCGCCTGAGCAGAATGACTCAGCAAGAGGGGGGACCCCCACAAAGCAAGTGAAGAGACGTGAGGATGGGTGCCAATGGATCCAGCTATCCACACTCATGCTCCCCGCGCATCGGAGCCAATGCACAGACGCAGCAGACCTTTATTGGTAAATAATAATGCACATAAATTTGCACTGCAGTATGATTCTATATACAGTGGAACATTTTTGGTCTCACACAGTGTTTCAGGGTTGTTGGATGGCCTCGTATTTCAAAACAATTTTTCCCATAGGAAACTGGTAATAGATGTCGTCAGGTTTTTAAAATGGTAAAATTTGTAGGATGTTTGAGTTTGGTGTTTTTGCTTTATACTCAAAGTTAAAAGTTGCTACCTTTCAATCGACTTTTGTAATGCATATTTGAATATGCTACATTGTTATCCGCATCCCTTTTAAATAATTCAGGAATGCTACTAAGTCATTTTACAACTATTACCACATGTGTAACCTGAGTCCCTCAGAGTCCAAGACTATTGTTTTGCACACCTATTTTTCCACTGCCAGCTGTTAGTAAATGTTCCCCAAGCTCTTGAACGATCCTTATAGTCCATAATTGTTTAACGAAATAAGATTTCATAATACATTTTTCACATTTCTGCCATGACCACAATCCATTGTTATATATATATATTTTTTTTTTTCCCCCTCTTTTTTTTTTTCTGGGAAATGACTGCCTTCTAGCTTTAAGAAACACTATACAGGAGTGGTACGGTGGACGACTGGTTGGCAGGTCTGCCTCATTGTACAGAGGTGGAGAGTTGCAATTCCGGGCTCTGGCCTTCCTGTGTGGAGGTTGTATGTTCACCCCGTGCCTGCGTGGGTTTTCTTCGGGTACTCCGGTCTCCAGATAGATGAAAAATATTGTTTGTCACTGGTTGAGGCCATATCTCACTGAGTAGCAATGGTTTGCAAGACGTTCACTAACAATTTTAATGGTCTTGAACCCTTTTTCCTTGTCACAAAGAACCGTTGAGTTGTTCAAAATATGATGGCGACAAGAAAAACCGTGCGCAACCATTAAAACTGTGGGAATCTGTGACGAATGAACCCTGACAAAATAGAAAACAATGTTCGCTATGTGCGCACACACTTGCAAACCTTCACCGCTCAGTGAGATATGGGCTTTAAGTCTGTGCCTCAGAGACTACATGCTGCTATACATGCTAAAGGTGGTGGAAGGAAGTACTAGTGTAGTGTTTTTGCTTACTAGTTTTTTATTCCATATTTTATTTCCCTGCAGGGTTGAGCAATTACGTACATTTTTCCTCTACCTAATCTAAAACAGTGACTACACCAATTGTCTTTCTTACTTTTTTTATATTGTTGTTTATAGACAGAAATGTGTTATATATATTTTTTAAATTGTTTCGTGGAACAACAGTGATTCGCCTTTTTTCTCCAAAATTAAACTGTTAAACGAGTACCGCTATTATTCTCCAGTAGCAGTGATTAAGTAATTTTTGCCAGGGGTTAATAGTTGATACATGCACAATGAAATCTAACATTTTTAGCATTTGCATTGTGATGTGTTTACTTAACCACATTTTCACTGCAGTATGGTGCTTGACACACATGCCGTTGAGAATCAGAACTTCCCAAGCGAATGGCAAAATGGAATGCCCAGTAGAACCAACTCAAACTCCAAAACGTTGTCCTTTGGTTATTGTTGTATTCTTTTATTTGTTAGACTTACTGGAATGTTACGTTTTGATGTCATAATATTTTCTGTGCTTCCTAAAAACATTGTAGTTGACTCCCCAGCCACATCAAGGTTCGTTGTTCCCAGCTGTACCAATGTGCACAAACCCAAACTCTATCGCTGTGGAAACGAGGCTCTTTGAAGTGTTCCTATTTTCCTACATTTGGGCCGTGACACAATCACATTTGCTATTTTGAGGGACTTTTTGATGTGTCTTATGTTGCGTTTGTGCTCCCTGCTAAGAATTTATGAGGAACCCATTATCATAGGAAGATATGTAATTGTGCAATGCTAAAATCCCCTTTTGCCTCAGGCCTGCATTTCTTGGCCCAGCCCGATCCTGTTGAGGTTCACATAAGGGAACCCTGTTTAGTACTCTATAGAGTTGCTCACTTAAGCTCATGTGGCTTAAAGATGATTCACGGCATTGTAATTATTATTATTTGGGTCATACTGATTTGGAATTGAGAAAAGGATTGGAAGAGAGGATCTCCTTGGCAGAGCTTCCCCAGCCATATGAGTCCCCTCTCATGCCAAGGAATAACTGTCAATAGTTTGAATGATGCAGCCTCAGTGCTCAAATTGGCTGATAATGGTAGAGCTTTACACCGAGAGGGAAAGTGCTCTTGAGATTTTTTTTCTGCTATTATCATAGTTTACATATGGACAAAAATGTTGGTACCCCTCTGGTAATAAAAGATACACTTCACTTTGACAGAAGTAATAATACAATTTAAAAGTGATGAGAATTATTTCATGAGTTTGTTTTTACTAAAAGATTCAGTTGAATTACAATTTAAAAGCAGTGTCTGATTTTCATTGGATGATTTATGGTTTATTTATTACTGCTTTTGTCAGATTCAAGTTACTTCTGTGACCACAGAAGTTTTCTTTCATTAACTTGGAACCAACTAGGAACTTTTTGTTGCTTTGTTTGCTGCGTCCGGGTGATGTGCGACGACTGCCTTTCGAACTTGAAAAGAAGAAAAAAAAAAATGTGATTTGATCTTTTATATTTGACCCAATACACCAAAGTTTCACTGTTTCGTATCATTGCGCACAAGCCGAAGCTCAAGTGCATTTTCTTGTGTGTTCCTTTTAGGGACCTCATCCTACTCACAGCAGGGATACGCCTGGGAGTCTAAGCTTTACAGCCTGGAGCATGGCCACGAGCGGCCCGCCGACAGGAAGAAGAAAAGCCTTGGCCTTGCCACCCTTAAACGGCGGTTCATCAAACGAAGAAAATCCAGTCGCTCGGCAGATCATGCGCGACAGATGCGCGAGCTGCTGTCCGGCTGGGACGTCCGGGACACTAATGCCCTGGTGGAGGAATACGAGGGGACGGCGGCCCTTAAGGAGCTGAGCTTCCAGGCCTGCCTTGCACGCGCTGAGGCCCCCAGCTTGCCTCGGGATCTGGCTGCCCTTTATCAGCATAAGTACTGCACTGACGTGGACCTCATCTTCCAAGGGACTTGTTTCCCAGCGCATCGTGCCATCCTGGCCGCTCGCTGCCCCTTCTTCAAGACTCTGCTGTCCTCATCCCCCGTCTATGGAGCGGAGGTCCACATGGACATTGAGACAGCAGGCATCGATGTGCCCATGTTCTCCGCGCTACTGCACTACTTGTACACAGGAGAGTTTGGAGTGAGCAGCGCAGAGGATTCCAGGTTGCAGAATGTGGATGTGCTGGTGCAGCTCAGTGAGGAGTTTGGCACACCCAACTCCCTAGAAGCCGATATGAAGGGCTTATTTGACTACATGTGCTACTATGATGCCCTATTGAGTTTCTCTTCAGACTTTGAAATGGTCGAGAGTTTCAACGAGCGAGGTGCTGGAGCTCCAGCTGCTGTCTCGGGAGGCGGTGGAGGACCAAGCACCCCAGATGAGGACCTTCGAGCTCATAAGGCAATCCTCTCTGCACGCTCCCCTTTCTTTAGAAACCTTTTACAGAGGCGCATTCGTACAGGAGAGGAAATGACAGAGCGCACTCTGCAGACTCCGACCCGCATTGTGCTGGATGAGTCCATCATTCCGCGCAAATACGTGCAGGTGATTCTCAACTGCATGTACACAGACGTGGTGGAGCTGGGTCTCGTTTTACGTGGCAGCCCCTCGGCGGGCAGCCTCGGGGAGGTACAGGCCTTGGTGGCTGGAGGCCGGGGGGCCAGCACACGTACAGAAGAGGCCATGGAGCTCTACCATATCGCGTTATTCTTGGAGTTCAGTATGCTGGCACAGGGTAAGTCATTATGATGTGTACAAATTAATTGTCATTAACCACTCACGAGTTCTAATTTGTTTCCATAATTTGTATCACTGTATTTCATCTTGACTTGTTGTTGAAAACTAGCTCTCTGGCCTAACTTTTGTTTGTGTCTCAAACATGCGTGCATTGAGGGGTTCTTCCACTCCAGTGTTCTTCCACCCTTCCAGGCAGATTAATCACATGTTAAAGTATTCCAAGTATGACTTCTGCCGCCCAGACTGCTGTACAGCTTGCCGTCTCGGGTCAGAGGTGTTGAAGTTGCAGCAGCTTGGAACAGAATGAAAATATAGGCTGTAAGAATTGCTTCACTGCGTGGCTATTATTAATGTGGTAGAAGAGTATCATAATGCAGACCATTAAATTGTTTTACTTACGTAGTTTATAGTCTACTATATAACATGAAAATTGGTCCCTGCCCTGGCAAATTTGATGTCTTTTGACCCAAGGCAGCTTCCACCTCAACTCCTTCACATTGAGAAAAGCAAGTTGCGGTGATTCTCACATCACTTATCGCTGTATTTATTGCCTTATTTCAACTCTTATCTTTGGTGCAAATTAGTATTGCAATAGTACTACAGCTATTGCACATCATCTACATGACAGAGCTTTTTTTTTATCTTGGGAGTGGCAGCTAAATGCGTCATTTTAAGTAGAAGTTGTGAAGACAATGTAACTTCTTACATAATGGGCTCTAATTTATGCCTGTGAGAAATATTTTAAAAGCACAGAGTTTGCACCGAGACGTGGACTGAAAAGTCACAGATCTTGTTGACTATTGGCATGCGATGGTCTATTGTAAACAAACAGTCACACACCATCTCACGCCCTGGAGATGTGCTGTCGTTGTCACTCAGACAGCTTTGCCAGTGAGCAAGCAAATGGTGCCATCCAACACAGCTCCCTCAATTCGGAGGGTATTTTTATCTTCCCTCCCCTCCCTATCCCATTGAGCTGTGCAGCACTAATCAGTTCCCATGAAACCTCAGTGAGGAATGTGGCCAGATAGTTGCGGTTCACCCGATGTCATCCTGTCCAAGTCGCCATCCTTGTCAGCTTCCTGTTATTCCCATTTTGAAATCCCATTTTACACATCTCTCACAACGGCCCCGAAGGCTGTAAGGTGTCATTTTAAGTCTTTGCTGTCTGTGGCTTTACGATAAAATGAATGGTGGCAGCTGACATGGCAAGAGTGTGATTCTGACTTTCTCCATGATGCTCCATCCTTCTCCACAGCTGCTGTCTTTAGAGTCTGTGTCAGAAATATTACATTGCTGAGTGGCAGCTTGGAATGGACTGCATCCACTGTGCTATGACTTTACACAGCGATCGAGAGCAATCAAGAAGTCTGATTGACTTCAAATCACTCAGGTTCAGCTCTGTGTGCTCTGCAAATTATACACCGCAGTCGTCCTAATGGATACTGAGAACTGTTATTTTCTTAGAGGACTGACATTCACGAGTCTGTGAGGTTTGAGTAAGTTGGTAAAAAAAAGAAAAAAAGAATATATGGCCACCATCAGCCAAACTCTCTGTGGATTTCTTTGGATACTTCTTTTTTTTTTTCTTGCACAAGTACTTTTCTTTCTGAGGAAAATGACCTGAAAGTTACTTGGAGGAAACTTTGAAGTCTAATTCTAAAAAATGCTTGGTAAAAGTGCCCAGATGCAACCTTCAACCTTTTTTCATTCACCCTTCAGCATAGGTTATACCCTTATCATTTACGGAAGCAATATTTAAAACATCAAGCCATTGATGAAGTTGACCTACTCTACACAACGACGCCTACGCCTAGAGTACAGAATCAAAAGAAAAGAATACGCCTATGGAATCTGTGCTGTGTTTTGGGCTTCTTTGTATGGACGTGAGAGCGTCCAGGTTTTAGGGTCAAAGGAGATGCATGTACAAATTGGTCTACTTGTTAATTCTTGCCTTTGTGTTGCTGCCTTCCGCTCTTGTAAACGCATGCAAGCTGTATCTTCTCACTCAGTCTGATCTGACCGCTACGTAAACATATTAAAGAATCTTTTTTATTTTTTGGTTCAGATATGGACACATCACATAAATGTTATTCTTATTTATGTTGGCATATTAGAGTTTGATATCGTACAATTAATTGACAGTCAGTGAAGTTGTGCTGATGCAGCCATTTTTTTAACTCTGTCAGAAGATGTCATTATAACAAATGACAACCCGGCCAGTTCACACACGCACACACACCCCGTCTCACACACGAAAAAAGATATATTGGCTTTTAGACCAGACTGAAGCCGTTGGAGGTTTAAATGGACACCAGGTCTCTCCAGGAGGCCGATGAGGAGAATATCCTCTCATCTGTCACTCTGTCATCGCCATCACGTGCTCCTCAATGGCATCCTGTCGCTGTCTGTGAGATTTAGAGTATCGAGGTGTTTCTGCAGTTGCTGAGCACTATCATATGTCTTTATTTCTCCTCTAGACATGCATCCCTTTATGATTTCCACCTCACCTAGCTATCAAGTAATATTAAAAGCCTTATTAATTTTTCAAGTGCCCTGCAGAGACGGCCGGTGTGGTTTTGCAGTTTCCTTCCGTTCGCCCTCGCTGACCATCCCGCTCTTGCTTGTGGTTGCAGCCTGGTTCACTCAAAGTGGCATTGCCGGAGTGATCCTCACACATGATTTACATCCACGGGCTTGTTTACAAGCCACCGACTGCGGTTTGCATTTAAAGTGATTTTAGCGGTTGTGCGCTCCATTAACATGGGGTGCCGCATAATGACAAGTAAGGTTACATCCAATGGAATCGCTCAATTGTACAACAAGGGTTACCAACTGTGGAGAGTTCATATTGGCTATAATGGCAAATTTTCATTTTCAGCTCATCATAAAAGCACCATCTCCTTAGATAGGAGGCTGCTGTGAATTTTAATGGGCATATGTGGAGCAAAGCTGTTGGCTGCAAGTGTTTACTTTTGCGCACGTGTGGCCAAGGATGTAGAGCTAAAAGACTGAAGAAGACAGACGGCAGAGAAGATTGTCAAAGACGGAGACACGGCTGGCGGGGAAACTAGAACACTCATTTAGTTTATAGCCGACGAAAAGGCAAAGTGCCATTGCTTTTTGTTTCGCTTTTCCAAACTATTCTGGGTTTTCCCCCTTCCTTCTTAACAGCTGTTTCTGTAACTTGCTGATAAAACTAAAAGTGCCTAAAGTGCTACAGCTTATCCATTTTTTGTAAGAACTGCATTTCACTTATGTGCATTTGCATATTATGCTGATTCTTTTTTTGTTTTTAATTTAGAAATACCTTTTAAATGTATTTTGGCCTTTGACAACTTAAAGCATGGGTACACCATATGCTTAGAAGTATTGAACAGGAACTGAAGTAGAAAGAAAACAGTAGAACTTTCAAAGTCAAACATATTCTTTTACATAAAACTGGTAAATAATTTGGCTGTAACTTTGAGGGGAATACCTTGTATCACGTTTTTACATTCTTAATGGACAAACGCCAGACGGGAAGTCCTTCGTCAAGTTTTGAACTTTGAAACGCTCGACTGTGACAGCATTGCTTACTACTTTGTTATGATCCCCCACACTTGACTTTCTTGGTATTTGATGCTGTGTGGGGTTGATCTAACCTTAGCAGCTAGAATGATTTCCGCCTCAGAATAGTTTTTCAAGTTCATCCAAACATCCCTGTATGGAACTGGCTTTGGGTGTCCTCAAATGGTTCCCACCATGTTTGAAGCAAACCGTTTTTCGGAATGCCTCATGAAGAATTAATCTTCAGTGGCAACGTTACAAGTGTTCTCAAGAACCCCCATCTCCGACAGGTTTAAGTTAAAAATATCCACCAATCGCTCGTACGGGCCATAATTCCAAGACATCGTGTCAAAATTGGCGACACTTGGCATAAAAACTCAACTAGCACTTCTGGAAGATTTCTTGTGAGTAGAACAGTGTGGGCAATATAAGAAGTCATATACAGTACTTTCACAGTCAAGTATTTATTCATAAATGTATTTATGGAAGATTTTATAAGCATTTAAAGTGCTTTAGAGAATTAAACAAAAATGATGGACTCAGAGGTGTACAGCAGTACATTTTGTCTCGTATTTGACATCCGTGATCTGATTAAACTTGTGCCATTTTAAGATGACCAGTGGAAATGTCATGAAATCCTGCTGTTTTTTTTAATGCTTGTTTAATATCGGGATGTAACGATTCACTCAAGCCCCGATTACATTTTCAGTTCCCAATTTCGATTCAACACTATTTTTTAAGTATATTTTTTAAAACAAAAACAAAATGAATGATTCATTTTATAACCAAAAACTGATTTTATTTTGACATTTACATATCGGCTTTGTTCCAAACAGTAACTTTTTGTAACTCTTGAAAATGAATGAATGATTGTAATAATTTAATAATAGTTCATTTTGACTACATTTTTGTCCTGTTTACTGTTTTGTTTGTGCCAGAACTAAACATGAAATTAAATCTATGTGGAATAGATTTGACTGTTATAATTCCAAATTCTTTTGTGATCAAAATTTCCATAGCTCTTCTTTTATTTTTTACATTGCTGCATATTTTAAGCAGTATAAATTGATTTGAAATTGTTAGATCCCTAAATCCATGCACATTTCTGTGTAACACCTTTTCAAAGTGCGCGTCACATTTACGCAGGCGCTCATGTTTATTTATCATGTTTTAAGAGAAAGCAAAAAAAAAAGCTCTCGAGGCGTTTCTGTGGGTCGGTGTGTTGCTGAGTTAAACCACTGCCTGCTGTTCTGGTATGTGCTCTGATTTAAGAAACAGCAAGGTGGATGTTGGAGGTTAGTTGAAAGAGACTCCCTGAGTGCGTGAACGTGAGGGGAAAAATACTGACGTGTGCCTTGTGAACGGCTTTTAGTATTCAAATGTTTTACCTAAAAAATCTGCTTGAATCAAATCTTTGAAATGATGACGTCAAAATGTGTCTCACTGGCTTGCTTCTCACTCTGTCGCCCCACAGGCTGCGAGGACATTATTGTGGAAAGCTTGTCTCTCGACTCACTCGTTCCCATACTCAAGTGGAGCTCGCAGCCCTATGGCTCCAAGTGGGTACATCGGCAGGCCATGCACTTCCTCTGCGAGGAGTTCAGTCAAGTTGTCACCTCAGATGTTCTGTATGAGCTCGGCAAGGAGCACTTTCTCAGCGCAATCCAGTCAGACTACCTACAGGTAAACAAACAGTGCCGTATCGGTGCCGCCATCTGTTTGTCGTCTTTTACAGCTGTCACAGACTTTGGCCGATGTATTCATAGTTAGGGAAGTATTTGGTCCATGGCAAGCGGTTTTATGATTTTGAATTTGTACACCACCGCAGTGAAGTACAGTATACGTTGAGCTTCGAACGCAGAGGTAAAATATTCCATTTCCGATGTCGGGCTTACTGTAAGCCCCGTTATTTGCTGCTGGTAACAGAGGTGGGGGACTCGAGTCATATAACTTGGACTCGGGTCGCTATTTTTGTGACTTGCATCTTGCCTGGAACAAACTTCTGAAAGACTCGACGTGGCATTCATGACACTCAACTTGACGTTGACTTGAACTCTATGACTAGACAAGTCATTCTGTGTACATTTGAAAATATGTATTTCTTATAACATGTTGCATGTTGCTATTTGCCAATTTGTGAATAGTGAACTACAATTTTTTCCCCCATGGTAAGGTTTCAGGCTATCAACAAATAATTGGACAGTGTGACAGAATTATAAATATAAACACAATTTTGAATACTTGATGATTCCTCCCTGGTGATGCTTTGGCACGCCTTTCATTTTCGTTGCGGTCACCGTGAGACTTCTTAAAAGCAATTAAATTCAATATTCTGATCTCAAACCAGTATAATTTTACCTTACTGAGAACTAAAGGTAGGCAACTGGATTTGGGTTATATTTACAAAATAATTTCATTCTATGAAAATGATGTTAGCTTACATAAAATGGTTGTACTTCCTAAATGGGAAAAAACACTTCTATGAAAGCCGAACGTCTACACTTTTTTTTTCCCCTTAAAACCTCCGTGTTGATGTATGTATGCAAAATCAAACAATTTCCATCATTGTCTAAATAGTTATGGATATAACCGTCAGTGATCTCCTGCTCACTAAAACACCTCCTTCAGCATTTTGTGCCGCTTTCGAAAAGTGAAATAGCTTTTGGGCTGTCTTCAGTTGTGCCAAGCTACTTAACACTCTGGCCAGACCGTTGAGGTGAAATGTTGTTTTCCACCTACACAAGCCAACCGGGTTTGCACCTTGCTGGAACACTGTCCAAACATGTTGCACTGTCACCTTATCCTCATTTAGCAGCTGTCCCGTCCCCCCCCCGACGATATCTGACCTCCTTGTCCTGATAATTATGTTGTCTCCCTGCACCCCCCTCCCCCTTACTCTTCCTCCTCCCCCCTATCTCCACGTCTTCGTCTCATTTGCAGGCCAGTGAGCAGGACATTCTCAAGTATGTTGTTAAGTGGGGCGAGCAGCAGCTTATTAAGAGGATGGCAGACAGGGGTAAGATAATACACTGTATAAGTATCCTCAGAGCACAACCCCCAATGATTCTGAGGACATTTCACACTTGCTAAAGCCTCCAAAATATATTTAAAACAAAGCATATTAAACACTGGCCGAATTTGAACCGAAAAGAAGAGCCACGCTCCACTGAACATTTGTCACCCATGAAATCACTGTGGTATTGCCATTTTCTTTTCTTGGATTCAAATAATTCAAATCCCTTAATTGGTGTAGTGATCTTTGTTTAGCATAATAAATGACTAACTGATCTGTTGAGACTTGACAAAGACACAGACATCGGACCTTGTGAGATGGGTTATCCATGATAAATTGAAATTGATGCTCATCGTGATCAGTTGCAAAACACACAGCAAATTTCATTCACAATGGATACAGTTTGACATGTTTTAGTATGTTTTGTTTTTTTTTTCAGTTTTAGCTGGTATAAAAATGTCAACTGTTTTATTAGAATATAGTATACTTATTTAATTTCACTAATATTTTTAGGATGTCAGCAATGTGTGGATAATCATCAAAATTTTACGTGAACAGACATCCAATTAATCCCAAAATGATTCATCCCTCCACCAAAATCTGAATTAAATTTGTGTGGAATGCTTTTTTGGGCACCATGGTGTCTGCCTCAGTTTTGAGGTTTTAAGAAGTTAAAATCTGAGCTCTGGCCGTCATGTGTAGACTTTGCATGTACTCCATGTGCGTAAGTGTCTTTTCTCTGGGTACTCCGGTGTCTTCCCACATTCCAAGAACATGCATATTCAATTGTGGAATAAGTCAGTGGTTCTTAACTTTGTTGGAGGTAGTGAGCCCCACAAGTGCTGGACATGCATTGACTTAATTTTTTTTAATTAAAAAAATAAAATCAGATTTTATTTTTGTATTTACATGCAGTGCACAAAATTAAAGGCCTTTTCACACTCCACTTGATTTTCCTGGTGTTCGTCATGGGGCAGCACGCTTAATCTCCCTGCCAATATTTGGAGGTAGTTGCTTAGTGGCCAACCAGGAAGTAGCATAGATGCTTTTCTTGTCGGTTGGTCTTTTGCTGTCAATGCTTTATCATGCCGCTTGTCCCTCCCCTATTGGCCATAGTTAAACTTGAGGGCGTTGCATCATGGCAAACGTCCACCTTGCGCCTCTCAGGACACGACATAGCGTTGTTTCCAGTTGCCCATGTAACACATATACATTGAATGGGTTCATCAACGGTGCACTGCAAGTTGTTAGCTGCAATGTGAAAAGGCCTTAACCATTCATCAGTTGCATGCAAAATCAATTGGATCAAAGAACAAAATCATCACTGAACAGGGATAAGTTCAGGAATGCTTGGCTCCACTTTGGCATTGTCTGTCTAACGTCCTCGATTACGATTGCTCGCAAAGCTGTTGTAACAAACAGTACGGCAATCTCAAATGCTTTCTACAACTAAGTGATGCCGAGAGGCATTATTCCTAAAGAGTTGTCACAAATCAGACGAGTGGGTTGAACAGAACCAGGAAAAACTCCTAAGATACGGTTTGATCAATCCCAGGTTAAGAACCACTGCTGATGCATTTTAAGCTGTCGCAGTCAAAGCAACTAATTGCATGTAATCTAATTAGTTCTGTATATGTATATGTTTTCATTTTAAATGTGGCTGTCCATGTTCCTATTTGGGCAGAGCCCAATCTGTTGAGTGGCACAGCCCACAGCGTCAACAAACGTGGAGTGAAGAGGAGAGACCTTGACGTGGAGGAGCTTAAGGACATCCTTTCACCCCTCCTGCCCTTCATTCGAACCGAGCACATTTTGCCTGCGCACAGCGATGTCCTCTCTGACGCGGTTAGCGCTCCTTCCCGGTCTTTTCTGACCAGTTTCTGCTGCACTGCGTGACAGCGGTCTTACGTCCTATTCTCATCCACAGCTCAAAAGAGGTTTGATTAGCACTCCTCCGTCAGACATGTTGCCGACAGCCGAGGGGGGGAAAGCCAATGCTTGGTTGAGGCAGAAGAATGCTGGCATCTATGTGCGTCCTCGCCTCTTCTCTCCTTACGTAGAAGAAGCAAAGGTAGGACATTGATTGATTGGGCTGTCGGATTACGGCACACACTGTAGACCTCTTAGTTCGAAAGCACCCTTGTTGCTGTGCTCGCTCAAGAATTTGATTCTAGAACAATTTTCATATTCGTCTAATGAGCTGTAGCTGTGTTTATATATCAGCCCCGATAGATTCATTATGGGCTTGTCCTTCAAGTGTGAATCTCTTTGAAAGCAAGCTCCTATTTGCCTAATCTCTCCTCAGTTGGTGCTGGATGAAATGATGGTGGAGCAGACTGATCTGGTGCGTTTACGACTTGTGCGCATGTCCAACGTGCCAGACACCCTCTACATGGTCAACAACGCCGTGCCGCAGTGCTGCCACATGGTTAACCATCAGCAGATGACCGTTAACTCGGTCGCTGCTCCGTCGGTTGTAGCCAACGAAATCCCAGGTAAGGTCTTAGTCGATGAAACCGATTTTTCTCTATTCCTCCTTCCCTCTCGTTAATCAGAATAGATTTATTCTTGACCCTCCTTGACTCCTGACTCATGCGTCAACAGTTTTGAACCAAACTGAAGTACACGTTTTAAACTGAGCGCAAAATGTCACTTGCATCAAATGTATAGAAAATACATATACTGCAATGTCTCCTTGTTAGATATATACTTGCACCTTTAAGAGGCGGGGTCTGGCGCTTTGGCACGTGACATTGATGCGTCTGGAAGTGTGTCTAGTCATGTTGGCCGCAACTCCTGCATTAGTTTGCTCAGTGCGTTCAGTTTTTATGCATTCAGTAAACATCTAAACACTTTAAAAAATCCCCGCTATATAACGTGCACCTGAAAGATGAATTGTGGGGAAACACTGGATTCTGAAATGTTTAATTAATTTAATTAAGTTGCCTAAGCAAAAATACTCTCAGTTGTCAAGGATGATTACCTTTCATGCGTTTGTATGTTGTATGTTAATGCCGATGTCCGTCTTGCAGTGCCACAGCTCTCGGTGGTGAAGGAGATGATCCGGAGGCTACAGGAACTGAGACACACGGAGCAAGTGCAGCGAGCGTACGCCCTCAACTGCGGCGAAGGCGCCACCGTCAGTTACGAGTTGCAGTTGCGAGTGCTCCGGGAGTTCGGTCTGGCTGACGGAGCCACTGAACTTCTACAGGTTAGGGGGGGAGAAAGGGGCAAAAATGCTAAATTCCAAGCAGACAAAACTTCAGACAGCACACAATAGTTTTTCTTCAATTAAATTTTGTCTTTTCAGAATCCGTACAAATTCTTTCCTGACGAACGATTCGGAGATGAGAGCCCGATTCTGGCTCTGCGCCAGGTGGGTCGATGTCGCGTAAACAGCAGCCCAGCCATGGATAGCATGTTCACAGAGCTGGAAGGTGTAGCAGGCTTTCACCTGCCGCTGCCTCCCCCGCCGCCCCCTTACCACCCCCCTGCTACTCCCAGCCACGCTCAGCTCAAAGGCGCCTGGCGGCCCCGCGTTCCCATGCCGACCCCCACCCGTTCCTTCTCCTACCCTTGCAACCGCACCCTTAGCCAGCGCCATGCGGCAGCCAAGCATGGTGGCTCGGACTTCTCCTCTGTGCCCAGACCCCAGCCCCCAGACTGCACCGAACCGCAAGCTATGGGCCGAGCCTTGCTGTCCGAACAGCAAGCGGTGAGTCTGTCTGTTCTGTCTTTGAGCTGTGCATTAAGGCAGGTCTTCCCAACATATTTGACCACAGGTGACTAGTTAGTATTAGAAGAGACATAGTATTCATTTTCAGAGGTGGCAAAAGTGCTCTCTATGTACTCAAGTACAGATGTCTGTCTGGTCCACTCCTGTGATGGCTCAAATACAGAGGTCAGTTTCCATGTACAAATGTCAACATGACTTTTGATAAGATGAAGGTAGAAGTACCGATTAAAACTAAATTGTACTTAAATACAAAATCAAATTTCAAAAGAATGTTTACATGGATGGATGGATATTTAATACCCACGCTGATAACTTGGCGCCAGTTCACAACAAAAAAAATTATCTGCACACAAAATGTTTTTCCTCTTTTAACTTGCATGGTGTAACTTGCTTACAAGTCTAACTTGCTTAGTTGCGTGTTGCATGTTCAGAGTTTGCAAGTATTGGCTCTTATGCTGTCCAAAAAGTGATTCCATGGCTCTGCTAACATTGCAACCCACCCGCCCCCACTAAATTAGCCAATAATAAAAACACCTTGTGCAGTTTATTTTTTTCAGATGAAGGACTTTGCAACAGCAGAAGCTAGCATTTTTTTAGGATGAAAGATGACGCCAAAAATGATTCTTGTAGCTGACAATATCCAGCAATTGTCTTCAATCAGGCCATGGATAGGATGGATCATTTCTTGCTTCTCAGTATCTGTCATTGTCAAATGTTTCAGCTCCCCTGTTCATGCTCCTGCACAATACTGCTGTCGCTTTTTAAGATACCGAGATCTCAATCAATCAGGATCAAAACTGCAGTAAATCCGAACTTTTTTGTGTCTGTTATCGTCTTGTGCAGAGGTTAAAAAATAGTAACAAACGTATAGTGCCAAAACGCATAGAAAGTACGGATGTTTTCAGACGTAGGGAGGAAAAGTAATGCGTTATCAGAAATCTGAATACTGAACTCATACACTGAAATGCTTGAAAAATGCACTTTACTGGGGTTATAGTATAGAGACTGATGCTGTTCATGAGCCAATCTATGGCATTTTGCTTTGTTTGTTTGCATTAAGCGAAGCGGCCGTTCCTAAAGCAAAACTACTTGGTTAACTGTGTTTTATCTTCTGTTTAGAAGTAAACCTGAGCTCGTCTTAAAGCCTCTTGTGAGTTTAGTTCACGGCCAACCGTACATCACGAATATCTCAAAATGTTCAGGCTAGTCAAAACAAAAAACGGCCTAACGGTGAAAATCTTTTTATATCTTGACCCCCACCGTTGTCATTGCACTTTTCTGGCATTTATTGAAAGCTGTGAGAACAATAAACACCCCTCACGCAAAGCTGCCGTCACCTACTTCATATGCTTCCACATTAGACTGCACCTCAGACGCTATGCGTACATTATTTTGATACATTAGTTTTATTTAATTTCAATATAATACAGGCCACATGTTGGGAACCCCTGTTTAAGGTCTCCGCTCGTTCATGTTTGGATCATGAAAAGCACTTTTCAAAGGTGTTATCACAAAATGTACATCTTCTGTTTCAGATGGGCATGGAACCTGTTATGAGGGAGTTCATGCCCGACATCGCGCTGGGCGTCTCCGTCATGTCACTGAGGGAGCAGCACATAGCAGAGATGGATAGGGAAAGCCCTCACAGCCCCATGGGCCCCCCAGGCCTTCATCTGCCTCATGGGCCCTGCCCCTCCGTCCGCCACAGCCACGGCCACAGCCACAACCACGGGCCTGGGCACGGGCACTCCTGCAAAAGACACGCTCCGGAACCCAAGCTGGAGATGCAAGCGGAGTTCCCAGACCTTTACGACTTCTCCCGTCGACCTTCCTCTCCTGCCCCCGCGCACACTTTGTCCACATTTGCAGGACCGGACCTCTACAGCCACAGCTGTGCTCCCTTTACACCCACTTACATCACAGACTCTCAGTCCCAGGGCCACGCACAGGGACGGACTGGCCCGGACCCCCTACGGCTAGATGTGCTCAGTATGACCCCTCAGAGGCATGACGCCGTTAGCCCCTCGGGGCCACAGGCCAGGATGGGGCACGCGCCGAGGGGCCGCTCAAACGAGACGGACCTGACTCACGGCTTGGGGCACCTGCGCTCTCCCAGCGGGAACATGGACGGCTACGAGGACAGAATGGCCGGACCTCGAGACACGCCGGAGGAGATGGTTCTCGCCGGGGGGTCATCTAGCCCAGTGGGGCCCCTTCAGCAGTCTCACAGGAACAGCGTCAACGAGGACATGGCCAGAGACCGCAGGTCACCCAGCAAGCCTGACTACCCGTACAAAAAATCTGCACTTTAACGCCCCCGCAATTGAGGAAAAGGGAATGACTGACAGCCCATTGTATTGAATGGTCAAGCACTAAATATGTACGTGTGTGTGTGTTCAACAGGAGCATGGGGAAAGATGATTGCTATTTATTAGATGTGTCCTTTTTGTCCTACCTCTGCCACTTGACTCTATCCATCACACAGAGTCGAAGGGCAAAGTTTCCATCTCGAGGTCACCCGGTCGGATTGGATCCGTGTGCTCATTTGTTGGTTGAGTCAGTACCTTAATGTAGCTTGGTTGTCAAGTGGTGGTCAGACAGACAAAGATGCCATTCATGTTGATGAGTGTCAGATGGCAGGATAGGATTGTCCATTTACAAAAAGCCACACACAGTCTGGAGGAGTGCATTGTGATAACATGTCCCCTTGTCTTCTACCGTTGGATTTCTGTAGCATCCCATCCAACTAGTTTCCACTGTGCTGGTTCTGGCTTGCACACAAACACAGAAATAGCATCTGATGCGAAGTAGGGCTGATAACTGCCACGTCCAAACAATCATAGCAACCCGAGTGCAGGCTTTACCAATAGTTTGGTGGTAACACGGTTCATACTGTCTTTCGTAGAAGTATATGATTTAGGTTTCTTTTAAAAATTAGAACCTTTCTGCACTGTCACATCGATCCATCCATTTTATTAATACCGCTTGTCCTCACTTGGGTTGTGGGTGAGATGGGGCAACTTCGGGTATGACCTGGACTATTTGACAGCCAAGTGCACATATGGACAACTGTTCACGCTCGCATTCATACTTAAGCAAAATTTCGAGGCAAGATGCGGCCTAGGAGCCCACATTTGAACCCTCAGCCTCAGCTGTTGTATAGAAATAAACCTAAGTAGCAAGCTTGTCTTCTTGCAAGTTAAACACACACACACACACACACACACCAAGGTGTGGTGACAATCTCAGTACTGTATTCGCACATTTTCAGCTTGGTCTGTGTACATATCAGGAGGAGGACAGCAGGCTGTGTGCTTGCGCTCCTTCCGCATAACCTAATAGCATCAAGTAATCAAATCTTGAAGCCTTAATGGATACTCTGAATATTCCATTTCAGCTACCTTCAAACTCAGTTCTCTATGATGTCATTCTATCACAAAGCACTTGTGAAATTCACTTCTTCAACAGTGTTACATAACCTTTATTAAAATAAGCCACACATTTCACATGAAATTGTGTGAAAGAATGGCAACAAGTGGATATGCAGGTTAATTATATCTTCAGCCATGTAATGGAAGGACATTTAGTTGTACCTGTCACTATACGTTGCCAGCATAGATAAATATAGATGAAGAGACATTTTTTGATTAAAAAAAATAGATAAATAAATAAAAGTAGTGAAATTGGATCATCTGTAATCGCTGAACTAATTGATTGTTCTTTTCACTTATGGACAGACAACCCTCTGGTCACAGTCAGCGTTCATACTGGTCAATAAAGTCTTGCAGCCCAACAACCGCAGCAGCTTGTAGCTCAAGAACCATGCAAGTCCATGACTGAAGCTTGACAGTCATTGTTTAAGGAAAAAAAACAACTTGGAATAAAAGGAATCCTGTGTCAACGTGAAGAAAGGTTGCTGGCTCATAACTCTCCAGTGGTAAAATTGTACATAACCAATCAAGCGCCACTTGTTTATGATTTCACATTAAAATGGTTGTTGTGTTTATGCGACGGTGTACGTGGTCCTGTCATGAAATCTCGCTGCGAATATGCTCTTAAGATTGTGTCTCAGAGGTATTTACTTTGTAAATCTTCTGCATTTGGGGCAATTTGCTCACTATTTTAGGTGGTGTGGATTGTCATGTTTTTCTTTGCAGGAGAATCTGAAGACTGCCAATGCAGAATCAATTTACTCAGCTTGCTTTGCGTCAACGAGAGGGGGAAGTAAACTTCAGATTTCTCATGTTCATGTTGCGTAGTTGTTGACTTTTCCAGGAGGACGTTCCCTTGATTAAAAGTGGTTGTTTTACTCTTCGCTGTAGAGAGGTCAGTGCCTTCCCTGCCTGCAGCTGGGTTTTTATTGGAGACCTTGATGTCTATGCAAGCTCTTTTCTACCAGCTTACCAGCCTGCATCAGATCGTTGTAGCTCCCTTTTGTGTACATAGATGTTATTTAGCACCTTTTGTTGTCTTTTTTTTTTTTTTTTTTGGAGTTGAATCATCTGAAAAGTTGTGTTGGATCCTTACAGGTACATTGTGCTTATAAGGCATCTTAGCAATTGATGTTTGTAGACTGATTGTGTTGCATTTAGTTTCACTGAATCTATTTTTCTACTGGCACCTCAAAAGATGTGCAACAGTGGTCCTCAAAAATAAACTGGTTTGATATTATGAAAAGAACGTGTCATGTTTTGTCAATGAAACGATGACAACTTTTCTTTAATAAATTTCCTACAGAGCAACTTTCCTCATACACTTTGCAGCATGTCTTGAACAGATTTCCAAGCATCCAGTGCTGGAACAAAACAGGTCACAAATTCACATGCATGAAGTAAAACCTAGCTTCAAAGTTGAGGCATCTGGAACAGAAACAAGTGTGCTTTCAATATTTGCACTTCTAGAATCATTGCAGCATAAACACCCCCCCCCCTTTTTTTTCCCCAAGATATGGAAAAGAAACGTTCACAGTTTTCATGAGAAGGGCCAAAGGTCGACGGCATGACCCGCCTTCAATCACTCATAGCCCGTGTTGGTCATGCGCCGTTTTTTGGCCCGCAGCTCCTCAAAAAGCTCATACACGGCTTCCGCAGTGACGACCTGAGGGAGACGACACAATGAATGGATCGGCCTAAAAGTTTCCCGATTCTTGGCTCACTACAGTTCAGGTTCCTACCTTTTTTTCTGCTTCACATTTGTGAAATAATGCAGTTATTGCAGCGGCCATCTCATTACAACCTAAAAGGAAGGACGCGTGATTAATAGGAGCACATAAATGTCAGTGCAGCCACAGAGAAAAACTGCAGTAGTTCTCACCGTAAATGAACTCGAGCTGCTGGACTCTGGTCATTGAACTGGTCAGCGTCACCAGCGGGTGCCTCCCGAACGGCTCGCTCAGGCCTTTTCTCTCGTAGGCCAGAACCGAGTCGCACAAGTCCAAGAGGAAGTGGACCTGTGAGGCTACGTAAGCCTTCTGTGTGCCACAGGTATGACGTGCATTACTCAATAGAACATTCTGATGAGTACAAGTGGAACGGCTCGTCCAGGTGTGCACAAACTTGTATTTTAAAAATGGAGAGAGGGGCCACGTCATTCGTAGCATGATAAGTGTTACTTTAACACTGTTATCGGTTCGAGTGTCCCCTGTGAGTGCACGAGAAATGATTGACACCTTTCTGATTGGTTGTTTCTTCTAAGGTGCGATGTTTTTTGTAAATCAGTTAAAAGGCACAAGATGAGACGGGAGAGGAATATATATACACATCTCAAATATTACACTTTGGACCAACCTTGCAGCTTGTGCAGGTGCACAAGAGAGCGCGCCATTCGGAAGGCCAGAACACCGCCCCCTTTCGAGGGCTCGACGTATGCAGGGACTGGAAATACTTGAGTTTGCAAGCCGCCGTTTTGGTCTCGCCGGGACGTTCTGTCGTGTCATCGTAGGTTCGTTTACAAGGAAAGCTCTTGGTTGGCACTCCCTAACGTGAGACAGTGGTGTGAGTTATGGCGTGACACGCCTTTATAAAACCAAGAGAGGGCGAGATGATCAGGTGGTGAAAATGAGTGCTTTACAGTAAAGCTGGCCTGTGAAGCGAGGCTAAAGCTGTCTGCAGAGCCAGAGACAGAGACAGAGGGGCCTTGTGGGTCACGTCTCCTCTAATTACCCAAGAGGAGGCCTGCTCTGTGGCCTGTCATGTTGCTCTTCTGCGCCATCAAGTGGCAAGCTACAAAGCTGCAGCTGCCACATCAGAGAAAACACATTAACTGCACATCTGCGCCACATGAATCCACCGTGACGGTTTCTACACTACACGATCGTGGAGTTCAAAGCCTCCTACATCAAACAGGAATATATATAAGTGGAAGGAGATGCTGGCTTGCCAAGTACACGTGTTGATTTTGTTCCCGAAAATGTATTGTGTTATGTTTAAAGGGCGTTAGCAATTTTAGCACAAAGCAAGGAATATTATCATTAACGTGAAACTTGATGTATTCCAGACTATATGTTCCAAAACCATGAGCAATAAATGAAAATTTGCCATATGCTAGAAATGGGCGATTAAAGATAAAATAATAAATTATTTCAGAAATTAGGATTTCTTCAACTGCCAAAACTCAACTTTAAATATTACACAAAATAAGACAATATAAAATATATATCAAATAAATGTTCTGGCACACCTTGGCTTCTTGGACGAACAGTGGTGCTGCGTATACATTGAGTACATGCTTACATTAAGCTAAAAAGAGTTGTCCACCGGGATAAGCGAGTCGTCTGTTGCCAGAGAGAGCCAAACAAACCACAAGAAGACAGGAGTCGTCCTGCAGAGTTGGCTTTTATGGCACACATAGTCGTTCCCAATGCTTTTCTCGACACTTCCCTTTGCTCTTACTTGTACTCTATTAAAATGAAATTGCAGAGCCAAAACGATATTTGTCAAAGTCAAAATAGCCCTACCGCCTGTGGATTCTGCTCAAGACTGGTGGAAGGTTCTTCATGTCCAATTTCACTCGACGTCGAAATGTCCACATTTCTTTCTACGTTCTCGTCTTCATCCTGCTTTGTCTCCGCTAAAAATGAAAAGGAGACAAAACGTATAAGCAGCGTCACAAGTTCGGTGCTTGTGCGTTTGTTGCCGTCACCTACGAAGGAAACTCACCTGAGAGTTGAGCGGCATACGTCCACAAGAAAGGAGCCTTGTTCATGCAGTCCTCGCAGATCATCTCATCCAACTCCGCCACTTCACACTGCAAGTGCTAAAAGTAATCAGATAAACGCACATGAGAATGCAACCAGCCCTCCATTTCCCATATTGCTTGTCTTCATTCGAGTGATGAGTCAGCTCAAGCCGATGCCAAATTACTTGGGGCTGGTCACCAGCCAATCATAGGACACGGATAGATAAACAGAACAGGGTTCGCCTATCATGTATTTTTATCATTTATTCCCTCAAGTAGAAACTAAAAGCATCCTTTGTTGTATTGTATTAGCGTCGTTGCAGACCACACACATGCAAGGAGAGGTGTCAAGAGTGAGTTACATATACCCTGTTGTGGAACCAATCCTCGCAGATGACACATTGAATCATCTCATCGTTGACCTGTGGAGAAAGTATTTCAACTGAGTAAACATCAGAAGAATCCGAACGCTGATGCACTAATGGATAAATGGCATACCTTATCGTCCTCGTCAGGAAAAGGCCGGTCGCACGAGCAATAGCGGCCAAAGAAGTTGTGATTGTAAAGATTTTTGGTGTTTTCCTCATCTTTGGTCTGCCAGAGCACAAGGCGGGCATCATAAGCAAAATATTTAAAAAAAAAAAAAAGGAACAGATATATTTAAAAGACAGACATTCAATTCCAGGTATGTATTCATAAATATATTTATTTTTTTTTTTTTACAAATGATAGGGTAAAAGATGGTCCGAGAATGGCGCTGAGTGATTGAGTTAATAATATTTTTATCCTTTTCTTTTTTTTTCGTGGCAGAGCAGAGATGTGGTATGTACGTTCATCTGGGATCGAATAAACATCAAGAAAAAAAAAAAGAGAATTCTCACCGGAATGAGTTTACACTGGAAATCCCCAAACTTGCCGTTTCCACAATCACAGCGAAAATTTCTGTCCCGAAAAGCAGGAAGAGGATTTTGTTAGATTTCCTCTCAGTCAAGCCACCGCTATAATAACATTGAATACATTGTATGTATTAATGCGCTAATTTTCATTATTAGTGAAAATACATAAATGTACAAATGTTGCAATTTCCATTTAACATGCGATATTTTTTGTCCTCTCCTTATGTTCTTTTAACAAACACAAGGAATAAATTAATTTGCATTATAAAGACAACCATTAATAAATATGACAGACATTTTATTTATCTACTTCAAATAGAGTTGTTAACTTGCTAAACACTTCAACTTGCAGTCTTTTAAGTGATCATTATGACAAATTCACATAATTCTATCAAACAAGCGTGGTGTAAACATAAGACATTACATGACAAATCAGATTACAAAAACTTTGCAAACAAATCTGAGACTTTATCACTTCAACTTTTCATTTTTCATAAAACATGATATGTTAACATGTGTACTGCACATCTTAAACACTAAGTAAAACATACATTTAAAAAATAAAGTCTAGAAATTAGAAATCCCTTTATTGTCATTGTACTCAAGTGTGCAACGAGATTAGAGGAAAAGAAATTTCGTTCCCATACCGGACGAAATGAAGTGCAGGTTTGCTTACGCCAAATTGCAGCCTTTGCAATTTGCAAATGTCTTTTTACTACATTCGGACGTCCATCTGAATTTGATTCATTTTTCAGTCCAAATTTAAAATGCAGCATCAACAGCTTATTTTTTTAGAGGGGAGCAACATCTTTCCTTCTTTTTAGGGAAGTGAACCAGTGTAACAGTAACAATTTTAACCACGTGAATTATCAAGTTATAAAAACACTGGTGTGGTATTTGATACTGCTTTAGCTTTATCTAGCTGTATAAATACTGCTGGAAGCATTTGTATACATATTTTTTATAAACATAATGCTCGTCCTGGCGTCTGATAGCCAGAAGCTGAGCTGCACGGTATTTGTTTACACAAGGCAATTAAACTCAAGTTGAACACCGTACCTTTTGGTGTACAGTTCAAAGATGTCATGCCCATCATGGCATGTGTTGGCACAAGCCAGGCAAATGCCAGCAGGCTGCGATGGATTGGGTGTGCACGAGTTGCATGCAAACACAGCTTGCCTCTTCACATAGCCCTGTAACAAAATTACACATAAAAATGATCTTAAAACACAGCAGGACGTGGTCAAGATTAACACGACCTTCATTCAGAAGTAAATTTAAGTTCAACAAAATACAAGAGTATTTTTTGAGCACAACACAATGGAAGACAAAAGGCATTTTTCTTACACGTGGATAAGAGCAATTTTCAGAGTCACTTCCCGCCAGTATGCACAGCGCATGCTCCAGTTCCTCCTTATTTTCAAAGAAATCGTCAAGTTGGGAGTCCACTGTGTTCGTCTCTGCCATGATGGGAGCGAAAATGCCGATGAGCAAACGAGTGTGTTCGCTCACAGTGTTGGAGATGGCACAAAACAACGTTGTAGTTCCGGGCGGGAGTTTGGAGCTAAAATCACGTGGCGGAACAGACGTCACAGGGGCTGTTTCCGGCTGAATTTGAAAATGTTGAAACTATTTATTTATGGTTTATTTTTAGATGACTATTATTATTATTATTAGTAGTAGTAGTAGTAGTCTTAGTAGTAGTAGTAGTAGTAGTAGTAGTAGTATTTCCATTTTCAAGTATTTTCTCTTGGAATGTTGGATGTTGCAAAAGTGTCCCAACAGAGGGCGCCAGTACTTGATTTTTTTTTTTCCTGCCGTTTGTTTTTCACCGGTGTTGATACATAAAACAAATAAAAATTAAATTAAATTATTTATTGATTCTATTTAATTGAATCTAATATATCAACTGTTAATTCGACATTTGTTCTGAACAGATTTAAATTATATTAACGAGCATATTATTTCAACTTTAGGCTTTGTTTTTAACTAAACATTTGTATTTGGGTTGTAACTACTGCAATTTTATACCTATACCTATAAATATAAATGTTTCCCATAAATAATGCTGTCTTAAATTCTATTTTGACGAACGTTGGCACACTTTAAATTTATTTTGACACGTGCACATTACAACCTTTGTAAGTTTGAGACTATTTTCAGTAAATAGTGTAACAACGAATGTGCTGTCATTCATTATAAGCTAGTCTTAAAATTTGATCCATAATAAATAGGCAAGTCTCACCTTATTTATTTGACATACTGTTAAACAATTTAGAAATGTGCATATTACAAATTTTGTAAATTTGATGACATTAAGGGAGTTTGTATTGGAACCATGTTGCTGTGTTTTAGAATGCTAATGTTTTACAGTCTAATTGATTAACAAGTTCTTAAAGCGTACCGTGAGATAACATTGTGGACGTGTTACTGGAAATTATCCAATGTCACTTAATATTACTGGAACTTGTAATGTAATACCAAATGTGAAAATTTGCACTTTTTCGTTCAGTTTTTGAAGCCCTAACAAATAGTGACTGAGGAGCTTTTTGAAGTATAGTGTGGTGCTGCAATACCGCCTGTAACAGCAGCCGATAGAAATAACCTGTGCAGAGCATGTAGCCATTCAAACAACATAATAAGAGCTCCGTGTGAGATTAAACAGGCACATATTTCACGGTCACTTTGGGAGTGAATGAGACGTGATCAGTCATCATCATTATTTCAGTATTCATACTTTTTGTGTCATTTTGGGGTGATATTCTTTTAGTTTTTTTTCTCATGTAATGTGGGGGCTGCTTTGGTCCAATAAAGGTGGAAACACTGGTCTTCAGCATTTGTATGCTGGAGCTTTAATAACAGGAACCACAGGCTCAACCTCTTTGACCACGTCTGGTTGCCTTTGCATACTATCGGAAATTTAAAACATTTGAAATACAAATCTACTACGTGTTGCATTACAATGTAATTTGAGGTCTGGGGTGACTTATTTAGGCACTTTATGGTCAGTTTGGCTTTTTGCCAACGGATAATTGACGGCATAAACAAGAAAGGCATGAAGTAATACCAACCACAGCAAAAAAGAAAACGAAATAGCAAGTGCTCATTTCCGAGTGTTCATGGAGGTCGCACCAGCCTCCTGGATCCTGGGTGTGTGCAATCACTCCCAGTCAGTCAGTAGAGCCCGTGGACGGGGGGAGAAAGCACCAGCAACATCGCAACGTGAGTCGAGTCCAGCTGTGCCTGTCAACTGTCACCTTGTCTGGAAACTTCTCCCTTTGCTCCAACTGGCGGGCCGAGAATGGGAAACTACCCGAGCTAGTTCCTGAAGAGGACCTCAATTCAGGGGCGGACTGCCAAAAGTGCCAGGTTAGTTAGCTCTCCGCGGCGCCTTGTCGCGAGCGTTATTTGCAGCCACGGCGCTTATTTCATGTCTGAGCGAACACGCGTTAAAATGTTGTACATGCGATATTTACACATCGGCCTGCCCAGTTGTTTTCGCATTTGCTTGCGATCTTGTGCTGTGCCATCGTTTGGACTAGCAAGCTAGCCAGCTAACATTAGCAAGTGAAGTTAGCTTGAAGGGGCGCGTGCATGAGTTTGACTGATGCTCCACATCATCTGTCATGCTTCCAGGTTGTGTTGCAATTGTTTTTGGTATGTTGTATTCGTCGTATACTTGACAGACCTGTGGAAGGCGCCTGTTTGTGTGCACGACACAACGCATTCGGAGTGGAGTGGTGAGAGACTTCACACAGCTTTCCTGTTTTTTTTTTTAGGTCGATCCCTCATCCAGTCAGCAAGCCAGTGATCCAGTCACATCCTTCACATCCAGGGAGGGGATCCCGGAGCCTCAGTGGCGATGCAAACCTTTCTAAAAGGCCGTCGAGTCGGCTACTGGCTCAGTGAGAAGAAGATGAAGAAGCTGAATTTCCAAGCGTTTGCAGATCTGTGCAGGTATGTGACTGCATTTTCACTACTTGTCATTTGCATGAATAGCAGAAGCTCTAAAGTCCAACACACTCCGTGATGCTGGTTCACTTTCAAAATTGTTGTATTTTTTAAAACACATTATCCCAAAGGGAGTTATGCGAAATGGCCCCCGTGTTTATTGCACCTGCCAAACTGTCGAGAGGTCCTGGGTTTGAATCTCAGCGCAGTGACATTTGCACATTCTCCATGTATTCATGTACCCGTGTACTTTGTATGTATTACAAGGTTTTAATGACATCCTCCTGGCTATGGCACTGCAGACTTTGGCCCTATTAGGATTGTTGCTTTTGCCAAGTAACGTGATGATACTTGCAGGTTTGGTTGTTCGAATTCTAAAAATGTTGAAAGGTGCCTGGATGCAACCGTTAACTCACCTTTAGCAACGGTTACTCCTGACCAACCTTTACGAAAAGTATATTAGTACCCATGGTTCTTTATACGGCAGCAGTATTTAGAGTAACAGGGCACCGATGGCCTTGACAAACTCCACAAAGACACGTGAGTTTTGTGCTCAAGATTTAAAAAAATATTATAATTAACAGAAAACGCAGAGTAGTATGTATTAACAAACATGCCTCAAGAATGCATTCTTTGTGAACAGTAGCAAACCCGAACATAAACATTTGCCTCAGTCATTATCATAGTAACATTACCATCATAAAGGAGCAATAAATATTGTGAAATACAAAAAGACGTGTGAGGGTAATAATTTCGAGTGAGAGAAAAATGACAGAAACAAAGAAAGCAAGCTACAGAATTGTTGTCATTAATTATTCAGAAAACAGAACCTCCAAACACAATTGCCGTGGGGGGTGCAACTGTGTCAAAAAGACAGACTATCATATTACAAAAATACATCAAGAGCTCACTGATCCAATGTTTTAGTGCATTTTTATTCATGTTGTGTTTAGTAGTACTAATATATTGTTTGATTTCATTTTTCAAAATGCAAAAGCGAGCTTTTCGTAATCCAGATTTGTATATTTCATTTAGCCAATAGTCACATAAATGGATAGTCAATAAAACTAAGTAAAAAAAGTTGTGGTTCAGAAATAATGTTCTAAACGTTCATTCATTCAATCAGTCATTATACGTACCATCTTTCCATAATAATTTGTTAAGAGATTTTCAATTCCAAAATTAAGGAAAAATACCTTATAAACAACAATTAGTCTCAGTATCTTTTTTATTATATATATATATATATATATATATATATATATATATATATTTAATTTATTTAAATTTTTTTTTTTTTTTAATCGTTGTACAAACGCTTTACGGCGACATAATGCACATTTTTCTAAAAGTCGTAACGTACCACAGTCTATCACTTACCGGTACTTGCACTAACACAGTAAGTCATAAATAAAGTAAATATTTGAATGCAGGAATCACTTGCACACCAAATACAAAACAATCCAACGAAAGACAGTATGTAAAATATGCAACCTCACAACGTATGTCGGTGGTACCACCTGTTGGTACCTCCTGTAACATCCCCACTCTAAAAGCGGTACTATTTTGCACTTTAGATAACATTTCATTTTGATTCAATCATCAGCATTAGTGCACTTCTGTATTCATGCATGCCTCCAGTTAGATCAGAAAGATTTTTGTGGTTTGCATGAATGCGCAGAAGGAATACCAGAGTCAAGCCCTTGGTTAGCAAAGGTTGTGTTTGTTATGTCTTGAGTGGAAGCTTGTTGAGACATGGCACTCAGAGCAAGAAGTGTGTGTGTGTGTGTGTGGGGGGGGGGGGGGGGTGGTAAATGTGTCAAGTGCTCAAGGCACAGGAACTTAAAGATGCAATTCATTGTTTTGAAGTAATTACAGTCCAAAGCATTCCACGTTTCAATGATGTATAATTAGTTAACCATTAACGGTTTTTGTTGATGTTAATATTATTTTAAGGAAAATAGTTGATGCAAAACCTTTTTTTTCCCCCTTCCTTCAGGTGATTGTTGCTAATGTTCTGCAGAATTCTCATTGCAGTTGCTGCGAGTCATCATAGACAATTGTCTGGACATGTTTTTGTGTGTCATTGATTTTCCAAATTAAATCTGTCGACAATTTATTTCACAGACAGGGACGGAAATGATTTCTTTTCTTTGTGTTGATTGCGTCGACTTGATGGTTGATTGGATTAATCGCATCATGAAGCGAGTGAGGCCAACGCAAGTGCGCAAACTACTGTTCCTTTCAGTCTTAGCTAGTTGCTGTCTAAAGAAGCAAAACATGATGTCAGTTGAGGCATTCATTATATTATTCAATTTATGTTAAGAAGGGATTTAGGGAAACAAATGATTGTAATATATGTTAAAAAAATATTTCTGGTCAAGATGAAAGGAACAAATCCATTTATCAAGAAACAGAATAGACTTTGTTTGCTTTGGTGGGCCTCTTCAGATGATTTGGTGGGTCAGATCTGGCGCCTGGGCCTTGGGTTTGACACCTTTATTTTAGGGTGTTCCTGGTTCTGGCCCGACACTGAAGACTGTGACAAATGTTTATCTTGTATCTAATCCATTGTCAACAGTGTTAAAAGTTATGTAAGTTGTCTGAAGTAGAACAGGATTTTCTCGAGCAATTGTGACCTTTGAGATAAGATAAAGTACGATGTCTAATAAATTGGAATGAACATGCTCCAGTGCCATTTTAGACACAGAGCTTAAAATAAGGAAGATGATTTCCAAACATAAAAAAAAAAAAGTGAAAATCAATGTTTTAATTGGGTTCACTGCTTAGTCTATTGAGTGAAGCGTTGTTGCCTCACAAAGTGACCTGAGTGAGCCAGCACAGATTACCACACTGTAATCCTCAAAACATTTTTAATCTCTTTTAAACTCCCAGGCAACCACCAGTTCCCTCTCTAGAGTCAACCCAGACCTGGACCCACGGGTATTTATCGTGGAAGGTTAAGATAAAGAAAGAATAATACATGAAACAGTGGCTTTAAATGGAAAACGGTCCCCCTCACCCTCAAACTAAAGATTGTTTCTTATCGGTATGTCACTTACAGTAGTTCTTTTTTTACTGATATTTCCTCTCTCGCTGTTTTGACAAATGAAAAGTCATCTTCAAGAGGAAGGAAAAGATGGAAGTCAGAGAGGAGCACTCTCACATGTCTACATCAGCTGCATTTTTTTCTTAGCAGGAGCTCCTTACTCAGCTGTCTCTGGAGTTGTCGTTACACTGTAATAAATTGGTGTAAATTTATGGTGACTTTGCAACATTATCTTACAGTTTTTTTTTTCATAATAATTGTGAAATACAGTTAAATAGTCATCCATAGCTTGCAAATTAACATTTTAATCAGTCAGTTAACAAGAAGAGTAAATAACTTTAATTTAACAGCATAAAACTATGGATTGCGGTAAATTTGTCTGTGTAAAAAAAAAGTTAATAATGTAAAATATTCATCTCCACATGTAAATTAACAGTTATTGTTTGGTTAAGAATAACAAAGAGTAATTTAACAATATTTTCTGTCAGATGGTGGAGATGGGCACCACTCCTTCCCAAGTTTGTCACTGGCCATCAGCATCTTATTGATAATTTTTGGGCTTTTGTTTCTGTTTTGGTGATACCTTCACCTTGATGCATTCAAGTTTACCATGGGCGCACTGTTTTAGCAAATATAAGATTAGACACAAAGATGGGAACACCAGATATTTATTAAACTTCCCAATATTGGTCGGTTTCCCGATCAATACCTCGAATGGCCCGTCGGCGGCACTTCCTGGACGGGCTTGTTCAGTTGGCACGGACCGGCTAATAGTGGCACATGCATGTTGCTGGCTGCGTTTGGGACAGGCTTAAGGTGGAAGCAACAGAACCAATTTTAGTCAAATGCAAGAAGGGTCATATCTTGTATGTTTCAACCATTCCATTTCTTGAAATGTTCTGAATGATTTCCTTGAAATCCACATTTGCGTTCACCAAAATGCACTCCAGTTAAATTGAGCACTCGTGGTGTGTTCCTGTTTATCACGTGGCACGCAACTGACCAGTGGGACTGCTTCCGTGCCTGTCTCACGCAGCTGGACTGGAGAATTCTGAGAGTAAAGGTGCACTCGCTCAGCGATGCTTTCAAGCCACTTAAGCTTATGGTAGTGCCCTTTGTGTGTGCGTGAAAACCTCCCCCTGCTCATAACTAGGTTGTAAAATAGCTGATCCATTATTGACAACCTGCCTGTACATTTGATAATGAAAAAAAAAATGAAATTGCCTACTTCCCTGGAGACAAAAACACAATGGTCAGTGATAACTGCAAAAATAGCACACAAGCTGAGTTTAGTTTATCATCCACGATGATAAAACACTTCTGTTGCAACATTTATTGGCAATAAGGTGTTAAACTCTGACCGCAACTTGATTTCCACCAGTCTGTTACAATGCTGATTACTTAGTTGGATGTTTGAGGTTATACACAGTCCCTTCCAGGATGCCTATCAACCTCCAATTTGGCTCAAAACGATTCCCCAAGGGAAATATTTTCACTAGAAATAATCAGTTTCATAGTCAAACTTTGTGCTTGTATGAAACATTTCTTAACTGTTCAGTTTTAAGTCGCATTGGCACATTCTTAACGTCCATACAAGTCTAGAAATAGACTTAGCATTTTAAGAAAACACAAAGACGGAACAACACGGCATTTTTGTTGGGCTAAAGACCTTCCAGTAAAAAAAAAAATCAGTGGAAACTCACAACCCAATAGAACTACATTTATGATATGTTATGGGGCGAAAGTCATGCTTTCAAAAGAATAAAAATAACAATTAAAGCTCTCTGCTGGGTTCCATACACTTTATTTTAATAGCTGACACAAACATTCCCAAATACTGAACACCATCAGTGGCAACACATGCAGAAAGAGCAAACAACAATACTCGCAGGTGTATATTATTTATTCTCTGCAGTTCAGTTGAAATAATCTCATTCTATGTTTCATCGTCATACGTGGGAGTCTTGTAGGCATTTAAAAAAAAAAAAAAGATGTTGTGAACTTCAACAGCCAAAATGAGTGTCAGCAGAGTTTCTGGAATAGCGGTGAGATTATTTCCGCCCCCCAAAAAAAAAAATCCATCCCAATTGTTTATAACGCAAAGTAGCCACTCAAATTAATTTAGCAAGCCAGCTAAAAGGAAGCGATCGGATCCATTAAGTGTAGAATTACAGTCACGAGCTCTTTTTGTTATCACTTCTCTCTTGAAACTGGTTACTTCAGGGCACTGACGCACCCACTAAACTTTGTAACATGTCTACATGCACCGTCTGGCAGCAGGCTCATCTGGGTGTGCGATAAAAGCCAAACGGAAGAATTAATGAACGTATGAGACCGCCTCTGACAATAAAATCTTTTGCGCCACGGGTGCTTCTTCACACTTTTGTGACACCAGCACGCTTGACTCTGTCCGCAGTGCTCGCGTTCATAAACGACCTCCATATTTAAGACGGGATGACACCATTGATGACCGCATTCACAGGGCATGAAACGAGCCAGCAGCTGCGGTATTAAATGTCGACATTGTTGTGTGGCGGTGAATAGCCGAGCTGCTGTTGTCATGGGGATGGAACCTCAAAAACAACTAGGATGGACAAGGCCGAGGGCTAAACAGATTTTTATCCTTGGGGCAAATTGCTGTGCAGTTTTTGTTTGTTTATGTTGTTTTCTGCCCGTTTCAAGCCAAGTGTTCTCGTTGTACGCTTCCCATCATGGCAGTAATGGCGCTGAATGCTTTTGGTGCATCGTACTCCTAATTTATACACAGCGTTGATGTGACCGGTCTAGTGGAATGAAGTGTTATTCTAAGAATTCTTGTCTGACAAGGAGTCAGTTGGTTGCCAAGCAACTGAAATTTTTAATTTAAAGTATGTTTGATAAGTCAAATGTTCTCAGGCTCTCAGGGAGTGGGGGTTGTAGCCTTACATTAGCGACGGTCCTACTTTGTTCTCACTTTCCCCAAACATTGATTTTCTAGAAAGTTCTTCCTTCAGAAAACATCCTCTCATGTATCTGCGTCTTGAACTGTGTAGACAACGATACTAAGTTAACAAATGTCTCACGCACAAACAAATAGCAATCCGATGGACAATACAATACAGTGAATCGTAATAACAACGGATAACTTAATGGGTCTGATTCATTAACGTGTGTAACGATTCTCTTGAAAGGAAAAGTCAACTTTCCTTATAAAAACATTTCCTCTGTGGCCCCACTAGTCCAAACACCTGTTTTCTGAGTTTGGTCATGTGACGTTCACAAGCACAGCCGTGATTGGTCATTACCTGAGCCCTGAGCTACTGTGAAGAGATTTACAGTCGACATCAAGAGGCAAAATGGCTGCCCCCTGAGATGGATAAAAACAGGTGGAATCTGCTGATTAATTCAGATTCCACAAGCGCAATATTGATCTGAATGCGGTGTCTAGACGAGTGGTGCCACATATCACATTTTATTGGAAAGAAATATTTTGAGTTGACTTCCCTTTTAATATATTCTCAAAGTATGATCTCTGAAGAATTCCAGATGTGCACATTTTAATATCGTTTACAATGCCACTGTATTGTTTAATGTGATTACTTCATCTCCCTTTTTTACTTGCCTACTGCCAATATTGGTTTCATGAGGCTGCTTCTGGTACCTTAATTTCTCTGAGGGAACGCTTGCACGGGTACAGTGTCGTGCAAAAGTATTTGCCCCCCCCTGAACTTTTTGACCTTTTGCCACATTTCAGACCGAAAGCATGGCGATAGAACATTACAAAGTAAGGTTAGATGGACAATATTTGTGAACAGCCGTTTTCAGAGCTTTCCACAGATTCTCAATTGGGTTCAGGTCTGGGTATGTTTAGTTGAGTTGAATACTAACTTATCAAGTAAAGTCCACATCATGCCTATGGCCAGTTGTGTGATTGGCTGTTGTGTTTATTAACTAATACTTTCTCTTGTTTATTTTTCAGGAAAAGAGGGATAGAGGTTATTCAGGTAAGTTAATATATTTAGCTTTTTTGTTGTAAGTCACACCTAGTGCACATTGTTTCTGCTCTACACCAAATCGTGGTTTGCATTGATGGTTTTATTTCTCCTTCACACTGCTGTTCTCCCTCCTACATGACTGATGTTGTTTGCTTCACTGCTGTTCTCATAATCCTCCCCAAATTGTTCAACTTTGATTTAATTATCTGTATCTTTTTTTTTTTTACACGTCTGATGGCAAAGCAATGCATGCACCGTTTAAGCAGATTCATCTGCTAGCTGGCTAACAGTACTCTGGATACTCTTTTTCAAATGAAATAAATTCTCTTCCTGCCGTTGGGGTTAGCAAATACTGTCCGCAGGGCAGTATAGAACGTAGCAATTAATGCCAGCGTACAAAACGGTTCCCTGTGCAAGTACACGCTGCGCATTCAGTAGGATAGTAACTATTCAAGACAAAATCCTGGGAGCTCAGTGCTGGAAAGTGCTTGTTAGGAAGATGGAAGAGGAATTGATCCAAGCTTTTCTCTTAGGCAAGTATCCTGGTGTGGCACTTCCCCCCCCCCCCGCTTACGCTTTGCAATCATTTTTTTTTCCTTGCGCTACACCGTCGATTGCAGAACACCCAGTTAGAAGCTGGTCATGGGAATAATCCCAATGTAAGCATGCTTTGCCTCCCACTGTGCTTTCAGCTATTCAGACACTCACAGCAGCTCACAGAACCAGAGACTTAAACTGCCCTCCACACTTCACTGCGTTTATCTCTCAGTGAGTTATATCCCTCCTGCAAAAAAAAAAAAAACGTATATACGTAATATCTGAAGCGGTGCTGTCAATGCCAATTATAAGAGCTCCTCTTACGCTGATACCCATTTGACACCAAGCGGTGTTTGCACTATCTGTGCTGCACCCAATTCCAGTCAGCGCCCTGCACTGTAATGGCCATATCACAAGAGAAGATAATGACAGCCATTGTAATGCCTCAGCCGTGTTACACAAGTCTGTGTACAAAGCTGTCTTCTCCTATTTCCCTGCTGAATTATGTGCTCTACAATACATCAACTGTTTTTTTTTTTAATCAATGCTGCATTTTCTTCCTCAGTGATTAGGGAAAATGATTTCCCTTTTTTCTGGGTCCACGCACTGCTGTTATTTTAGAGCTCATCATAAATGTCCATGCTAAAAATGCTGTCTAAAGTCTTCAGCCGGATAAATAATAGTTTTATTTATGCAACCTTGCCCCAGGAGTCAGACTGACTAAACCCAGTGATAACAAGTCAACCTTGTATATTTTTGGATGACTTAATTGTATTTCTGGCGAGAAAACAAATAATATTGCGACTAGACTAGAGGTCAACTGGGATGGGCTTCAGCTCACACACGACCCCGATGGGGATAAGGAGTATAAAAAAAAAAATGAATGGCTTAAAAAAAACAAAAAAAAAACATTTTTGGTGTCCTGCACAAGGCTCATTCATTTTTTACTGCCAAAGGTGTTGATGAGTGTCCAATACAGCAAGCCTTTTGAATTTGGGTAAGCGTCAAATGATCCACAATGCCAAAGTGTGGATTACTGTACACTGGTCATGAATGCATGTCAACCACACCCTCTTTGTCTCCTGCATGCCAGGATGTTTACAGTCACCACATGCATACAGTGGAACCGCTACGTAAGCAATATTAAAACATACGGCATGCACTTATAGTCGTATAAAATCAACCACGAAAGAAAAGCAAACGGAAAGCGCACCATCGAGTTGGAATTAAAAGAAGTTTCTATCGAATCGAAACAAGTTGTCCAATTTGTTCAAATTCAAGCGACATTTGCTGTCACAGGATAAAATGGAAACCAAATTTGAACTCCTGAAATCTTTTATTAACTGGATGGACCTTCTGAATTATTGTTAGCATCGCCAAGTTGTAACCAAGTAGCAAGGACAGAGATGCGTTCACTTGATGTTAGCAAAAAAAAAAAAAAACTCACACATTGTCCATGTCAAATGTGGTATATGTGGCGTAAGACTTAAACTTCGACAGATATATGGCCATGACATCTCATTGTGTAATGGATTGTTTCTAATGTTTTTTTTTAAGTTACTCATAACTTGATTTTCTAGTTTGCATGTGTGAAAACGCTTCTCTTTGTCACAGCCGAAAACAGAAGCTTCTTTTGTTGTAGATGTACTTTTACATAATTGCTTCTTCAGGCAAGTAGCTATTGGTTTTTTTTCCCTCCGCATCCATGATTGCATTATTACGCTCCCTCATTGCTCGGCCCTCTCCAATGCAATTTCTCACCAGCTCATCAATACTGACCGCCGTGCCTCAAGCTCATGAGGCCCATCCTTGCAGGAGTCTGTACATTAGCCCCGCTGCGTCTCAGTGCTGATGAGATTAACGCCGTGTGCTTCAGAAAGCCGATATTCGCTCTATAAAAGAGAGCCAGTCGCAGTAAATCAATCTCGTCTGACTGGGCGTTCCCAAAAGCGTTATTGAGTTTCTGTTTTTATGACATGGCTACTGTTTAGAAATGCAAAGGTAACTTCTGGCATGTCGTATTTCAACGACATATTGATTGTGTGGCTCGCACACAAATGAGATTGTCTTTAATGGGTATTTTCAGGATTTTAGTCCATAAACTGATTAGAGTGTTATGATGTCAGCCAGGCTTTTCTTCCCCCAAAAAATGTAAGAAAATAGCTCAAAAACCTGATGTGCTCCAAAAAAAAATGGTAAACAAATTTTAAATCAGTATCACAAATACATTGGATGACGCATAAAATTATTTTTACATTAAAATTTGCGGTTGTCCAGTGTATAGTCGTCTTTGTTTTCTTTAGACCAGGGGTCTCAAACTAAATTTACCTGGGGGCCACTAGAGGCAGACTCTGGGTGAGGCTGGGCCGCATCAGGTTTTCCGCAAGAAAAAAATCAAAAAAATCTAATCTTCTCAAATGTCTTTATTTTTATTTTTTAACACAAAATAAGATTTAAAAATAAATAAGGAATTAATAAGAAAATAAATAAGGAATTAATAAGAAAATTAATCAGTAATAAATAATAATAATAATAATGAGTCAAATGTCTGTATTAACAGTTCTTTAATCTTCTTCTGAACATGAATTGTCCTGAACATGAGTGGAACATTCATCAATCAAACCCCTACTAAAATATCGAAAAAAAATTACAATCCTACCCTCGTTTTAAAGCTGAAGATGTGCCCAACAATAATCCGCGGTTCAATTTTATCCACTGTGACCAGGTAATCCTACATTTTATAATTAGTCCCGTCTGTGCTAGTGCTGATGCAAAGCTCCGTCAGACTGCACATCCTGTTCGCGCATGGGTCTCCTGTCAATCAAATCAAAATCTTGTCAAATAGCAGAGATCCTAAGCATAAACCATAGTTCTGGGATGAGTAGGCCTACTTCTGTAGTTATTAAGCTTTACTACAGACTGGCACTTTACACTGTAAAGTGCCAGTCATATCAAATTCGCGGGCCGCACGAACATTAAACTTTCATAATAAGGCGGGGGCCGCAAACTATCATCCCGTGGGCCGCAAATGGCCCGCGGGATGATAGTTTGAAACCACTGCTTTAGACTTCACGTTGGTTGAGACGGAAACAGTGCGCTCGCATTTTGCCAATTAATCAACAATCAAGTCTAAACAACTGACAAAATTCCTAACAATCACTTCAACCAGTAACCAATCATCATAATAATAATTATTGCTAGTTGGCACCCGTGTTTGAGAGTTGCGCAATCTGTTTAATATGCGAATAAGGTCCAAATTAAATCCAAAATTGTTCTCAACAAAAGGGATGATAAATCAAAGTCGCAAACAGAGTCAACATCGTTTTTTTTTTGGCCTTGAGCTGCCAGGTTGTACAGACGAATGTTTTTTAACTCTCGGGTGACCTTCATGTTGATCCGTTCATACTGTATGTTTAGCCTCTCACAAACATATGTTCTCTCACACTCGCATGTCAAGTGTCACACCGCCTACTAAATGCATCTTTCAATCACCATTTCAGCTTTGCATGCACTATGTCAAATCAAGCTTTGGAACCAAAGTCGATGCCAAGTGAGATGAAACCCCGAAAGAGATCGGTCACCTCAGCCGTTCGACGATTGCATCGTCACATGGTGTGACGAATTATCATTGGCTTTGGTTTTCTAGATTTTCCGTTAGCAAAAACGAAACAATAAATCTAATCGTTTTCCCATCCGCATCAGACAGCCAACTTTTTACATTGTTGCGTTTTATGTTCAGCGAGGTTATGTTAAAAAGTAACGTTTCCTCTTACGACCTTTGTCCCCAGTGTTTGTGTAAAATCTTTTATTTCCCATAAGTGTAGCCCGGCCCCGCTACGGAGCTTCATCAAAGCTGGAAATATATCTGCCCTGACCTCGCCTCTCCCCTCAGGATCCAGCGTGTTTTCTGTGCCGTCCATCACCACCAAAGCTCTCCTCTAGCCTTCGGTCCCAGAGGGGTCGGCAGAGACGTCAGTTGATATTTCTGCTTTTAGCTTTTAGCAGCACATCAATGACTTTACCGCTGGGTTTTTTTGGCGGGAGCTCGAAAGCAGGCTCGTTCTGTCTGCACGGGATCCGTTTCATTCTCTCCGTCTTTGCCAGTCGTTGGTCGTTGGTGGTTTGTGTTCAGCAGTTTTTGAGAACTTTATTCGCCTCTATTTGATTTTCCACCAATACTAATATAATGACCGAATCCAATATACTTTGCTCATGAGGCCATCACCATGGCAGCTCATTTTTATATTCCCAGTTTATCCACAGGTGACAGCATCACTTTATGAGTGTTGACTTAACCGTCACGGCTCTATTCATGTCATGCCACCAAGCCTACGTGTCTCATACGTCTGTCATGTCCCTCAACCACTGCACATAATCTGCCAAAAATAACCACAAACCATTTGGGATCTAACATGCTACTTTATACATTTTACGGGATTTGGTGTCATTTGACATTTTTTCTAGCTTTATCGTAACCTGTTTTTGTCAACATATCTAGTGTATTTTCTCTGCACGCGACTATAATCTTTTAAGATTATTTTAGTTTGTATTGACTCAGCATATCATAAGGAGGTGAGTAGGAGGTTGCTTTGTGCAGTATAACCAGCATAGAGTCTCGGAAAAAATCTGTACTAAGCTTTTCACTTATTGGCGAGGTGAATCCAATAAAAGAAGCCATAAAATATCGAAGCCAATCCAGAAATGTTGTTATTCATCATTGCAAAAGCACCAGGTTGTTTTAGTTGATATGTTTTATGGCGGTTAGAGTGGGAATGTTATTGTCACTACATTTGCTTAACCTTTTACAAAAAAGAAACAAGCTATTTTGGGCTCTGTTTCTATTAAAGTCAGTAAAGGCGGGTTTCCTCTGCATGGAACCGACCTGGCTCAAAACAGCTTTTAACTCATTCACGACCAGCCGAGTTTAAAAAAAAAAAAAAAAAAAAAAGCATCTTTGACGTCTTTAGCCGTCAATGGCAGTAAATGAGTTAACTCAATTTCCAATGGCAAACGATACCCAGTTTCTGTGCCTCCGGTCTGGACGTGACGGCAGTATTATGCTTCGAAATCCCCAATTTGCTCCATTGGGTCTTCTGTTTTTTTTTTTTTGCTTTGTCTTGTCTGTTATTACAATTCAACTTTGTTTATATAGCGCATTTCACAACAGCTGCATTGTTAATTAAATTGGTATTCCTTATCACGGCCAAATGCCAGATTTTGACGGGTAAACACAGGAGACTATGCTATATATCTTATTCTGACTGATGCATGCCTATGTCAGAAATGTCCCAGGATTATTGTCACAAATTCCATCAATGTGCGCCAGACGGTGATGATGGAGTTGCGGGCGACCCCAGAAGAATCCTTCACTAGTGTTTAAAGCTGTAGCTGGCAGGCTAGTAAAAAAATGCCTTAGACTTCAAAGGAGAAAACCTGTAGTTGGATTTGAATTACATCGTTTGTGACGCCAGCCCTGGAACTTTTCTGACACCCCGTGTTCAGTACAGTGCGGTTTTTGACAGTTTCCCATGTTACAGTTTTGAAGTGGGAAACCAAATGCCCCAAATCAAGGCAAATAGAGAGGAGCCAAGTACAGTGCAGTGGAAAAGACGCATATGACACCATCACTTAAGTTACGGTGAAATCTACTGCTTTCAGTGTTTTGTCGATAAAGCACAATATAAGTACAGTATCTGGCATTATTGTTTGTCAACGGCAGAGGTTTGCGCTCTACGGGTTGCTCTTGCATTTAGAAGTATTACATGCACGAGAGCAACGTTGCAACGTGGTAGCCTTTCAGAAATTGTGTGTACGACAGGAGCTTCTGTAGGATTTGACTTTCTCTGTGAGGTGGTTGAAGTGAAAAAAAAAACTTCATCAGATTCACACCTTGGTGAAGGAACAAGGGAGCCATAATGAGTAATCTATCACCTCTCGCAATCATTAACTTGGTGTTCCTCTGAATGCAAGCCCGCCTTTGACTAACCGAAACCACGGACCGTTTTACGAGCTCGCATCGATCGCCCCCAGTGTGACTAAGGTGCATACGGGGCAGGTTTGCATACTGTGGCTTCTGCAGGCTGACCTTACTACTAGGTTTATTTGCACAGGTGTTTCTGTGTTTTATTTTATTTTTCATGCAATTTCCCTACAACTCCGCTGCCCACGTTCTGCTAACGGCATTCCTGCTTTTAAATATGTTGTCACTTTGACATAAGTCGAGAACATTTTATCAGTTTGTCAGTCAGACATTTTGTCTTAGTGCTTTTATTTAACACATGGCCAAGGTCTGGGTTGAGGTTTCAGATTACGTGTATCAAAAAGTATACTTTTCACTCGTCCTTGCGCATTGAAGGCTACTTAATCTCTCTCTTCAACTCCCAAATTCAGAGATAACTGCCAACAAAAAAAAAGAAGGGAAACCCCTGAATCTTTGAACATGAGTGTGGGCTCACACTCAGACACATTTCATTCATTTTGTTTTTCTTTTTACTCTTTTGTCAACATAAACTGATTTGGTCCTCTATGAAATGGACTGAACTTTTCTTCAGTGAAGTGCTTGTCAGCTCAAATCCATCACTGGTGAAGTTGATATTTCGGTGTGTGCGCGTGTGCGTTCAATTCCGACTAAGCTCTTCTTGCTCTCTAAGAACTGGATTTTCTACTTGCGAACCACTTGGCCAGTGCAAACGCTCTCCTGACAGGAATACATTTTAAACAATGGTGAATTTGATATCTGTTGACTATGCTGTACATGTAATTGAATGCCTGGCCTTGCTCACTGGTAGTCAAAGATAGCTTGCGTGATGACATCAAGACTAAATTGTGACTAAAAGCCAAAGCAAATGCAACTCGAACTCAATTGAACGTAATTATAAAGACAAATAAGCGTAGTAGATTATTTGACACACTATTAATATCCACAAACTTTAAATGATGATAGCATTCATTTATGTTAATGTCTTTTTGTTTATTTATTAAAATGTGAAAATATATATATATAACACAGGGTAAGTTCCATTTACAAATTCACAAAAATTGTGTCCCATATCAAAGCGTTTATTATTAAGATCAGTATGAAATTGGCATTGAAGACGCAGTTCGGAACAATCAAAAAAGAACTTCCTGAATACCATTAAATTTAATGAAAAAATCAATGAATAAATTGCCCAATGCAAGCGCCTAAATGTATTTTATAGTCTATAAATATTGTGAGTGTGAACACCTAAAGCAACCTGCATGCACATGCTGCAAAATGGACGTGAACAACATTTTTATCTTAAGCCATTTGTCCACCCGATAGATTTCTGACTCCATTCGATCCAATAAGCATCTAGGGAGACAATGACATGTCACATGGCAGTGTGCAATCGCTGCCATTATTTACAACAACAATTGCGGGTTACTTTGGTGCTGCAGAATCTCCTGAGCATGATATTGCTCGTCCAGCAAAATCGTCAAAAATGTGGAGGTGGACAATAATAGATTATATTATACATGTTCTTCAAGCCACCGTATATGACAGGACCAGGTTTTAGGTCAATTTCAGCATTTGACACAATTTAATTTGCAGGAAAGTTTTAAAAATGAAGAATGTTCACGGCAAAGAAAGTAATGGAATAAAAAAAAAATGCATCAATAAGATTTGCTAGTTATTTCACTTAAATATTTATTTTCTGAATCCAAACAGAAATTCAGCATTTTATTTTGTTAAAAGCTTTTTGCTCTTGAGGATACTTCTGTTGTAAAATTTAATACCAAAGGACAAAGTATTGTTATACAGTCAAATGTTCTACCTGTAATTCATGTTTATTGTGAAGGGTAACAGCGTTACAGTCGTTTATTTAATATATCCGTTTTAATTAATTGATCAATTAATCAGTTATCAGAATTTTTTTCTGCCAATTTTTGTAACCGGCCTAAAAAAAAAAAATACATTACTGTTACGCCCTAGTTATTTTTATCTCCTCTTAGTGGCAATTTTCTTAATTGAAAGTGAGGATAAACGGTTAGGAAAATGGATGGAAGGATCACATTTTAAAGATCGAGAGAAGATTAAATCGAAATCATGATTACATTTCGATCAATCGTTCATCCTTCCGTTAAAGTAGCAGTTTTTTCAAACTTTGTAATTACTGCAGAGTTTTAATTTCAGTTAGCCTGTCTGTGGCGTTTCACAATGAGCCTTAAACTAGCCGACTGTTTGTATGAGTTCTTTGAACATATATGTGTTTAAATATAACGATGTTTATCTTTTTTGTTTGTTTGTATAATGTGTCAGTTTCCAGTAAACTTTAAGTAGGATGACAAGCAGCTTGTAGCAAAAAGCACTGCGTCATTTTATGACAACTGTGCGAGTAAGCGCATGAAATCAGGCGTATTGTATTTTTTGTGCAGTTCATGTTTGTAAGTCACTGACGGGTGCATTTCAATGATTTCAGGCTCACATAATTTGAAATTTAGAAATTTCACGCTGCAGTCACATTGGCAGATATCTGATCATATTGTATTTGTAGCCACTTTTTGGAGAGGCCTGATTTGGAACAGAAGATATTCAATTTCACGCATTCCCCTCCATCTCCTTGCACTGTCGTAACTCTCTGCAATTGTGGCAAAAAAAAAAATCGGGATTGTATCACTTTGACCATGTAGTGTAAAGCCACCATTAGTCAGACATCTCTCCCTTGTTTGAACCCACACCCAAATAACTATTTTCTCCGCAGTTGGACCTCAGCCAGCCTCTAGAAGAGCAAGGACCCCTGGACGTCATCATCCACAAACTGACGGACCTCATCCTGGAGGCTGACCAGAACGATTCTCAGGCTGTGCTGCTGGTGCAAAGAGTGCAGGTATTGCTCATGAGCAGTCCACTAAATCACAATTTCTCGGTTGCAACCGATTAAGAGCGCATCATTAAGTCCATTTGAAGTTTGCACGGACATAAAAGCCTTTCCTGTTCACTCCTCAAGACTTTTCTTGTTCTTCCCAAAGGGCGAAACATCTCACATGAACAGGAGGTCACTGACTCTGTAGTTATATGAAAAATAACTGTTTGTTTAGCTGGTAGTGTGATTGATGATGTGAAAAATGACTTTCAGTTAAATATCTTCCGCTCTTTATGTGTGAGGCTCACTCTCAGAATGCTGTCATGTGACCACCGTCCGATTCGGGCAGCATGATGACTGTTCGCCTTCCAAATTCTGATGAAATGTTTGAGATTTTTTTTTTTTCTTCCCCCAAAATCTTTGTTGAATTCCAAATTGTAGGATCTTTCGGGCTTTACACTTTCAAGGTTCCACTGATAGAAAATTCTCAAACTTGTTGACCTTGCTTGAGGTCTGTATTCCATATACCATCATATTTTATTCTCAAAGCTGGAGTGACTTTTGTCGAGGAGTATTTTCAAATAGATTTGATCCCCTGACCAAACCTCATCTGCACTGGGAGACGAAAAAAAGCAAAGCATGTCACACCCACTTGTCTTTTACACCTCCCCTCTCGTATTGTGCTGAATGTGTTTCTTCCTCTGGGATGCAAAAATCAGCTGTGGATTGTCCTCATCATCAATGTGTTCCACTAAACTCCAGGAAGATTAGTGTGGCTTTTATTTTTGGCAGCAACATGTTTGACTTGCATAATGGGCTTTCATCAACATCACCCATTTAGATCCGGGTAAATCCTAAAGATGGATTCTTCAGATCTACAAAAAGACATTTCCATTGCATGCGTGTGCTTGGCGCATGTTTAATTTTAGGCAGGCGCGCGTGTGACGGCACGGCTGCGCTTTTTTTCTTCAAAGAGCCGTGATGTGAAGAGGCAGCCTGTTTGTTTAATGCACACGTCAGCCAGCTCCAGCTGACAGCGTTTGTGTGTCAGAAAAGAAATTGCCGGGAAGGTTGGCGGAGAAATCCGCCGAGGCGAGATGGGAGCGGGGATGGAGCGCTGTTACGTAAAACGGGCAACCCCGCACTGGCCCAACTGCAGGGATGCTGTGATATAATCCACACAGACCGGCTGGCATACATCTCATTCTCTGTCAAGTGAGGCATGCTGACCCTTTAATGGAATGTCAGTGTTTAGATGACATCTCCGAATGTGTCGAACATTGACACTCCTTTTACATACTTTCAATGTGAGCCACAAACATTTTAGTTGTAAATGTCAAATGCAGCAGCCAATGAAAGTGGGAGTAAACCATATTAGTTTATGCAGACGGTACATATGTTACGTAAGACCTTATTCCTACATGCAGGTATAAAAAAATGGAATTGGACATTTTTTCCACAGAGCCGACATTGTAGCTGGTGTTGCATCAGGATGATTGCTTTGAAATATGCGTTTGTTCTGCAGGACTACATCGATGCCCACCCCGAGACCATTGTCCTGGACCCCCTGCCAGCTATCAGGACTCTACTGGACCGCTGCAAGTCTTACCAGCTCATCCACAGGATAGAAAGCTGTATGCAAGGTGAGAACAAGGCAATTACATGAAATTCATCCACTCCAGATAGTCCAGCAACACATTTCGGAGAAATGGCCACTCCTACTAAATAGTATTTTTATAGATGGCAGAAAATATTTTTTTGGAGTTACCCATTTATTTTATTTCAGAAATATCATCGCAACAATGGTTTCAATGCTTTGTGGCCCACAATGGTCACAATTTCCAGCGATCAATTAACGAACTCATCTATTTGAGTCCAAATGAATAGTCAAAGTGTATCTGCTTCTCTCCGATGAAATCCCAAATTGCCGATGATCCAGGAAGTGCTCCTCACACGATGATGATGGTGTCACGGTAGCTCTGTCTTTGCTCTCCCCTTCCACCATTGACACCCGGCTAAAGTATGACCACGGTGTTGCCGTTTGCCTGAAATATGCCCTCGTCGTTTCCGAGCAAATGTTTAATCCTCGCCTGCGGAGCTCAAGGCTCGCACCATAACTCCTCTTCCTCCTCCTATGGGCGGCAAATGCATATTTCCATTTCCTGCTTGAGGCAGTCTCCGTATGTTTGTCAGAGGCAGATCGGAACCTGCCCCCCCCCCTCCTCCTCCTCTGCTTGTTGTCGAGTCCTATCAAGTCATCAGCGGGCCTATTTGACTTGTAGCCTGTGACGACACCGGCACATTCTCTACCCACTCGCACTGTAAACACACCTGTGACTCATGCACATTTCCTGCCGCACCATACATGGCAGAGAGCCTTTTTAATAAAGGTGAGCGGCCATGTGTGTGTAGGGTGACAGGATGTGGTGATTAGAGATGTTTCACGTCGCCTCTGTCTGTAGTTTCCTAAAATAGAATCTCAACAAGACGTCTTTTCTCCAAACACACACGTTGAGTGTTACGTAACGAGGAATCACTGTTCCCTTCTGTGTACATGAATTGAAAAGCAAGATGGCTCTCTTTTTTTTTTTTTTTTTTTTCTTTCTCCCGCACCATTCTGCTTCCATCAGTGCTGGTGGTGTCGACCCTGCATGCCAAACCTCCTTGACAACTGCGGTTTGCTTTCGACACAAACACTGAGAGAAAGACATTATAATCTGACACCACAGCATCGGCGGGCCTGTTGGGAAAACAGGACGCAATGGCGGATTGTCATTTACTGCCATCATTTTTTTTTAATTGTTTTTTAATCTTTAAACAGGCTCATTTTCTAAATGCTCGCTAAGGCGGTCAGAAAAATCACTTTATATAGCTACTAAATAGCTTTCAAAGCAGACTGCTTTTGTGAACGAGCTAATGTGTAGTTAGTGTAGGCAGGGCACGTCAGCAGCGATGCATTTTGAACTACAAAAGCCTCTAAAAAAAAAAAAAAAGTTAAAGTCCTGAAAAATAATCGCTCGTCGATGAATTGCTCAGCCTGACTTCCTCGTCCTTATCAGCAATGCGCACAAGGTCCCGAAGCAGCTCGGATCGCCAGAGAAAAGTGCTTGGAAAAGGCCAGAGACACCAGACTCAGAATAGTATTCAATCGCAGGATGCACTTGAAGTGTTTTCTCTGGAAAATGAAGCCTCTTTTAATATCTCTTGGCCATTCTTTTTTATTTATTTTTTTTTATTTTTATATCAATTCATGCTAAAATGGCTTCGGTCACCGAGCATCCAGATGGTGTGTTTTAGTGAAACTAGCTAAACTAAATGCAAGAACTGGAAAAAAAATGAGCACATTAGCAGTAATGGCCCAGCGTCGCCTAGTTTTGTGTTACGCAGTGGAATGTGCGCTTTCCTTTTAGTATACGCATCCCATTTTCAAAGCTTGGTCTGTTTTCACTGACAGAAACTCGTCGTCAAGTCAACAGCTTTTTAAAAGTGCTCAGGATAAAACGCTAGGATTTGTTCACCAGAACAGATCGTCTTGAGGTTCCAGCGCCGTCAGCGTTTAATCCATGCGTGGCTCAACGGAGCAGTTGTCCTGTTTATGCCGGAGATTAATAATTAATCATAGTTGCAGCATGAGAAAGACAAACACTCGGGGAGTGTGGACACTCATTCCCAGCCCAGAACACGACATATTACTGGAAATAATAGCCACACGTCAAAGTGTTTGTCATAATGCTTTGTGAGGCGTTCATGCCGATAAACGATCCAGATATCCCCAAATGATTCATGAATCTAATTTGAGGATTAACTCTCTTGGAGGTAACACAATGCATGGCCATGTATGGAGTTTATGCGCTTTGAAAATATTGCAAATGCAGCTGCCGTACGGGCGATTGCCATGGTTTCCGGAAAACAAGATCTAAATAGCAACAGGAGACTGGCAATGCAGCTAAAAAAAAAACAGCACACGCGCTTCGTGTCGCATGAAACTCTCTGCCATCCTCTTCTTAGGCGCCTTGAAACACGACGGCAAAACTTGCTTGATGAGAAAATCCCACGCTCTAGCTTGAAAACCTGGATGGCGTATTTTGCCTGTCAAACAAACGTCTTCCTGATGAGCTGCTGATGATTGATGGATCACTCAAGGTCCAATTCAAGGTTCTCGGATACAGGAAACATTTTACTGTGGAACCTCTGAAGACGAGCACAATCCATTCGGGGAGGCCAGCCCTATTTTTCACATTTCAAACGGTCACAATCAGAAAACTTTTATTAACTTTCCTGGCAATGTGTTATGTCACATTTCCCCATTCTTCATTTGCATCCTTGTGTAAAAATAAACCCGTATGGAATTAATACTGTGGTTACTTGACAAATTACAGGCTATCACTTGGCCATTTAAGGAAAAATGAAAAAAAAATGGCTTTGTTAATTACTTGAGAAAGTTCGCAAGTTGCGTCAGGACAACTCGTGGGTGCTTCACCATGACGACGCACTTGTCTGAAACACCTGTCAGCTCGTGGACGAGCAGAATGTTCCCTGGCTTCTTTTGGCGTCTTTTTTCTCAACAAGAAAAACTGGTTTGTAGGCATAGATGATGTCAAGATGGCCGTGACAAAAGCGCGACGGAGAATCCCGGAAGAGTCCTCACAGGAATGCGTGAACAGGTGACAGAGAAGGCTGGAAATGTGCGCGAGACTTCAGAGGAAAACATTTGTGGTTCGGAATAGAAGTTACCTCAGCTTTACTCTCGAATCAACATTCTGCATTTAAACAAAAGCAAATGCGTGGCAATAAACATCCTCTCTCTTTTTTTTGTAGAATTGTTTACTATTTGCCGCTTGTTGACGTTTGCTGCCACCCTTTAGTGCTCCGAACAAAAATGTTTTTTTGCAACCCACGTCGAGGTCCAACTATATATCTTTTAGTGACACCAGGTCTGGAACTTTACTGACCTCCATGGCTGGATGGTATGGCACTGAAACACTTTGTAATGCCAGACACATCATTACAGAACAGGCCGGAGTCTTCTTTTTCTGCTTGGAAAACTGCCTCGGTATTCCTCATCGTTCAAGTTCTGGAGGCGATTATTTGCCCTCCAACCTGACGCAACAGAATGAGGAAGAAAGACCAAAAGCAATAGAAATGGTTGGTGACGTTTCAAAAGGACTCCTACAATGAAGTCCTGTAAACGTCGTCCTCGGCTCCGCTCGGTCTGACGCCAGCACGCGGTGTTTAGACAGAGCCGGATTGATACGCACCCACTCCACCTGCACGTCATCTTCCGCACCCCCAAAGTGCCTCACAGTCAAACATCAACACGTTTCTCCTGCGCAAAGCCATCGTTATTATACATCCTTTCTTTGTGCCTCATAACATTTTTCATTTGTTCATTAGTATTTGGCAACTCGGTTATGTAAAAGCCATTTTTTTTTTTCCTTGAAGAGACATTAAACGCTGCTATTCCTGTCTTGCTGCAATAACACGGTGAGTGGGACGAGACGGATGAGATGACTGTGGACTTCCTTCTTGCAGAGGCAATACGGGATCAGACCCAGCTGCACAAATCTCACTTAAATGGCACATATCAAAGTGTGTTTGCAAGACCGACTATAGGACTTTTACCTGCTCATATGGAAGGGAAAAAAAAACACGAATCATTTGCGATAATTTGTGGGGCCCATTACAATCCCGCAACAATGTGATGTGAATTTGTCCTGACATCAGCACAAGTCGGGACACACACACACACACACGCACGCACGTACACACGCCACTGTAGAGGCACACAGTTGATCAAGATTAGCAGCTTTATTGTGTTGGGTGGTTGGTTAGTTAACAGGATTGCAGGGCTGCAAAAGCAAAGTTGCCATAAAATGTTGTCGATGGGCTGTGCATGAGCAGAGGAAGAACACTTTAAATGTTGGTACTGGTCCTGGTTATAGTGCAGCTCGAGGGATTACCTTTTGACAGTCTGTGTATATTGGGGATAAGTTGGGCAGTGGCATGCCAGTTGTGGAGCTGCTGTGAAAAAAAAAGCTTTGCATGTGTGGCACACTTTGTTTTTTTTTTTATTCTAATGCAATTTTCCTAAAATGTATTAGCCAATGCCAAAAAAAACCACTAGAAATTAAATGAGTCACAACATAAATTGTGATCCATCCTGAGCTTTGAATCTATTAAAAAAAAGGACAAGGTTGCTTTTCACTGTCACCGCGATAGAACAACCTTGGACATAATCAAGAGAATGGAGTGCAAAAAAAAAAAAAAAAAGCATTGACATACAGACGTTTGCGTCATTTTCCCGTTTGTCCGTGCTGAGGACACGTGAGCCATCGATCACACGTCAGTTTAATCAGCTGTCTGGTGAGTGGTGACTCTTGTCTGCTGCTTCCTGGATCTCAGGACATCCTGTGTGTGTGTGTCAGGGTTATAATAGTTTGGGATTTTTCATTAATGATAGTTTTTATTTCATGGAAAGTGTGAGGCAGCAAGCCAAGTAGACCCTGGACTGGTCGCCAGCCAAACGCGGAGCTCTTCCAGACAAATGCATTAATTTGAGTCTTCATTGAACAAAATGTGTTTGCTATGTGGGAGTTCTTGGACAAGCATGGGGTGAACATGCAAATATGTTTGACTGAATTGTAATATATGCATAACATATCTTCTGGATGTTTCCCTGAATTGAACCTCTTTAAATGTGAGCTTAACGGAGCCCTGATATCGAATGTCTGCCAAGTTTCTTAGATCCACTTGTCTTAAGTCCAACTTTGGTTTCCCCCGAGCCCGTTTCTTATCTTACTAACGGAGGATTCTTCAACGTATTTTCCTCAAATCTCCACTTTTGTTCTTTTCCTTGACGCGCTCTTAGACGAGAGGATTTGCTCTCCTCCGTTCATGGTGCTCAACACCGAATGCAGCCCGGATGTGCTGGAGCAGATCAGGAATCACGGACTCACATTCCCCTTCAGTAAGTCGACCAAGCGCATTGACACCTATTATGAAAATAAACTTGATATAAATACAAGTTTATAGTCGTATATGTCGGCACCATCTGACGCATGGCCCTATTTTGATTCGCTCCTCAGTTTGCAAAACTCGAGTGGCTCATGGAACCAACTCCCACGAGGTAAGCGGCCCGTGCCGACTCTTCTCATAAGCGCTGTCACCACCCGACCATTGTCAAAATGTATTTGAACCACAGCACATATTTTACGTCACCAAAATATCTCAACGTGTATGCAGAGGCAAATGATGTCGATTCTGCCCTCTAGTGGAAGACCTTTTAATTATGTTTGTGATTATGAAGTCGGTCTTTGTGACCTCGTTGCCCCCAGATGGCCATTATCTTCAGCGAGGATGACCTGAAGGACGTGAAGCCCCCTTGCGTCATCCAGAGTTTCATCAACCACAACGCCGTGCTCTACAAGGTGTTTGTGGTGGGGGACTCCTACACGGTGGTGGAGAGGCCCTCCCTCAAGAATTTCCCCGCCGGACCGGCAGGTAAGCAAACCAGGAAGGCCTCCGCTCTCTAAATGACCAATAACAGATGTTGTAAAATGTCTTTATAGCTCCCTGAGGTTGGCCTTTTGAAGGCTTCTCGGAGGAATTGACTTTTGTCCAGTCGGCTCGACTTGTCCAACATGTTGAAAATTACCCAGTGCACATTTATAGACCGTCTAGATATATGCACCTACCCTCCTCTGGGACAAAAAGCTAACAGTGCACAGAGGACAGTTTGGAGCGCTGAGCTTGGAATGTTTTGTTTGTTCCAATAGAACTGGAAGATTATCGTGGGGAACACGATGGAAGATGTCAGCCACTTGAATGTGGAGCAATGACTTTGTCTATTCGAGAAAAGACACAGATTTAAAAAACGGTATTAAATCTAAGGACGTGTGTCGTTTGTACGGCGGCCCGTCCTTTTCTGAGTACTCCTCTCATTTTCCAGAAATATGCACGTTAGATCATTTGAAGCCCGTGGTGCCAAAAGTTGCGATTGCTTGATTAAAATAAAAAGTAAAAGCCTCACCACGTTTTGTACATGCAGCCGCATTTCACCTGCTGTGCCGCATGTACCGCGTTTCATGTAACCGTGTCCACTGAGAGGCTCACACACTGCGTATTGTCTTTTAGGACCTCCTCAGGAGAACATCTCCAGATCCTGAAGGTCTAAAATTAGATTACCTTCAAATGAGAACCTCTCCTTAAAATCTTCAACACTTCAATTAAAACAGTGACTATGAAAAGGAAGAGTGTCTTAAAACATTGTGATGTAATGTTTTGTTCTTAGTCGTCATATTGATGGAATGTGAGATGTTAATTTGATGCAATAGTTTTACATTTGGCCTCCTGAAATGTATGACTAGGACTAGTTTGTGTCACGTTAACATGCACACAGTTGGAGGAAAACGTTTAGTCTGTGTTTTCCTCAATCTTTGGGATTTGTCGCCACCTACTGCTTACAATGAACAAATACAGGATCAGTATATATTACTCACTTTTACTTCGTTGTGTTTTCAGACAGGAAAGCCATTTTCTTCAACAGCCACAACGTTTCCAAGCCGGAGTCATCCTCGGACTTGACCTCGGTATGACGCAGATCTTCTGCGACTTAACCAGCACATTTCTTCCTTCGGCTAAACACAAACACGGCGACAGGTTGTGTTATGATTGGTTGGTGCGTTTGTTTGTTAGATGGCAGGATAAAAATGCATTCCACCACGCACAATCCATTTGTCAAGTCTTACAACTTCCTCCATGAAGCAGGAAGCAGCCAGCTCGCTAATGAGCTGAGTAATGTGACATTTGCAACCCGGGGGGAAGGGCATTCAAGCGCTGCTCCCTTGTTAACTCAAGGTGGCATGAATGGAAAATGTCAATTAAAAGATAAAATATCAACAATATTTGGTGTCATATATATATATATGTATATATATATATTCACTCAGTTAACTCAGTTTTATTTTTTTCAAACATTAATTTGAATAGCTTGGAAAGCCAAATTCCAAATTAGCTGTACATCTTTAGCACATGATCTCAGAACAAAACACACTTTTTTGAGAATTGTTTCTTAAGAAATTCCTGTAAAGATGACTAGATCGTTTTGAAGGATCACACACATCATATTTGGTGATTTTTACATTCATTACAATTTATTATTTGAGTAAATACCTGTTAAAAGCCTCACAAAAATAGTAGTAGAAAAAATGCGATTAAGCGCAATTAAATTTTTTTTGCGATGAAATAGTTAAAAGATTTATCGCTTGACAGCACTAATATATATATATATATATATATTTATACATATACATATATCACAAATAGAAATATGGTCCCTCTATATCACAGTTAGGCCTGAAAACCTATTCTCTCTATGATGCCACAAATCACCCTTGGCAGAGATCTGTGCTCCAGTGAATGAAAGTCAAGTTCTTGTCTGTACTTGTGCTTGCAGAGGGAGAACGTGGAGGGTGTGTCTCAGCCTCCCAGCGATGACGTCATCCGAGAACTGTCCAGGCGCTTGCGGCAGGCGCTGGGCGTGTCCCTGTTTGGCATCGACGTCATCATCAATAACCAAACTGGCCAGCACGCCGTCATCGACGTCAACGCCTTCCCTGGTAGGGGCATGTCGTCCTTTGAGGCTTTTTGGAGGGCTCATTCAAAGACTGTTCAGGACACCATTTCTTATCGTGTTCCAGTTTGCAAACGGGTAGAAAATAATCAGATAATAGAGGGAAATTGAAATAGTGCTTTACAAACCTTACTTGCGTATTTGTTGCTATTTGTGCCAGTGCTCTGTCTTCATGACTGCTGTCTGTCTGTCCTTGTTTCACTGTTCAAGCAACTTATTTCCCGCCCATGTCGCCAGGTTACGAGGGCGTCCCCGAGTTCTTCAGCGACCTGCTCAACCACATCAGCAGCGTGCTCCAGAGCCACGTCGGCTCACCTGAGCCGACCCCCGCCGGAGAACAGCCCAAAGGCCTGTGCACTGGCGCCGCCGCCACCCCGCCGTGGATGGTGGAGGGCGACGCGGGACTGAAGGGAGCGCGTCACCAGCGGCTGGGCTGCAGCTCGCCCATGTCGCCCAACTTCCAGCAGCACTGCGTGTCCACCATAGCCACTAAGGCCTCCTCCCAGTGACTCTGCCCAGCCGCCTCTAGCCCCTCTCTGGAAAAACACACATCACAACGGTGACAATAACAATGAATAATAAATCATAATAATTATGATGGTAATGGTAATATATCTAATCACAACTTTTTCCCGTGTAGTTCTTGCTAAATGATGGTGATTGGGTGTAAAGCTTTCTTCCTCTCTTTCTCTCGGCCTTTATTTTTTGTATTGTTGTTTTTGTCCAATGAGACGTTAACAGTACTGTAATGTGAACCTTTTGGGAAGTCATTTGTATTCTTTGCTGCAGTGACGCCCGGCTCGGCATTTTCAGACTGGGGAAAGATGTGCCACTAGATGTGCGATGTATGATCCCTTCTGTGTGTACGACCGCGTGCGTGTGCGTGTGTGTGTGTGCGTTTGTGTTGTGTTCAACACCACTGACTCCTCTGTGAGGGGAGAGAGCGTGCGTTGGAACCAAGAGATAAGCTGTTGACTTTCCGAGTGCCATCACATTTTAGACTTGAGTTGAACAGCTGAGAAGGAAATCTCCACGTGACCAAGTGAGCGCAGGAAGACATTCCGTTTCGTTCCTTCTTTCTTTCGTTTGCCACAAAATGAACTCCACTTGCAGGATTCCACTGTGAGATTCCTCACAGCACTCCAGAGCGTCAATCTTTTTTTTTTTCTTTTATGCTCACTGCCTTCAGAGCGTAATTTATTCCACTGATTGTTTTAGATCAAATGTGCCGTCAACACTTTAAAGGAGATTATTAAATTACTAACATTGATTAATGGGGCGGTTTGCGTGATTGGAGTCCCACACACAACTCTTTAAACACGCAGCTGAATGGGAATCTATCCAATCAGCTGTAATCATTTGAAGAGCAAGTATGAGACAGATTTTATTTTAACTCCAATTTGATTGTATTATTTCCCCCCTTTGACATGTATTCAATGAGATTTTATGGGGTGGGGGGTGTTTTATATGAAAGGCAGCATGTGAACAAATTTATTTACTAGAGCAAGTTATAAATAAAAGGCAAATTGGAGAACAAGCGGTGTTAAAAGGGATAAATGTGTGCAAAATGGCCAAAATCTTGAAATGTGTCTTCCTCTAAGTCCGCTTCCTGACGCCTCAACTCTTCCTTCTCCTGTAGAGAAGCATCAGCCTGAGGTTAAATCTGCATTTTGCCTCAGGTCAGCTGGGAATAAGGGATAAGCGGTATAGAAAATGGATGAACTATGACCCTTGGATGACCCCCGATAGGGAAAAGGCTGCTGTAAAGTCACATCATCTCACCAGCATTCAGGACACTATACCACTTAAATCACTTGACCTTCATTTTAAGACGTAACCTGAAGGAGGCAGGCTTGGAGGAAGCGTACATTTTGGTTTGTGTCACGCTTGTACACAACAACAAAAAATATATATCGGTGAATCCTACCAGTGGTCACGTGTACCCCAGTGCGATCATGGTCTGCAAGTCTGCTTTCCGCCTTCAAAATGTTTACTCCTTGGGTGTCGTGTACAGTACGTGTATATACGCCAAAGCTTGCTTCCTTCCAGTGCATTGTTTGCTCTACATTGTCATGAAAAGGAATCCACCAACTTTTTTTTTTAAATCATTCGACTCACACAGATGAAATAAATGAGTGGAAATTTCTCTTGCTTTTTTGTTTCTGCGTCACGTCGGGCTTATTAGAGTTTGACTCTTAATTATATTTTGAAATATCAATCCATGGGGTGCAATTTGTGCAAAGTTACAACAACTGCAAACCAAGCCTACAGACATTTATTGGTCCCCTGCTTGATGAATGCCACATACGACAGTACGGATAGGAGACAGCTACAACACAATGCTGCTTTACAAAAGAGTCACTTAATAAAAATTAAATATTTTCCATATTCCTCTGTACATGTAAAAAAAAAGAAAAAGAAAGAAAAGGAAGACGACAGCCATCTAACAAATATAAACACATAGATATTTACAAGAATGTGAAGAAGTAAATGCTAATGTGCTTGCGGTTGACGAGCTGCCGGGTTGGCCAACAGGCCGAGGATGGTGGAAAGACAGTGCAGCTTCCCCTTGACATGATCGGGAATCTTATCGTTCTCCTTGTACCTAGGATCAACACACACAGGCTCTTCAGTAATTTTACTTGATTCTTGGGTATAGAATACATACTGTAGGCTAAAAACAGGTGCATCTCAATTCAAGTTCAAGTCAGTAGCTACAGTACAATCATATAATTTACAAAAATTAAATAAAATCATTAAATAGTTCACTCTGTGTGAAGTGACTGAGTCCAACTTTTTTTTAATTGACCGACTGAAAGAAATGTTTTTTTGCCATGAATCACCTGGTGACGCGCCCTTCAGGAGAGGTGTACTTGATGCAGGAAACTCCAGCCTGGACCACCAGCTGGGAGCCGTCATTAAACTGCACCCACACTTCGCCACTCGTTAACTGACGAGACAACAGGCGGGATTTGAATGACCAGCTCTGACGCGTTGTCCATTCTAACGACTCGGGGCGTTACCTGAGAGGCCCAGCCCACGTTGGGCACAAAAATGGACTTGATCACTTTGCCAGCGCTCTGAAAGTCGCCCTGACACGCAGGGGAGCTTTTTTTACTCAGGCTGGGAGAAGTGAAGTCGGAGCCGTCGTAGGAGATCATCTGCATGCACACAAGATGTGGTCGTTGAAGATAAACGTTTGTTTGTCTATACATGCTTCCGGAGACTCACTGAAGGAGTGATTTTTGGCGGCTGCGGAGGTGAAACGTGATCAGGAGGAGCAGGCTGGGAGGGAAGTGGTGTCGAGAACGCAGGTTCGGGGATGACGGGCCTCCTAAAATTGACCAACATTATATTTATGTGAGTACGGTACACCTGCGTGCATACGCACGTATCATACATGACATGAACTCGTCCCCAGTGTTTACCTTCCAATGATGATGGGAAAGAAGGGACCTTTCTGAGTGATTTGCTCCTCCGCCTCAATGGCGGCCTCCAACGACAGACACACACGGTGGCCCTCGTCCGACAACTCGGCGTACACGCGGCTCTCGGAGCTCAGGCCGCTCAGGTCCACCTCGCCCTTTACCGTGTACGACTTGCCGTTCTTCTTCACCACGCGCAGCAGCTCCGGAGTCTTGTGACTCTTTGCCCCTGTGACGCACATTCGACAAAACGTGTCCGTTTCGGGATTCACGGTCAATGACGACAAAGTAACATTTGCAGAGAGAGAAATCAGTCCTGCTCTGGGTTTTTTCAGCATGGGATTTGCATCCAACTGAGGTGGGTTAAAATTTTAACCGCCACAGTTCCAGTTGAAGGATTTTCAAATGAGTACATTTCGCTGAAAAAAAATTACACATTGCTCCTTCCATTTTCAGCTTTTCACAGATGCCTCATAAAATGCGTGAATATTTTTCAAGGCCGAGTTATTCAGCATTATACTAATGTAAAGTCAATGCTGACAGTGAACATTTTTAAATATTGAAAAGCTTTGTATATTTTCATTTTGCATTCCAGTGTGACCTTAGAAAAAGTTAACAGAAAAGACAGCAATGTGTTTTCTTTGAGTCAGTGGCCGCTGATGTCTCACCGTCATAGAAGCAGACCTCCAGGTCAGCGTTGGGGGAGTTCTCCATCAACATGACCTTTGCGTACTTGGTGTAAAGGGTCACTTTGGGGGTCTTGGATTTGACCAGCTGCACAAACTTGGAGGCGAACTGGTACTTCTTCCAGTATTTTTCTGACACGACACACAAACGAGTGGACCTGATTGAGTTTAAACCACAGTGAAGTTGTTGTTTAACATGCGCTGACAGTATGTTCTCACCTGGAAGATCATCGTAGCTGCAAATGAGGATATCTTCTGGGGGAGCGGGTGGACAGTCTAGCACAGGAAAGCCTTTTCCACCATTGGGCTGGTATATCGTCACCTGCAAGACATAACACACGTGATTCGCAACAAGTTTTATGTGACACGAGAGATTATTAGGATTGCTTACAATTCCACTTACTGTAATTTCCCAAAGATAACACGCACACAAAAAAAAAATAAAAAAACAACCAAAATTGAGGCGGTGTATTCATTTTACAGGTGTTTGCTGGTGCCTAAGGGTTGTGTAAAAAGTACACTTCCAGTCCAATATATATTTCATAGTAGATAATCAATGTCTAATCTAAACTAACCTTTTGGGCAAACCAAAGCTCACCAGAGTGCAAGACGTAGAAAGCTGATTCCCAGTCCCCGATGCTTGACTGAAAATCAATTTCCGACAGTAGAAGGCGCTAATCGACTGTGAAATGTTCATTGAGAGTTTTGAATACTGTTCACAGTTGGATAGTCGACAACTGTCTGCGGAGGAAAAGCAACTATATATCTTCACTGATATGTAACGCGACTTATCTAAGTTATATTTTTATCCCCGCACGACAGAGTACGTAACGACCAGCAAAGTCTTGAGTACAAAGAAAAGCTGATTTAGAGGGGCATTGAGTATTCATCAGAATAACAGCTTTATGTTCAACGGCCGGTATTCATGCGCAGGTTTCACATTGAGTAACTCAATTTGGGAGAATTTAGAGACAAGAGCACCATTCTTTCAGTAAACCACTTCATGTTCGTGGTTTGGCATTTGTGAATTTGCACATATGCAGATTTTGTGGAGGAATCTTTCAGCTGATTTAGTGCTCGGGCCAACGCCATGGTGCCATCTGGTGGCATTTTTGTAACAAACATTTGTTGAAATGAGGGGAGGAGATAAATTTAGTTTAATAAAAGAAAAAGGGCCCCAATTACTTGTGGATTTGAGACAGGACATCCCCAAATAGTGGGGATTCACCAAATGCACTTCGAGGGACATTTTTTCCCGTGAGACGTTTGTCCAATAAAGGTTCCGAAAAAAGTGCCTCGTCGTGACACAGATTAGATCATAAAAAAGATTATTTGTGATATGAAGCGCTTACCATTGAACCATCAGAGGAAATCCGAAGGACTTCCTTGACCCTCTCCTGTCCATTTTGGCATTTTAAGAGCTCCATGCAGACCTCGCCCGTATCCAGGATGCTCACCTGTGAAGAGGACACAATCAAGTCAACTCAACTAAAGGGACATCATGATGTCAGGAAGCACTTACAACGGAATTTTTGGTTTTCTGTCTGATGGGCTTTAGTCTCGAGGCGCACAGAGGCGGGACGAGGTCTCTCAGCGTCGTCTTCTCCTGGTCAAGGCCGGCTTTGGCTGAGTGCAGCTGTGAGGACGAGGAGGAGGAGCAGAGAGGAGGCTGGAGGTGGGTTACGGGTATATTCTCTCTCTGGTACACTTCCAGGCCGGAGGGGTGGGGACGATGCAGGCCGCGTTGGGGGTCGGCAGCCCGGTTTACGGGCTTTTCCGTCCACGAGCCGTGTCCTCTGTCGCTGTGGAAGCTGATGCCGCTGCTGTGAGCGCTTCTGTCGATGGGCCTCAGACCACAACCTGGCAACAGAAAGACAATATTTGTCGGGATTTGCTTGAGCTGCTGCTTTAAACCCCTTACATCAAGTGTGGGCAAACTTTTTGATTGGCGGGCCACAATGGGTTCTAAAATTTGACAGAGGGGCCGGACCAGGGGCAGATGGATGGAGTGTTTTGGTAACCTCACCTCATCTGAGAAAAATATTCATTTAATTGTAAATGAAAGTGAACAACGGTAACATTTCTTTTGGTTCATGTCAGCTTGTCTCGGTCATCCAGGTCAAGGAATGAAGTTTTTGCCTGTTTTCGTCAAAACATTCATACACGACTTTGGCAACTGCGCCATTAGGCCAATGATACTGATACGATATCTTGAATTATTGATTTTATTTTTTTATTTGATTAGTTGCAAGTGTTTTTCTCATAAAGTCTGGACTTTTTTTCCACAAATAATTTTCACTTTATCATCATAGCTTTTCTTGAAATACAAGCGCACTATGAAAGGCAGCCTCAACTATCAGTGCACAACCATTTACTGCAATTTACCGCACCAGCTCAAAAAAGAGCCCCTCCATCCATCCATCCAACCAAATAGTACTGTGGTTTGAAAAAGAAAAAAAGTATTTGGAAAGAACAAGAGCATACCATCGTTATTGAGCCAGTTCGTAACTCCCTCCATGTCCTGATACTGAAGGTTTGGTGGCTGTGCCGTCTGTGTGGAGAACAAATACTCAGAGCTAGAAAAAAAAAAAAAAAAAGGAGTCAAATGAATGCTTCTCGTCAATGAGACCATTTCTAAAACTGAGTGCTTACTTTGCAGACTGCTTGACAGGAGGTGAAGGTATCTGTCCATGTTCCGAGAATGGATTAGGAATGGCGGATGAGGGGAAGCGTGGTCTGCCGATGCCTGTCAGTGATTCTTCTGAGTGACACCGGCTCTGTTCAGCCTGAGCGGGCATTTGTTGTGGTCCAGAGGAGCCGAAGCGATCCGAGGAGTGGGCTCTACGTAGATAGTGAGGTTGGGGCAGCTCACTCCCTCCTCCGTGAGGCAGCCGGCCCCTGCCTTCGTTGCCAAATCTGTCCTGCCGCCACTGGCCTCCGTCCTCAAAACAGGCCCGAGCGGGCTGCAGCGGAAGACTGGGCACGGCCGCCATTCGATTGGGCAGGGCCGAGCCGACGACGTGCCTCGTCCTCCTGTGGAGGCGGCTGCCGCTGCTGCCCGATGTGGACGAGGCGCAGCCGGTGGAGATGGTGGCGATGCCGCTGTCAATGGAGACGTCGTCACCCGGGCCCAGCTCCTTGGTCCGGCTCAGCAGGCTGCGGGTCATAAAAGGATGGTCCAGCACGGCGGACAGGCTGGGCCGATGGGCGGGATCCCTTTGCAGAAGTTGATGGATCAGATCCTGGGCCTGCGGAGAAATGTGGCCGGGCATCTGGTAATCCCCGAGTACCACCTTGGAGAGCGTGTGCTTGACAGTGTCCGTGTCGAACGGGGGGCGGCCCGCGAGGAAGGCGAAAAACATGCATCCTAGGGACCAGACGTCCGACTCCAGGCCATGAGCGCTGCGGGTGGCCACCTCGGGGGAGATGTAGTTGGGCGTCCCGCACATGGTGAAGTGCTTCTCGTTGGGGAGTTTGAGCTCGGTGGCCAGGCCGAAGTCTGCGATCTTAACGTTCATGTTGTTGGTGAGCAGCAGGTTGGGCAAGGTCAGATCCCGATGCAAGATACCGTGGGTGTGCAAGTAGAGCATCCCTTTCACTATCTGATGCATGAAGTGTCTCGCTGTGGACAGGCATCCAAAACACAATTGACCGATTATTATCAAATCAATTGATAAGTTGTTTTGTTTTTTTAATAAAAACTGGGGAATAATTTGGGGGGAAAATCTGTTGAGTTAGCTCGCAACAGGTCAGGACTATCAATATTTGCAAATAAATCTAGCATACTCTGATTTAAGATTAGCATTGCTGGCTTTTCACGTAATCTTCTAACTGTGGACATGTCTTTGTAAATTCTATTTGTTTTATGCTATTTTAGTTCAGTTTTCCAAAATTGTTATAACAATTCCATCTTAGCGTTTTATCGACATTTCTTTCCTTTTTTTTTCTAATCTTATAGCTGATAAAGTTGACATGATAGAAAAAAAATGAATTGTTCAAAACAACTGTAAGACCTAACTCAACAGTGTAAACGATTAATCCTTTAGATGCCGTTTTTAATTAATTATTGTCTAAATAATTGGAATTTCAGCGGGTCAACGATAAACACCCTCTGATTTCTGTGGTCCTTCATGAAAGCAGACTGATGACTGCCTATTTTCTGACATGTTACAAACTAAACCGGAGACTGAATCATAATTAATTTGTTTATGTCATTTCCACGATGTCAATTTTAAATGTCTTTTGGTTTTTTTTTTTTTCAATAAAGGGAGGTTTATTATATAATTGTTTGTTGCAGCCCGATCAATATTTGTATGAAAAACATCCTACGTACTGTTAGAATCCAAGGACCCCCATATACAAACATGAATGTTTACTCTAAAAATTAAAACGTCTGACCTTCCTCCTCGGAAAACGGCACCTTGCGCTCTTTCAGGTAGCGGGCCATCTCCCCATTATGGCACATTTCCAACACCAGGTACACATAGTTATTGTCTTCAAAGTAATTGTACAGCTGCAAAACAGATGTGAAGTGCAATTTAGCTTTCAGAAATATACATAAATGAATAAACGCACAAAGTTGTCACGATAAATGAAAAAAGATTTGCCTTTCAATGAAAATGCTTCATGGCAGTATTCCTTATTTTTATTGCCATGTTTTTCTTTCTGTTTGCATGATGCGACACTGAGTAGGTCAAAAACAATCATAATAACAAAGTCTTAAAAAGAAAATGAGCCAATTGTTGAAAAGAAGACAATATTGGCTAAGTATTAAACAGTCCGGAGAAGGCTGTGATGTAACCAAGGCAACACTAACAAAAGGCAAAAGCGTGGATGTAACTGTGTGTTTACCTCAAGTATCGAAGGGTGCTTTAAGCGGCAGTGAATCTCGACCTCGTTTGTCACACGCTGGACCATCCCAGCTTTGTGCATCATTTTCTTGTCAATCTGTAAACGGGGAAAGAAGAAGATGACGTAGTCGCTACCTGACAGAAATACGTTGCTGAACAGTCAATCTGTCGTATGTGTAAAAGACAATGAAGCGCAGAGACGCGCGGGGAGACATTTTGGCCTAATTGTACTTGAACAGTCTCTTATGACAGCTGTGTGGGCGTGGCTTATTGTTGGCAAGACATTTCATTACAGGTATCAACAATGACCTGTCATTAGCCAGGTGATTCTTACCGTTTTAATGGCAACCTCCAGACCCGTCTTGATGGATTTTGCCCGGTAAACACAGGCAAAGGAGCCTTTGCCGAGGAGGGTGAGGACTTTAAAATCCTGCGTATTAAAAATAAATACATAAAAATGCATATTATTCTTTATAAGTGGGCTTGCTAAAAATTTGCAGCTCAAGAAAAATCTAACTCTTTTTCTTATCCTTATAGAGTGAGCTGGAGCCTATCACAGCTGACTTTGGGTGAGAGGCCCTGCTACTGCAGGTCACTTAAATTCACACCTACTGTACGGGCAAATCAGTTACATGTCCTCGGAATGTGGCGGGATGCTGAAGACAACTCACAAAAGCATTCAAAGAAAATGAAAACGACACAGGAATGCACCAATCTAGATTCAAACACAGAACTTCGGAACTGTGAGGAAGACGTGCAAACCACAACAAACATGCTAACCCCAGTCAAGAACACCTTTAGTAAATCATGTATTGGCATCATCAATACGACAACTGATTCTAAAAATATTTGATGGTGACATCCCTATGGCTAATTCTAAATACAACACATTACCAAACTATTCTGTGAATATCAGTAACATAATAATATTGACCCGGTAGCTGGTACTCGTTTTGGGAAGCCACTTACTATATATTGGGTACACTTGAAAAATCTATTCACAAGTCTTATTGACACTTACAGAAGTATTCATTCAACATTGTTTATTATCACGCTTCCAACTGGCATCATTCATAATGGCAGATGTTTTAACTCAACTCGATTGGATTTATAGAGCACTTTGAGACAAATGGCAGCTCCCGATCTTAGTAGAAAATGCACTTTGATCCAAATTCAATCAAACGCATGATACCTCAATATTGAGCTCCCGAGTAAAACACAATCTCTCCTCTTCATCTTCACTGCAGCTGCGATTGTGGAAGTAATTGAGTAGCCTGTGGTACATGCTGCTGCCTCCGCCGAGAACGAGCACAGACGCCAACACTTGACGGCCGAGACAAATGTTTAACGGCCGAACAAGCCAAGAACACCTGACGCCGTCAGATGGCCAACCACAACCTGCAATTATCCCGGCGCGCTTCCCGCGAACCGTCTCCAAGCAGCGGCCACAGAGAGTCAACAACAAACCATATCATATGAACAGCAAGAACAATAAAACAGCGACAACGACAACAAAAAACAATCAAATTGAAAATACATTTTGTATTAAACAAGTTGGGGATCAATCTCTTTTTGACCCAAAAAGTATTTTTGGCCCAACAGTTTTTAGAGCGTAATAATAATACATGTTTTGGTCCCCCCATTGACAGTACACGTAAAAAAATAAATATAAAAATAAAGTACACATATTTCATATTAATAACTGAAAGTGTGCCTGAACGTATAAATAATAAAAATAATAATTAAATAGACTTCAATACGGTAGCAAACAATCGTACAAATATATAAATGTGAAATAATTTTCCGGGCATATCAAATGTTATTAGGAACTCAATACAGAGCAAAGTAATATATAAATAAACAGGCAAGTTTGCATTGGAATGCAATCAGAGTTCATTTTAACTCATATACAATGATAGTTTACATTTGTTAGTTTCTAAACTAATTTTGAACTGGAAGAGGCAACTACTTTGGGGGATTCTGAAATACTAAACTTAACTTCAGCGGGCAGAATATTGGTAAATGTGATTTCAATGAGTCTTTTGACACCGTAAGCAACAAGTAGCGACAAAAACATTTCGGCTTCCGAGCTATCGTATCGAATGCCCGAGCTAGCAATAGCCAGTCCATGCTAGCGTTAGCTCACCTCAATTCTTTCGCCGATTGAAACGCTCATCTTGAGTACTTTCGTCGTTGTCGATGCATCCAGAAAATGTGCCGAAGTAATCCGGTCATTGATATCCGTCCAAGCGGTTCTCAGAGGGCAAACGGTGCGTGTTGTTGTACTCCCCTACAAAACATTGCATTCGCCTCCATTTTTGAAAATATGCGCCCTTTAGTTTGCGCGACTACGTCAGACTACGTCATTCAAATAGGCGCGTTTGACCACGCCCCTAAGCAACACACGGGAAACGAGAATACCCAAGCAGGCAATATAATTTTCCCAATTTTATACGTTTTTAACGCAATTTTAAGTAAGAGGATCAGGGCCATTGAAGGGAAAAATATTTTGGAAGGATTCTGACTTTATTCTCAGAGTTCTGACTTTAAAGTGAGAATTCTAAGAATTAAGTGAGAATTCTGACTTCAAAGTGGGAATTCTGACTTTGTGACTTTAAAGTCGGAGTTCAGAACCCTAATCATTGTGCCACCTCCATGACATAATTTGATAAGATTGTAGCAAGCCTTCATGGGCTACATGACATGACTTAGCCTAGATCAGGCCCGCAGGCCATGATTTTGACACCAGTTCTAATAGCATTTTCTTGGGAGAAAATGTTCCATTAATAAATGTCTACCACATCTATTTTCTTCATATTTCTTTTGCTAAACATAAGCTTTCATCTCATCTGCTAAAAAAATATGATTGCACAATAGATTTTACAGCAGAATGTGTTTATTTTTCCAACTTAAATCCTAAATGGAAACTTGCAAGAAAATCAACATGGAAATAAATACATTCCATCACCTCCTACAGAGACTATAGGTCAGCCATTGTTGCCACTGGGAATGTGTTCTTATATATACCTTAAATATGATGGCTTTTATTAAATATTAAAATAGATTTTCAGTCCCAAATGTATTACATACAAATATATACTGTAGTATTAGTACTAATGCATACAAACTAACAGTTTGGTAAAAGCTGTTGTCTACTCAAGTTCTCTGGGTCTGTGGGGGAAGTCACACGCTACATTAGATGACACAGAAGGCAAATGCTTCCATTAAGGGAAAGGTGCAACATTTCAATCTATTGCATGGTCTCTTCTTTAATAGTCAAAAGCATTTGAGAGTAGAAGCACACCATAGTCACACATGACGATGGACCGAGGAGTGTGCAAACTGAACATTTGGAGATGAACACAGCCACTACATCTGCCTGTGTGGCTGGTGAGGATTGAGAAGTGGTCCCAGTTATTTTAACGCTATTCCTACTGTCTACATGCTCGCTGATGGTCGTGACGGAGACCGAGAGATCAAACAATCGTCTTAGTCCACTTCCATCTCCTTTGCTGTATGTTTCGTGTGCTGGCTTCCCTTGGCATCCCCAGTCCCATCTGGGCCTTGCTTTGAGGTCGGGCCGTTATTAGTGGCGCCGCTGTTTTGGTCGATCACCTCGTGCGTCTCATCCAGTATGGGCTTAGACCTGTTGATCACGGCAGCACACACATCCTGCACCTCCTGCATGGGGGGGGGGGGGTCACAAGTGTTGAGTGTGTTCAAGTCAGAGCTGATATAGCGAGACGCCGAATGGGGGAATAATTGACATCACATACCTGTATTTTGGCAATGATATCTGCTACTTTGACAACGGGGTCTTGAGTGACGGCCAGTTTACTTTGCACATTTATCTTGCTATTCATCCACACCATGCTGTCATTCAAGCACTTCTCCACAGTGTTGACATCTTCGGCAGCCAAATGGAGATAACGCTCATCCTGTGGAGAATTTGCAGTCACATTAATCATCATGGGATACCAAATTTTAGGTTATTGACAGTTAAGCTAAAAAACATTCAAACACTGGCAAAATTTGACGTCTAAACTGTCTAACACAAAACAGTTGCAAAAACATTCACATCTGTTGAGAGATAGTTCTTTTTTTTTTAGAGGGGCGGGAGGTTTGTTTTATATTTTGACAAAAAGGGGCGGGCACAGTCGAAGACTGGTTAGCATGTCAGACTAGCAGTGCAGAGGTGCAGGGTTCAATTCCGGCTCCGTAGTATGACCACATACGAAGCCCACTCTGCACAATACGCAGTGAGCAATTTGTGTTTTGCAATATTTAGATAAATCACACATACAAAATAAATGCTCACCTTGTGCTTGTAAGAGTCCACAAACTTCATGTAGAACTGTAGCCTCTTGCCAAGCTCCTCAAAAGCCTTTGGCCGGTCCTCGTGCTCTCTGTGCCGGTCTTGAATAGGCTGACCCAGACTCTACAGAGGACAAGCATGCATGTTCTCGAAGCACACACTATCCAATTTAAAAAATACCTCTAATACAAACATAAAACAAACCCTGAGTGCATTCAGCTTTTCCTCATAGACATCTTTGGATTGGTCTTCCCCTTCCTCATAAAGCCAGTTTTCAGTGTCCTCCAGAAGCAACGTCAACCTGTTGCTATCCTATTGGTCATTGGTCACACACGCATTTTAAGAATTAATATCCATGTTCTCATTCTTCCAACACGACACAATGAAATAAAAACAGCACTTACTTCCTCTGCGATATACTTTTCATAGATGCCACAAAGTTTGTTCCGGAGATCATAAACATATTCTTCCACAGCGTTTTTAGCATCATTTGCCTCTTTCACCTGTTTGTCTTGCACAATCATTTGACGCTGTAACCAAAAAAAAAAAAATTAGTTTTTCCAGAAAATGGTGATTCGAGCTTAGTGATTCGAGCTACAAATATGCCGCTGCTTGAGTGAAATGAAAAAAAAAGTAGTCTATTGCCTCTTGTGGGCAAGGAAAGCCTCACTCGCAGGTGTTTATTGATCAGATAAACACACAAAATGAGAACCTTCCCAAGGAGTTGCTGTCACACTGCACCACAGCCCAAGACCGGCGTGTGGCGCATTTCACTAGGCCACTTCTCGAAGAGGCAACATACGCATAGCACGCTACAGTAATCACACAAAAACAGCTTATATCCTTAATATTTATTGCCTTTTCTAAAATACTTGTTATATTTTTCATGATTAAAAACAAAATGGTGTCATTTTAATGGAGAATTGACATTTAAGTAAATGCACATTGAAATATCCTCTAATTAAAACCATCCGCGACAAAGAAAACCATTGGAGATACTCACCTCAAACTTGAAAAAGTTGCAAAGCACCTCGCTGTCAAGCTGTCTGATATTGCTGGCCACAATGGGCAGCTCAGCACTCTTCACCTTCACTTTGGCCTTGCTCCCTGCTACTGCTGCTGGGTCCTGCTGATCCCCTGCATCAACAGCAAGCCCCTGCGCCACATAACACACTTGGCAACTCTTTTGACGTTACAGCCTGACTCATCAGGACAAAAAATATGGTAATTAATGGAAGCTACTTGATTGAAGAGTGGATCACTGTCATGTGTCAATCTGTTTTTTTTTTTATTGTAGTGGATACTCCCTTATGAATAGTTTCAGTGAAGCATTTATAGGCATGGTCGTGTTTAATATAATTCTGGAGAGGAAATGACAGGACATGGTGGACCTTCCGGCTAACCTTATTGGTGCAAGTGTTGTCTTCATTTGGCTGCTCCCCCTGGCTTTGGACTTCCTGATCTACCTGCATTTTGGTCTGACAAATATCATTGATGTTTAAAAGGAAATACAAACATTGAATCGATGTTTGATAAATTGTATTTGGTAAAAAAGCTCAAATATGAAACTGGAATTCGCCTACCTGCTCCTCAACTCTGCCTTCATTTTGCACAAGCGGCTCAGCGTCAATCTGCATGTCCTCCCCTTCTCCTTTCTGCTTCTCAATCAAAGACGCACTGGACACGCTGAAGATGCCGTGGACATTAAAGCGCACCTTGACCTTCACTTTGGAACTTTCTCCATCTGGCTGGGGCACCACATTCTGGACTGAAAAGCATCCTGGCAACAGAAGGGCGGGAACACTTGCTGAGAATAAAATTGAGAGCCTCAAAGCTCAAAGTGTCGCTGATTTTTGGTTTATGAGACTTCAGTATGATATTCATGGAAAGACACTGAGCACAGAATAATCAAATATTACCTATCCTACAGTCTGGATATGGAAGCTCGTGAGGGCAGCTGTAAAAGGCTTCAAGGTCAAAAGGCTCTTTCTTATGGAAGGTGATGACTTTGGAAAAAGGGGCCGCATGATTCTTACTGAACACCTCACACTCCCTAAAACGAAAGGAAAAGGAGGGAATCGAAGTAAGATTTTGGACACTTGAGCAAAAGACCATTAACTCTTTCACTGCCATTGACGGATATATACGTCAAAAAATGCATTTTTTTTTTTTTTTTAACCTGGGCTGGCAGTGAATGAGTTAATGGCAACTATGAGAAGTGTGATGATAGCCATACAACCGGAAGTTGAATTTGTTATGACATATAGGAAAGGGTCTGACTACTCAGTACAGCCAATAAGATTAGAGAAATTGATCACCATTCAGAAAAGACTTTGAAATAAGAGAAAGCAAGTAGAAGTTAAAAGGAACAAGAGATTTTTCAAAAAATAAAATCTAATCAACGATTCAGGACAAAACTGATTGAACATTGTGTTTCTGTAAAAGTAAACATTTTAACAAGCAATCATATTGAAAAGAATAACTGAAGCAGTAGTTTTGTTAACGATTTTAAATTCCATTTTAACTTTCTGGGGCGAAAGGGTGATAACCCTTTTCCTGAAATTAGGACAACTTGCAAATCAACCAATGGGAATATTTCCCAAATGGGCGTAAATTGTTTTATTGAAATAAGGAGTAAACGCCAACTCAATATTCTTCATATTAATTATGCTACGATTTTACTGGTCGCTTTACATCAAATTACACTGTGTGTATCCCCTTGAACTAAATGAGTTCGAATGACACGCCTGGATTGTAAAATGGGCCCTCACCCGAGTCCATCCTCTGTTGGTGATTTCCAGTGCAGAGTAATGGGGAAGGGAACGGCATCGGTGATGGAGAACTCGCGCACTTTAAACGCTGGAGACAAGATTGCACACTGCAAGAGAATGACAGTAAGATTTATTCTCAACAGCAAGAAATAAAAAATGAAAATGGTAACCTGAAGAGCAGAGCCTCTGGCGACAGCCTCGTCGGCGTTGAGCGTGGTGCTGACGTCTTTGCCAAAAAACCTGGCGATCCGGTCTTTGACGGCCGGCATTCTCGTTGCGCCTCCGACTATCTCCACGGAGTAGATGTCGTCCCGGCTCAGCTCTGCCACATAAATTGTTGACTTAATATTACCTGACATACCTGAGAGGATGAAATCATAGGGACGTACTTGAATGTTCCAGCGCGGCCTTCAACGGCATTTCGACCCGCATTAAATACTGGGCACACATCTCTTCAAAATAGCCCCTGCGGATTGGAAACAAGGTCAAAATCACGTCACAAGCTATCACGCTGTATTACAATGTCTTTATTTGGACCTGTTCATCCTGCTGGAAACGTCAATGTCATTCATGAAGCACTCGATGTTGAGCGGCAGGTCTGAGGAGTTGGCACTCATGAGCTTCTTGAGCTTCTCGCACTCCTGATGCAGACGCAGCACAGCCCTCGGGTTGTCTCGCACGTGCAGCTTGTACTTGACTTTGAACTCCTCGCAGAAGTAATTCACCAAAGCCTCGTCAAAATTACGACCACCCAGGTAGGGGTCAAATGCCGTGGCGAGGACCTGGCGACCAAGGATGGCACAGGTGGAGCTCGGTGAGGAAAAGGTTCAGGGTGAGAATTGTGAGGAGGGGAAAAAAATGGAAGGCGACAGACCTTGAGTTTGCCTTTGTTGAAGGATGTGATTGCGACCTGGTAAGATGAATGTCCCATGTCCACAAACACAACATTGCGAGGCTTCTCCTCTGGAGTGGGAAGGTCCTGTTTGTAGATGCCATAGGCTAATGCCACTGTCAAATAAAACAATTATCTTAAACAAAACACATTTCTTAAACATTGTAAAATTATGCTTATTTTATGTGTCCACTATAAGGTATAATAGTCTGAATTACAATTCATATTGTATCTAATATTTTATATAGCCAGCACTTTATTTGAATGTTTCTCCTGACCCCCTTTTGAGATTGCTCATTGACTCACGACTAAGGTGACGAAAAATAGTCAGGCATGTGACTCTACCTCGTTGCTGACCACTTTTTTTAATGTCATCCTCCGACCGCGCTACATTAGCAGGAAGCGACATTGAAATTTCTTCTCTTTTATGATGCAACAACAGGCGTCCCCACATTGTCTGTAACTGTTATAGAAAGTGGCCTCGCACAAACGGTTTCCATGTTAAAAAAAAAATAAATAAAAAAATAATTCCCACTATATTTCATGCAAAGGATCATGGGGTGTAGAAATAAGGTAGATAATCCGTATATTTTATCTTCAAATTTATGAAGTTTATTTTTTTTCATGGTTAACCAGTCCAAGGTGTGGCCCGCCTCCGCCCCAAAGTCAGCACGGATAGGATCCAGCCCACCTGCGAACTTAATGAGGATGAGCTACTAGCAAATCATATTTGTGGCGGTCGGCACAAAACGCAAGACATTTGTAACAAATTATGTAATTTACTTATATTTGAGTATTTTGTTCGTGACATCATTAGGACTATTGATTCTGACTCACTCATACAGGACGTTGCAGGGCGCTCATTTGACAAAAAAAAAAAAAAACATCAGCCAGACAACTGGACTTTGCTGGTTGTCTTAAAACACGTTTTGGCCCTCATTTGAAAATGTTTCATCAGTTCATGCAACAACACTTGATTAGGACTGACCAGCCTGAGTTTATGCTCCACCACTATGAATGGTATCATTCTTTAGGGATGCAAAACCACCATCGTTCAGATGCCTTGCAGAGACGCTTCTGTCGGGCCAACGAGTCGTTGAGTTGAAACGCCCTCATTAATGTTCCATTCAGTTATAAAATTGTCGTGGAAATAACTCTGCAGTCAAACGTGTTGCGTATTTGTCGGTAGAGGTGAAATGATTTCAACCGCATGAACTGATGAAGCCTTCTCGGATGAGGTGCGAAACGACAACCGGTGCAGTATGACTTGGATGAATTAGAATATTCCCATTTCTTGGTTTCTCTGGATCCAAATTTGATTCCTCGTCTCATTAACGGCTCCACGGCCTAACAATAAAACCCTTGAGCCAGAAAGTAGCTGACTACGACTACGTTACAATTCCACTGACCTGCGGTTGTGTCGTTTATTAGCCGTAAACAGTTGAGCCCTGCTATTTGCGTAGCATCCAACACGGACCGTCGCTCAGCATCTGTAAAAAAGCAGGGGACCTGCAGAATGTAGAGCACCAACAAACATGGTTGGATTTCTGAAGCTTTTGAGTGGAATCATCAAAAATGTTTGCAACACTCACAGACACCACGCAGTCCACTACGGGCTTTTTCAGGGCGCCCTCTGACGTCTCCTTCAGCTTGCTGAGCAGCATGCCTGTGATCTGCTGCACTGTGAACACTTTGTCCTCATCCAAATAACGCACCTGGGAAATACAATTTGCCATTAAACTCACAATTATGCGTTACTTACTCGATTATGAATTTTGGGTTGTGTTCGAGGTTTAGGGTTCTAAAGTTGCAAGACAGGAGAGATGATTAGGGTTTGAAATTACGGCTTTAAAATTGCATTTCTAGCCAGAGTTCTGTTTCATTTGGGTATTTTAACCTGTTTAGCTGCTTGGAGGATCTGTTTACCTTTTTTTATGCCAAAACAGTTTTTCTACCAACAGGAGAGCTTGGTATATTTCCTCAGATGTTATTTCTATTGTGATGGATTTTTATTGGAAAATGCAGTTGGAAAGAATGACATTTGAGAGGGAACTGACATAGTGAAAACGGAACAAAGCGGAAAAAATCACAAATAAATTTGAGGGATATAACAATACAACGGCGTCATCAAGTTACCATATTAAAAGCAGCACAGCAGTTAAAAAAAAAAAAACATGACTTTTGGCCCACTTCAGCCCAACACACCATCGTGAACTACACATTCTTTGCGGTGCTGAGCCAATATCAACACATGACAATAAAATCACTAGCCCAACCTATTTCTTACAAAATCATATTATTCCTGCCTTCCTTCCTTCGTCGTCCTTCTTTATTCCCTTCCATTCATATCATCCTTGAATCCTTCCTTCCAAGCCAAGTTAAAATTCTGTTTGAGATAACTGCTGTTGATTACCTTGCAGACAAATCAAGTCATGTATTCTTTCATTTATTATCTTAATGGCATACTCAGGTGGAGATTCTCAAATTTAAAATGAATCATCCTTGGAAGAATGAATGCACCGTTCTATAAAAAGAACACTCCTCTGCGAAGGTAACACTAACACTATCGTGACATTCGGGTACAAATGTTTAGCAACAAGGCTGAGATATATGAAATAAAATGATGGATGGATTTTATCAACACTTCACCTTCAGCCCAGTGGTTCCATCAGACAGTCTATGCAAACTGTAAGGTAGTTTGTTTTTTTCTGCTTGCACAAAGGGGTCATCGAATGCTCTGCCATGGAACCTTTTGAAGCCATGGACTGTATTCTTGAAGTTTGTTATCACCTAGAAAAGGGGGCAGAGGAGCACCATTGCACATTGAAGTCACTTTGAATAAGTGGACATTATGGGGAGTGTCCTTACTTGACTCTTGGCTGCATTTCCAATGATGCGATTTTTGGCGGCAAAAGACACACAAGCCCTTGATGAGGATGAGGAGAGACAAGTGCATCAGCAGATGAAGTAAACTATGGTGAAAAAAATCAAGCTAAGCTATTCAGCCAACAGAGAACAAATGTAATTGGCTGTCTCTGTGAGAGCAGAATGCTTTTTTGCAATTATGGACATTTCACAAGGGGGTCTGACGACACGTACAGCAGCAGGATTGTTCAGCTTCAAAAACCGCCATCCAATTCAGCCATTTGTTAATATAATCCTTCATGGGAGAAAGAATGATCTATCTAGATATTTAGAGAAGGAGATTGTGAGCTGGCGGCCTGTCGCAGCTGACTTTGGGCAAGTTTTTGGAATGCGGGTGGAAGTCGAAGAAAACTCCATCGGGAGAACCACTAGCTACTGAATTAACTTGCTTTCTTATTTTTACGCAAAAAGTGATATTGGTTTCAGATAAAAGGAAGAAAAACGTGTGTAGTTTTATTGGTCATACTTGTTTTGTGATATTTTCTGTATATAAACACTAGAAAAAAATCTTTCCAGTTTCATTAGTATTTTATAATCCTTGAGGGGGAAATTAAACCTACATACTTTAACAACACAGATCCAGATCACATGCATGTAGGAATCCCGAGATGAGAGTGAAAGGCTTGAGTTGGGGGAGGCTCAAGGGCACCTCGACAGTAGGCTAAGAAACTGGCTTCGACTAGAATTTCTCCAACAATTAGTTTTACATTTGGTCGCAGCAGGACTCAAACCGATCCTCTGGTTCCAAAGCCCAAGACCCTCCAGATGACAGATTCTGCCTCCCCAATATGTATGTTTTTGGACCTTACAGGTCCAACTTTCTTCCTATGTGTAGCTATTTCAGTATTTACCGTGAGTATAATAAAAAGCTCTGATATATAGTTGTAGGTTCAACTGTTACTTGACAGCATTAGGAAGTAACACGCCACATTAACACATGTCAAGTTGCTTTCGAGCTGTTTACATACAAATATTAACAGAAACACAACAAAAAAAAAACGAGGATGTACATTATGAGGTTACTTGTACTGCCAAGAATTACAATTGCTTGTGTTGACATTTTGAGTTCATTTTGACCTTTGTTAACCTGCTAGGGTAAAAGTAAAAGGCCCTCCTCTCATCCAGAGCCAGCAGCATCCCTGGCTGCTGCCAGCACCAGCATCGTCAAAGCGTCACACAAGACGCAGACATTGCGTAACAAACTCGCAACGGGACCGCTTTTCGCCACGATGACGCTTCTCTTTTATTCATTTATTTATTTCATTAATTTTATACTCACGGCGTGCATCTGTCACTGTATTCGTTGGCGATGGTCTCAATGCCGCCACTCCTGGCTACAGCGATGTAGCAGTTTAGGAAACCCACATCAATGCCGACCACTGACATGATGGAAGCTCTTATTTACCCTCCTGAGAAACTTATCCTTTTGCACTTGTCACCTTGTGAAGAAAACAGTATTACACTATTCTAGTAGAATAAGAAATTATGTACGACTCCGATGGAAATCGACACGTCCGCCAACTACAGGTGCACTCGATAAATTACGCGACGTTACGTAAATCGGGTTGTTTATAGCCAACTCATCCGGCGTAATCCCGAGGCCTACGATGACCAGAGCGGATTCTCCCGTTCCGAGGCGACCGTAAACATCACCAAAGGCTCTAAGAGACTGATGCGCTTTAAACCCGCCTCCACACGTCACTGATTGGTGTGTCAGCCTCACTGCCATGACGTGATTGGCGCGTGTAGCTATCGATAACAGAACGATCTAGAACTCGCTGGAAATGGGATCCTTTGAAAACGTCACAACAGCACTACGATGACGAAGATAATTAATGATGTTCATCGTTAAAAAAATACATAAATAAAAAATGAGCATCCTCACCTGGAGCAGTGTTTGCTTGCTTGAACTTTTTTCTTTCTAAATTCGTCTATATATATATATATATATATATATATATATATATATATATAAAATAACATTCTTACTTGGAGCGGTATTTGCTTTCCTGAGTTTTTTTTATTTATAAATTTATCCGGATATATATTTAAAAAAATAATAATAACATTCTCACTTGGAGCAGTGTTTGCTTTCTTGAGTTTTTTTTCTTTATGAAATAATCTGGATACAATGCTATGAGTGCAGCCGTTAATTGTACCCCACACGTGTGATCTCCGATATAAAGCGAATTAAATATCCACCTAAAAGTAAATCACTGACTACATATAAACAACTTAACTTAAATACATTAGTAATGCAATTGATCAAATCATATTTTACAAAAAAAAATGCATACTGGCGTCTGTTTACATTCATTAATACAAATTCATTCGGTATTAGGTCGTTTTTTCCCCTCTGCTGAGTTGCATGCAGACGGATAAATAACTCCAAGAGTACCAGCGTCGTTATATTTCTGTATTTATAGGATATCTTTTGATTGCAAATTCCCTTTACTGTTGCTGGATTAAAGCACGGACTGTTCCTTCTAATAGCCGCACTGAGCTGGCTCAGCGAGAACAGGAAGTGCAAATCGTGTTTTGTTTCCTGGTAGCATTCTACGTCCAATAAGCAAGTAGGCTAACAACTCGATATTTAAGCCATTTTGGCACAATGGGACTGTTCGGTAGAACACCAGAGAAGCCACCGAAAGAGTTGGTAAGCACCGATCACTAAACAATCTTGACAGCCTTTAAGAGCCTCAGACAAAAGTCAAACATGATAGCGCTAACTTTGCTAACGTTAGCGCTCAGCAACTCACGGTGCAATCCTTTTTGAACACATTGATGGCTGAATGGCGAATATACGTCTACTTGAATTCATGTGTCATTTGCGTTTGTGTCTCAATGAACGGACCAGCCGGTTATAAATAACGCGGTTTGATGGAACGTTTGTTAGCCAAGCTAACGTCGAAGCTGGGCTGCTGTCAATCATCTGGATGTAAACATGACGTTATACAGTGACCAAATGTACGTATAATTTCATACATTAACGTATTCAGCGGAGGAAGGAATGGTCTCCTCGACACTTTTTAGGGTTTCTACCAGGTTAACACTCCCATCGGCACTTGAAACCCTGACAACTGGCCCTGAAACCCTAATTTAAAACCTTAACCCTGTCAACAATAACTCAGGCTAGAAAACGGGATTTGAAACCGTTAGTACATATCAAAATCCAGTGTAGAACCGAAGCCTAGCCAGAAACCTTACTTTGAAACCTTAATCCTGTCTTCAAACCTTATTTTGATACCATAACAGTTGCCTTGACACAGTGTTGAAACGCTGACCAATGCTTCATTGAAGTATGACTTCATCTGGAGAAGCTTTTAATCAAGTGGATGCAGATGGACGTCTCACAATTATCGGGAAAGGTTTGAGGAATATTGCATTTATATAAATAATGAAATATCATTTTCAAAACATTTCACTCATTTTGCCAAATAACTCCACGAAGGAAGATAATGCCATAGCTGCGCGCAGTCAGTGCAAATCACATGTTAGATGAAGTTAGTTTGAATCAACAAAATGACATACAATTATAATCTTGTAAATTATGTTTTGCCATTCACGGTTTATGTCGCCATGGGATCGCAGTTGCAGAGTGACATCACATTGTCGGTGTTGTCTCCACCAACTGCAACTCTGACATCCAAAATCAAAGGGGCATTGTCGTACACTTTACCTTGTCTGTTATCACCTTCCTTTAATGTAGCATGAGCCCTTAGATACTGAACGCATTTTCAGTTGACAGCAATTGGCAAAATGGCTGCCCGCTGAGATGGATAAAAGACAGGTAGACTTTACTGCTTAATTCATACTCCACAAACAGAATATTAATCAGAATGTGTGTTTAGGCAAGTGGGGGTGCATCAGAACATATTGTAAAGATTTTTGCTTGACTTCCCTTATTAAGTTCCACTGTTGTATACTTGCAACAAATGGACGTGTAATAAAATGAATTCAATTTGAAGTGTATAACTTCTTCTGGCCCATCCTGTACTTCATTCTAGATAAACGAGTGGACCCAGAAAATTAGGAAGGAATCAAGAGGGATTGACAGACAAATTAGAGGTAAGGAAATCGCACGATTTACACCGTAGATGGGCACTTAATCCTATTTTGCCAGATCTTCTATCCTCTGTCCGTCTTTATTCATAAAGTAATCGTCCTGCGTCCCCGTACGTCTTGCGACCTTTTAAAGCACTTCGGTTCCTGCGTTCCACCAGTCTGAGCAAGAAGAGAGGCTAATGACAGGTTTAATCATTCATAAACATTAATCAAAGCTCATTACCCGGGTAATTTCCTATTCACATTCACTTTCCGTAAACTACAAAACACACCTGATTAAACGCCACAATCGCTATATTTAGCTATAAAAGCTAATAATGGCCAAGCATAAAACATTGGACTAATCCTTAGCGGCCTCCCCCAGAAGTCTCAAAACAATGTTAAAAAAATGATTTGAATGTAATGTTGGTGTCAAGAGGTTGTACAACAAAATATTACCTTTAGGGGAGCGTGATTTTTGTCCTGTTTATTTTTAAATAATTCTGTTGAACCGCTTTCATAAAATGTTAAAATGCAACTTTTGTCGCCTTCCAGTTATTTCTATGACTCCTGTGGGTTTTTCTTTCATTTACAGGGGTACAAATAATTTTGTCTACGTATGTAGTCACATGGATAATTTGTCACAAGCAAATGAGGTCATTACATCTTTTTTTTTTTCCTCGCCTGACCCAAAATTGAATTAGGACAATTTGGCAGAGGATAACTAATGAATGATGATCTGGTTCAACAACTTTAAAATGATTCAAAACATCTCATTGTTTACCTTGAATGTTTATAAGTCACCAGTCAGTGCATATTGATGACATCAAGATTGCATTCCTGGGATACATCCGTTCAGTTTATATATACTGCATTCGCTTTGGAAGAGCTCTTTTCCACATCTGCAATTGACCTGACTCTGATCTGAAGATCTCTGATTCCATGGAGGCTGCCATGGCGCATTTCCCAGTTGAGCGCAAAATTGCTGAATTGAGTGACTTGAATGGTGCAGTGTACATCCGGCCGATGTAAAATAATAAATTCACATCTTTTCTTCCAGATATTCAAAGGGAACAGGATAAAGTGAAGAAATCCATTAAAGATGCTGCCAAAAAGGGTCAGAGGGATGTTTGTGTGATTCTCGCTAAGGAGATGGTTCAGTCAAAACGAGCTGTCACGAAGCTATACTCCTCCAAAGCCCAACTCAACTCGGTGACACTCAGCATGAAGAATCAGCTTTGTGAGTTTTGCATCACAGTTCAACTTTATTTATACTCGAGTAATACCTTCAAATAGGGTATATTTTGTTGTTTATTTTTCCTAGCTTTACTGCGCGTGGCGGGTTCTATGCAGAAGAGCACAGAGGTGATGAAAGCCATGCAGAGTCTTATCAAAATCCCAGAGATGCAGGCCACCATGCGAGATCTATCAAAGGAGATGATGAAGGTCAGCAGACATATTTACAAATAACGGAAAGTGGCTTGCCAAAGTATTTGTCCGTTGAACCTTTTGACCTCTAACCACATTTCAGGCTTCGAACATTATTACATACGATGGGAGTTTTTTTAGCGAAGAATCAACACCAAGTGGGACACAAGCGTGAAGTGTGAACCCTTTTTTTTAAGAAATAAAAAATCAAAAGTGGTCAAGTAAAAGCAAATTTACTGTGATTCCAACTGCGTGTCTATGGGGTATGTTTCTGTCTATTTTGCACATCGACAGGCTGAAATTTTTACCCGTTCTTCCTCGCAAAAGCTCATTCGATTGTAGATGCTGCTTTATGTTTAGGATCATTGTCTTGCTTCCAAAATTTCCCTCTAGGTGGCACTATCCATCTTCCTATCAACTCTATCTTCCCTGTCGCTGCTGAAGAAAAGCAGTGTTACGTTTTACGCCAAACAAAAAGTTTTGCATATAGTCCAAAAAGTTGCATTTTGGTCTCGCCCGACCACGTTTGGTGTGTCTCCCTGGTGGCTTAATTGCAAATTTCAAACTAAACTATTTTTAAATTTCTTTGGGAAATTCCTTTCTTCTTGCCACTGGTCCAAAAAGGCCAGATTTGTGCAGTGCGGACAGATTCCCCCTCCTCAGCTGTGGATCTCTGCTGTTCATCCAGAGTGATCATGGGCCTCTTGGCTACATCTCTGACCAGTGCTCACCTTGTCTGAGCTGAAAGTTTAGAGGGACGACCGGTCTTGGTAGGTTTGCAGTGGTCTGATACTATTTCCTTTCAATATGATCGCTTCAACAGTGCTCAGTGAGCTGTTTAAAGTTTGTGAAATCTTTTTGCATCCTATATCTCGGAGCTACTTGGTGTTTTCCTTGGTCTTCATGGTGCTGTTTGCTCCTCAATATTCTTTTAACAGACCTCTGAGACCATCACAGTGCAGGTGCGTTCATACTGAGGCTAGATTACGTCGTCAATCGTTTAGGTCAACATTGGATCATTTTGAACTCATCAGGGAACTTCTGGAGTGAGTTGGCGTGACTAACATTAACAAGGCCAATTATCACATGCCCCACCTTTCTTTATGACGTTATTTATTTTATTTTTAAAGTATAAAATACAGTGTTGATTTCATTCCACTTCACATTTGTGTCTCTTTTGGTTTTGACTCCTGGGGGAAAAAAAGTCATATGTATATTTATGTTTGAAGCCTGAAATGTGCCACAAGGTTAAAGCCGAATATTTTCGCAGGCCATTGTATTGCCTCTGATGCAATGGATGCCCTTCTCTCAATTCTTTGCCATTTTTGTTCTCCACTTAAACAAATTTCCCCAAATAGCACAGCTCCAGATACCTTAACAAATAAATATCTGATACCTTATAGTCTTGAAACGGCTTATATCAGGAGCATCATAAACTGAGAGCCATCTTGTAATTTAATAAAAGACCCTCTTGTTGAGTTAGATGTTAGCCAAATAGAGCAACTTATGTGTTATGTTTCCAGGCTGGAATCATTGAGGAAATGCTGGAGGACACTTTTGAGAGCATGGAAGATGGAGAAGACATGGAAGAGGAGGTTGAGGAGGAAGTTGACAAGATCCTCTTTGAGATCACAGAAGGTGATGATGACATGTCTGAGCATCTTGCTGTCTTGGAGTTGAAGAATGACACGTATATGACTAAGGCCCGATTTACACCCATGGTTCATGTGACCAATTTTTATTTTTATTTTTTTGCTTTTTTATATCGGACATGGGGGTGGGTTAGCGGCATAGGATGGGGAGAAATTACGGTTAGATGTTCTCAGTCCTGAATGAGACCTCTTCCAATTGTAAATAAAACTAAACTAATTTTTCATTAAAATACACCAATCGGTGCCGTGTACGGACCTACGACTGCTCAAACAACACAAAAAAAAAACACCCGATGGAAGTAGAAACTACAGTGAAAGCAAAATGTGGTCTAAATATGCGACTGTATATTCGAGGATTTCCATTGTTAAATATGCAACAATTGACGACAGCGATAAGTGGAGAAATTCTTAGGTTACTCGTAATTAAATCAATGGCACAGAGAATGGGCTCAGCCAACTGAGTTTTATGTAACATTTAATATTTGTAATGTATTGTGTATTATAGACAGTGGGTAATAATCTGTGATAAAGTGGGACTATATTTATTTTTTTCGTCTCACATTCTCTGAATGCATTTAAAGTTATTAAAACATACTTTAACATATTTAAAACACTTATTAAACCAGACTTTTCACAGTATTCCTTAGTACCTATTTTCACTCGTTCTCCGTTCGCCAAATATGCCTAGTTGTTTCAAGCTTATTGTCAGTCCCAGTTGAACTGTTTAACTGACACATGAAACAAAGTTGAATCAAACAGTATATCGAATTTGCACACTGAAATTTTAGCCATAACATGTAATTTCATGTAACGCGCGTTTGCTAGCTTAATGCTAATATAAAAAGCAAAAACTCAGACGGGTTAATAGATTTTAGGATTTTTGTTAATCATACACTGCTTTGGACCTTGCACATGAAGCGTAAATCCACCCTGGCTCTGCTTTATGTTTAGGTGCCCTCGGCAAAGCGCCCAGCAAAGTCACAGACGCCCTACCCGAGATGCCCTCCGGTGCCACCGCAGCCTCGGATGATGAGTCCGAGGAAGACATTGAAGAAATGCAGTCCAGACTGGCCGCTCTCAGGAGCTAAGTTGGCGTTTGTTGTAGACAAAACAGCTTTGAGCTGTTGGAGTACTTTGCAATCCTTTAGTTTCATTTGCGCATTATCATCTGGGGTTATATTTGTGCTTGGGACATTCATGTCACTTTTGATTTGGTCAGAAGATTTGTTCTTTTTTTTTTTTAATTTTCAGTGGTAACCCTTGGTAAATTTACGATCCAAAGTCAATTAGAAGGTTTGGAAAGTGTAAATAATGTACGTGTGAAAAGCCTACTGTGCCTATAGTGCTTCATCTTACTCCTCTTCTGTCCTATGGTATGGACACCATGGTATTGTTGGCTGTTTGTTTCCAACTCACCATTGACAAAATGGTCACTAAAAATGTTGACATCACTAGTTGGTCCTTGTTAACTAATACACTACAGTTGGTGTGTGCATTTGTTTTTAAATAGACCTGTACAGTCGGTGTCTTCCTTATTATATGAATTACGCTTGTCATAAAAATGCACGCATACTCCCCCCAACTAATTTGTGCTGCGTTAACACTCGACGTGTCCAAAGTTGTTTCATGAATGAGGAGGAAAAAGTGCAAAGGCACTGGAATGGATGGTTAGTACAGGGAATCTGTATTGTGGAAGTGCAATGTGTGTATATTTTTTTTCTATGTACGTGGGGCAAAATAATAAGGAAATAAACTTTTAAGGACAACAGGACTGTTTCTGAAATGAACAATATTTTATTCCTTTTGTTTCCCAAAAGGTTAACCCGTGATTATGTATAGCAGGACATTTTGCCGCTCTGACATAGCTGAAGCAAATTGGATCAAATGTGTTTTGGGTGCCTCTCGATTTCAAGCAATTCCCTTGCCTCTTAAAATGGACTGCTTACGCTTTCCCGTGGGTGCTTTTGTTTGACTGTAACAAAACCTTGCTTCTTTTGTTGCTCCTCTTGTCAGGTGGAGGACAAGCAGATAAGTAGCTGACACTCAAAGGATTCTGTGCTCACAAGAGTTTAAAATCCCACTCAGGAGCTTTTTTTTTTAAATGTTTACAAATTTTATTTTGAACACTTAGAAATAAAAGTGTGGTATAAAACAGTAACTTGTGTATTTAAAAAGAAAAAAATTAAGACCAAAAAAAGAAGAGTAAAAGGCCATAGCTTAGCTAGCCTGGCAAGACACACCCAGTCAGAAAGTGGGTCAGCCATTTGTTCAGTCTTGAGTCCGGACTTACAAGCTTAGCTGATAGAAAAGGAGTAGGAGGAAATTTAGACTTTTCTATACCTAGTATTCACATATATATTTCATTATTACTATGTACCAATATTTATGAATATACCTAAAATATACTGTATTCCAATATACAATACATTCTGTATAACAATATATTTAGCTGCTAATGTGTTGCTAAGCCATATATATTATTCTAGCATTAAATACCTTAAAACTGTTACTTTACGTCCAATGGCACATATAACTAAGATGGCATTTGATTATGCACACTTGCTCAATGATGTGAATTCTAATCAAGTCAAGTCAATTTTTTCTATATAAATCTCAAGCAAGTCTCAAAGGGCTTTACTTACCTGCCCAATTGACATCCCCTGACCTTAACCCCACGGAGGGAAAGGAAAAACCCCATGTGGGGGGGAATGATAAACCTTGAGAAGGGACCGCAGGTGGGTGACACACCCCTCCAGGATGACCAGGCTGCAATGGATGCCAAGTTAGGTAGCATTTTTATGATGCTACGCAATGTTGGTTGAAATGATGTGCGAGTCAATCAAATGGAGCGCTGCAGGAAAATGACTTTAGTGGAGCGGGTCTTTGCAGTTGATCAAAGCTGTATTCTCCATAGCAACAGCTCAGAAGACGTGGACAGTTGCTGTATTTTTACAATCCTAAAATGGCATTTTTAATTGCAGGCTGAAGTAAAACGTTTTTTTGCACCACTCCAGACTATTATTTTAGGTTTGTATCGTTTGTATATCGTTAAGTGTCTTACACTAATTTAATAAAAACTGCAGATTGAAATTATTTGCTGATTAAAAATATTTTTTTAAAGCCATTCTTAAGGACTTGAGAAGCCTTGCCTGTTACCGTGCGTTGCAACAGTGCCCCGTGTGGCCACACGCGGCACTGCGTGACGTCGCGTCAGTGTGTGTGCTCGCGCAGGGCGCCTTGACTCGCCTGTCATCATCAGGAGGAAACTCCTCCTTAGCAGCAGACTGCGCGTTCCGTCGCCTCTCCGGTGCAATGGTCTCCTGGATCATCTCCAGACTTGTGGTGTAAGTCATTCATTTAAAAATAAATGATTTCACACGTGAGCGTGACGATAATTGCGAATTTGCTTCTTTTTGTCGCCTTTTGGAAGGCGACGTGCGATAGGCGCTTTTCTCCCTAGATTCTAACAGCACAGGAGGATATGTATTGTGTTTTTGTGTATGCATGTGTGTGTGACAAAATGTAACACAAATGTAACTCGATTGTATGAACCAGCGCGAGAGGAATGCTAGAGGTGGGCCCGTTTATTTTTACCAGGCGTTTAGTAGCTGCATGACGCTCTCTGGTGTTTTGTTATTGTTATAAGGACACATTAGCCAAATAAGCGAGGCACCGATGTGACTGGGCGGTTACTCAATAATAATGTGTTGATGTCCTACATTGGAGGGGAGAAAAAAAAAACACCAAAAGGGATGGGTCAGCCTTCTCAGGTTACAAGCAGTCATCTTACTGAAAGCATGGAAAGAATAAATCCCGACATGTTCATTGAAATATACACCCTCCCTTCCCTACCCCCACAAATTAAATAAGATATATTATTACTAGGGAAGCTTTTTTTAAAAAAAAAAAATCCTGCTATGAGTGCGCGCCATTACAAAGTAAAGGCTGGGTCGAGCCTGACAAAACAAGGCAATTAAATTTACATGAGTTTTCATTCACAATAGCCCAGCCCAAACGAAAGCCTATGTGTATGTACAATACACAAAATGGTGATCATTCTATTTGTGCTGAGTGCATGTGGGTCAGTAACTTGATCGGCTCGCCCTCAGCTGTTGGCCGGGCCACGGTGCTCCTTTAGCCGGGCCGCAGGTGTCTCCACGCAGGCTAACTTTGTCTCACTGGGGAGGGTGAGAGGGGGAGGAAAAAAAAAAACATGGTCTGACTAATTATGTAAACCTTTATCATAAGCGCTGTAACCTAATATGACGTCATCATGACGTCATTATGACATAGGCACATTGTCATAGATCATGTGTCATAAAGTCATAATATTGAGATGTCAGTGGAAATAGTTCTTCTATATCTTGCATGAGTTAATACTGCGGTGGGATTAACGCCGACTACAATGTTCACCTTTGCACAATTAATACATACTCTGTTCACGTATGTAGATTCATAGCTTTACATATTGTCTTAGTGTGAATTTCCCATTTTAATGTTGATTAAAATTTCTTTCAGACTTGTGTTTGGTACGCTATATCCTGCCTACTCATCTTATAAAGCCGTCAAGTCCAAAGACGTGAAGGAATATGTAAGTGCACAATGTTTTTACTTTGGTAACTCCTCGCATATTCACCGTTCAGTATTCACAAATGTATTTGTGTTCTGTCTGAAACGCTCTAAGATGTCATTCGAACATTGGTGTCAAGGAACTACGTTGAAGGGCTGCATCTCGATTGAGCTTTTTATGTTGGGGAGGAGATAAATTAAATTCAGTCTTGGTTGTCTTTGCCACTTGAGGATGTGCACTTAAAGTGTTTTTTTTTTTCAAGATTATATATTCTGTGAGCCATTTATCAAGACTAATGTTGTAAAATGTTAGTTTGTGCTCAGTTTAAACTATTAAAGCAATTCTGAACATTTTGGAGGGGCATTTCAGTCATCTGATTTTGTTTGCATGTGTCAGTGCCGTTCACGTTCATGCATGTAACTATCTACAGGACAACTTCACAACATAGTGTTATCAGCCATTGTTTTGCTAAATATTAGGAGTTGAACTTCCTTAGTGCCTGTATAAATGCAAGCGTGAGTACGAATCTGCATTTGTGCTCTGATCAGCTTGCATCGACTCCAGCTTACTCCAACCCGAAATGAGATGCGCAGTACAGTTAAGAAAATTGGTGCGTGAACGGATGGTTTTTCAATACATTGTACCGCTTCTCACAAAATTGATCTATTGGGATATTATCATCTGTAAAATATTATCCTCATAATGTGTCTTGAGCTACCCCGCAATTACACCACCACCTAATTACTGTAAACATCTGTTAGTCAATGTACAAAACAGGACATATTTTGTAACATTTTAAAAGCTTGTATGCATACAAATATTTGTTTCTCGTGAGTGCTTGGAGTGCTTTTTGGATTTTTCTGGAATCTACATTTTGCGACAGTGGGACTACTTTACATAATAACGCACCCATACTGGAATTCTCCGCCCATGACTCTGAAGCTCAGCTGGCTTAATTACTGGCAGTTTAAATTGTTTTTTTCTTGAACCTTAAGATATACCACTTTCTATCTATCTATCTAGCTATCTAGCTAGCTATCTATCTGTCTGTCTGTCTGTCTGTCTGTCTGTCCGTCTCTGAGTCCGTTCAGCGGGCTAGCTATTTTAGCTAGCTATCCATATCTATTATGTTCCTGTGTTTTAGGTGAAATGGATGATGTATTGGATAATATTTGCCCTATTTACATCTGTGGAAGTATTCACCGATATGTTTCTTTGCTGGTAAGTAGTCTTAATATGCTTTCATTGATATCATACATGTTTATTGGTTACACTTGTACAGGCTAACGCTAATAGTGTGGCTTCATGGCCACCCAACCATCATAATAAACGTATTGTTGAATGAATACAATTGAAAGTGATTGGGACCAGTAAGTCTCTTGACTGTGCGGGTTGTGTGTCATCACATTCACTCCAGGCTTCCTTTTTACTATGAACTGAAGATAGCCTTTGTGGTGTGGTTATTGTCGCCTTACACGAAAGGCTCCAGTGTGCTCTACAGGAAGTTTGTCCATCCAACTCTTTCCTCTAAAGAAAAGGTGAACATTCCCGACTTTTTTTGTTTTGTTTTGCCACTTCCTCTTGTATAGTCCAAAGTGAAGGAGAACACAACACACCCTACTTGGATTTACTTTGTATTGTTGATTCCCTTCATTAATACGTGGAACAAATGTGGAGTTGTGATAATTCACTTTTGCCGTGTTGCTATGTGTCCTTTTCCCTGCATCTGTGATGAAATGAGGTGTGTGTGTGATCAGAGTTGACTTAATCACGCAGCTACAGTTGTCACGCAAAGAGGCACAACGTGTTTTTGTTTTGTGGCTTGTCCCAGGATATTGATGACTACATCTGCCAAGCCAAGGACAAAAGCTATGACACGCTGGTGCATTATGGGAGAAAGGGGCTGAATGTGGCCGCCACCGCTGCAGTCATGGCCGCAACAAAGGTACTGCTGACTATGAACGTATTTTGTTCTTTGTTCTGACATCAAAGTTTAAGTCAGGGTGTCAACTATTTGCTGTGGGGCAAAATATTGATTTTGCTGTGTATATTTTTGGTATCTCTTACAATACAATACTGATAAAGCTGAATTCAATGTTGATGTTGATGTTTTTAAAAAAATATGCAAATGTGTAAAATACGATTTTGCCTTGAGATACGAGTGACACGAGTCGTAGGGCAGCAACGAATATTTCAATAATCAATTCGATGATTGTTTTTTTGATTAATTAAAGAATTGGGTAAATTTCATTTCCATCCCGATATTCAATTTGACAGTCCAGAAAATGCACAAATATCAATTAATTATGATTCATTTACCGGTTTGGTCTGTAATGTGTCAGAAAATAGGTCCAAAAAATATTCGTTTCCAACGAAAACTTTTTTTTTTCCCTTCCGTTTTCATCGAAGTTACAGAAATGTGACAACATTTCCGATTGGGAAGCAAAAAGTTTGAGCATTTGGACAATTTTAAATGGAAAAAAAAGGTATCTACAATTAATCGATTATACTAGTCAGTGATAAATTTTAATCCAAGAAGGCTTCATGTGGCCCAACATTTATTTTTGTTGCTGATTTCAAATAGTTTTTCCTTTTTTTTAGCACATTATTTTTTGAGATATTTTAATTTTTTGCTTTTAAGTTTCCCCGATAAGAGCTTGCGTAACACAGATTTGATCAACCAATTATTTTAATTGTTACTAAATATATAACATTTATTATCGTTGTTATTATGAAAAACCTATATGCTCGAGGAAAAACAAAAAATGAATCTTGAAAAGTTTATTTCAGTCACTGATTAAGATGTGTCATAATTTTTTTTAACCAGCATCATCAAAAATAATTATCGATAAATTTGATCATCAATTAGTTGCCGCTCAATCTATTAATTGTTGCATCTCTACTAATGAGTGTTTCTAGTTATTTTTTTAATTGGGAGCAAAAATATAGAGAAGCTTTTTAATGCTAAGTTTACTTTCAAAATAAATATAAAAAGATAATTACACATTTTTTATGTAAAACAGCCAAATTTGCCTTAGGAAAGTCCTCTTAGCTTGATGTTAACAAACGCTGAATTATGCCCAATTTTTTTTCATGTTGTATTTCATGGTTATTCCTATATGTTTTTAGAAAATTCAGTACAATACATGTTTTTTTTTTTTTTGGTAGATGCTGAAATGGATTCTTATATGTCATTTCCATTTATTTCAATAAGGGATAGATGCGTTGCGAGCGTGGTCAATGAATTAATACTCGTAATATTTTTCGAACATTTGTGTGCGTACATTTTCCCCAAACGGTAGCATCATATGAGTACACTTGAGTACAATGACAATAAAGGGATTTCTGATTCTGATTCTGATTCTGATGCCAGATTGCTTTGGATCTTGATTGTGAGACAAATGGCACATTCTCGCCTAAGGACAATAAACCTCCTAACATGCATGTTTATTTTTTTTTTTTGAATGTTGAAGGATACAGAATACATGGAGACTAACCACGCAAGCGCATGGGCATCATATTAACACGACAGGTCACAGGAGTTTCTGAGACAAGATTTGATTTTGAAACCAAGAATAATCATTTTTGATTTTTCAAGATACTTATTTTATATTTGCTTTTTGTTTTTAAATAGTTTTAAATTGTTTTAAGAGCAGTTTTTGTTGAGTGCAATATAAAAGTGAAGCTCAGTAATTGTTGTGTAATAAAATAAACTACAGTTCTCAAATGCCTGTTTGATCTTCCTTCCTCTGAACAAACGTACAGCAATATTGAAACAAAAAAATGAACCCCAAAAACTCGTAAAAACAAAAGACATTTTCACTATTGTTAGTTTTATGAACGTAAGATGAAGTTTGCGTAAACATTTTGGATAGCAGCTCCAGTATGCTGGAGGACTTTGTGTCTCTCACGACTTTCTATTGAATAGCTGCTCTATCGTGTCACAGGGCCAAGGAGTTCTCACGGACAGGTTGAGGAGTTTCAGCATGCAAGATCTGGCGGCGTACGAGGTGGACGCGGCCAGCTCCACCCAACCAACGAGAGCGGAAGCCGCAGCTCAGCTCCGGGCCCGCACCATGATGCGGAGCAAGTCTGAGAGCTACAACAAAGGTGAGCAGATCACTAAATGTTGCCACTAAATGCAAGGGTGGGGAACCTGCGGCTTGCGGGACTTTCATGGCCCAAAAGAGTGTTTAAACTACTTCGAAATACTTATAAAACCTGAGAGGAATTGTTTTTGAAAAACCTGGAAAACATGCGACTCATAGATGCTCATAATATTAAACATGTGTTCCATTGTTGCATTCTATTCTTTGTCATAAGTTTAGTATGGTCTTTGGACGACTTCACTGAATTAAATCTGAAACGGCCTCTGATTAGAATAAAATTCTCCTCCCGTAAAGAAACTTTAAAACAGTCCAGATTGTATTACAAAGAAGCCCCATTTATCATGAGGCCTCATCAGAAATAGGTGAAAATCTGCGATATTTAAAGAAACTATTTTGTTGTATATCTCTTCCATACACTTAAAGTTACTTATTAAGAAAAAATAACATTAATTTTAACCCCCCCCCCCCCCCCCCCCAAAAAAAAATAAATGAATAAAACCTCTGAAATCAGCGAGCTTGTTTGTGTGCACCTGTGCCTGAAAGTGTCGGACAGATCTCCCAAGTTTCTGACTTGTCATTACGAGTTAGATCTTACTTTAAAAAGGACATTTGAAAAAGACAATTAAACCTTGTATATTTAAACACCAAAGTACTGTCATTACAAAAATCCGCTGTCTTAATCATTACATAATGAAAAACCCCATAGAGGGCAGACTTGTGGAAATTAGCACAGATGTTGTATTTTTTATTTTATTTTTTTTAAATATTTTTCCAACAATCTCTACTTTAGCACACATGGAGCAGCAACCCATAAGGTAGGAATAGTCACAGGCATACTTTGCTTTCTTCATACTTCCAAAATCCCCACTTTGCAGGAAAACTCCATTTTGTTTTTCATCGGGAGCATTCCATTGACAAAGAGAGCAAACCAATTAAAACACTTTCGATTGGTCAATAATTTGTAAAAACAATGCGCACACATCTCTAATTTAGCTAAATGTCTCACAGGAGGTTTTATCCCAATGTCCGCAATACATTCTGTTGTATGGGGAACAATGACTACGAGCAGGGTTTAGTTGGGGGACCTTCTCCGCCTCTTCTTCTTGTTTTCCTTCAACTATCACGCTATGCTGCATGTCTTCCACTCGACCTCAGTGCTGCTGTCAAAATATCTTAAGGCCGTAGATATTGTTCAGCTGACTCTTCTTTCCTGAATGCCCACTGTTTACAACTGCCCCGAAACGTCTCCCCTGGCCCGTCTTCCTGTTTTGGAATCGACAAGCGTGTCCTGTGATAACGCTCGCAAGTACAGTAGCTGCTTGGGGGATGTGTTCTTTATGCGATATCAAGTGAACAATGTTTTTTCTTTGACACGCCTGTTCTATTTTTTCCATCTGCTATTTATTCATGTGCTGCTAAAATAAGACAGCAATGCGATGTCTTTAAATATAAGTGCAGGCAGGTAACATTTGAAACGATGATGTTTGCGTCATCATGGGCCAAAAATTTAGACAAGACACTTTACACCTGCCGCATTGTATAATTTCTTAGCACTGACCTTTGTGGAGTTTTCATGTTGTCCCCGTGCTTGACTGTGTTTTTCTTTTTCCTGGGCTAAATATAGCTCCTCCCCGGCATATAAAATTTTGTCTCTCAATTGAGATGTATCACTTCAACATTGGCACCATCTTTTGGCATCACAGGCGAGTCTTCCAGTTCATAGCTGAGTGTAGGTTCCACGTTAAAAAAAAAAAAAGGTTGCAAAAAGCAAATAGGTGGGGGTTCACTGTACGTGTTAGAGGTCAACCAGCAGACTTTTTTATGTAGTCACACAAAAGTTATGGATTGGATTTTTTGAATGACATCATTCATACTTTTTCTACTTTTTACTGTTCGTTTTAGTCAGAAGGGCGTGCAAAAGCACTTTTGCTTCTGTTGTAGTTGAGGCGAGCTTATTTTGCAAGTGATTGTCACGATACTTTTGGTCTCATTTTTAGTCAAATATTCCCCAACACGCCAACAGGAACCGACCACCTGTCGTTTTCAGCGAGGTGTGTGTTATTCATGCCAAAACACATAAATGGCCATTAATCATCTCCAAGCTACACTTGTCATCACATCGTGAAAAAGTTGACCAATTGTTTTAAATACGTTGTGGTTGTCTTGAGCATCTCTAGTTGTCTTTTGTATTACTCTTGTGCTTGTTTTCATGAGATGGTGCAAGTGTACCAATAGGTGACATTTGTTTGTGTTCATAATGCATTTTAGTCTTCATGCTGACGGGATGTTTTCATGGGATTAGCTGCCAATAAGAAAGTTACTGTCACACGTCCTCAAAGGCTATTCTTAGTTGGCCATAAATGTCAGCAGTGGTTTCACTGCTCGTGCTCAATGTCATGAACATTGAAAGACATTTGCATTGCTGCAAATTCTTAATCACATCGTACCTTTCTATCTGGCCTCATTGTTGTTTAGACTCACTTAATTAATATACTCAACTTGAATGGTGAAAATAAGATCCATCTCGCAATTATACACGTCAGAATCCTTTGTCAGGTCAGTCACTTGTAAGTCGATGGCAGACTTGATAATTCACCTCCACCCCCTTTATAGATTTTGACATGAGTGACTATGAGGTGTTGGCATTAAACCAAAGGGAACCAGAGGAGTCGCTGACACCTGATTCCTCCCCACGCTCCACACCTTCTCCCACTCCTCCAGCTCTGGAGGAGGCAGGGGAGGGAGCTTCAAACACGCCTCAGCTCGGGCTCGTGAAAAGAAAAGCTCCCGAGGTACCCACACTGCCTGGTTACTACGAGTGCTCAGCTGCTGCCTGTCTCTTAACACGCTCCCATGCGCCTCGAGAGTGCTCATTCACTCACCCAGTGACTTTTTTTCTTTTCAATTGTTTGAAAATGCTGCCACTAAATAATCTTCATGCTTCAGTGCACCTGCTGCAGTTAACACTTTAATCACTCATGGTGGATTACAACAAATTGGACTTGTTGTTCAATGTGTGACTGCATCTGGAAATGTGGCACGTGAAGGCCAAGAATGTTTTCATGTGGACTGAATAAGTACGCTTCACCACGTAATTGTTTTGAGTATCATGTTTGTTTTAACAATTTGAGAGAAGCTGTTAAGCAAACCACTTGCAAGTATCTTTAATTTTCAAAGATTTAGCTGGAAATTTACATTTGTAGAACATTTTATGAATCATTATTATGGAAACATTCCTGACAATATTAAAGATGAGTGAAAGACATCGATGTAATGATTATGTGTTGATCCTGTAAAATATGAAATATTCAATTTTCATTTAGGGCACTTGTTGAATTACCTGGAAATTCAGCATTTTAACTCCCAAAATGATTGGAAATACTACATACAATATTACATGAAGACAAAACGACTTTTGACATACATTCATTTCTATTGACGATTTGAGTTTTAAATTAACCCAACATGCATGCTATAATCTACGGAAGCGTATTGCATTCACTTGGAGAAAAAAATCCTGTTTTTCTGAGTTATTTTGGAAGGGGGAGCTTTGTTTTGTTGAATGTTTTTTTTCCTTGTCTTCCTGATTTATTTTTCTGTTATCTTTTTTTCTCTTTTAAATAAAAAAAAATCTGAAAACAGGAGAAAAAATATTTTGAAAAACATTTTTTTCATAAACAAAAAAGATATATATTCTGAAAAACCATGTAACCAGTTTCAGTGTTTTTGATTTATTTTTTTTTGACCTCCGGACTCTAAGTGTCGTCTTGCAGACTGGCTAATGGCGGACTACCTGCCGCATACCTACAACAGAAAAAAAAGAAATTCTAAAAAAACAGAAGAAGAAAAAAAATCCCCAAAACAGGAATAAAATTATTCAGAACCAAAAAACTCCCCAAAACAGAAATAAAATTATTCAGAAAAAAACAGGAAGAAATAATTCAGAAAAAAATATTTTAAAAAAATGAAAAAACAATTTTAAAAAACAAATGCCCCACAAAAAAATTACTCTGGAAAAACAGGATTAGTTTTGTTTTTCCATAAAATTCAATACAATTATAATTACTTAATAATCTCTCTCTCCCTCTCTCTCTGGTTTTTTCAATATTGTCACTAAGGTATCAAAATATGACTAAATATATTTTTTTTTATTTCTCATTGTTTTTCTTGTGTGTGTGTGCGGGGGTGTGGGTGTGTGTGTGTGTGTGTGTGTGAATAGGAATTTTAAAAATATATTTTTTGTGCCAGAAGTATTTATGAACGTGCTATATTGCAGAGAATTTGGACCCTCAAGTTTATTAGATCAGTGCAGGGAAAAATGCTCCTTTAGGAAATGTACATCACCAAATGGCAAGAATGAGCTTAGAGCTAGAAGTAATAATACTTTAAAAAAAAAAAGAAAAAAAGAACCATCAAGTGTTTTTCTCTGCATGTGATCATGTGGTTGATGTTTGCTTTTCTCCCCATAGCCTCCTCTTAGAGTCTTAAGGCCTCTCACGAGATCCAGGAGCGCTGTGTGTTCCAACACGGAAGCCATGTGAGCGTATGGGCCGTGCACATCGACGCCTCCAGCTGCCTCCAGCCTGCTGCTACACGTAATTTTTTTTTAAAAAAAGAAGCTTACGTGACTGAAGCGGCACTGCTTTGGAATTTGGTTTTACCAAAGTGACCTGTGACAACCTGTCTATTTGATAGTTACGATACAGCATTGACAACAAATGAGAGCTTCAGGCAGATCAGACGAAGATAGAAGTCATTATGTGTACAGAGTTTTTTTTTTCTCTGTCAGGTTTGGTTGGGCGCTTGCATGTGTGTCTGGCCATGCAGTTTTAGTTTTTTGTGCTAGAGAATGTACTGCACCTCGCTTGTCTACAGTAAGTGTAAGTCGCCACGGTCAAATGCACGGCTGCTGTCGTGAACGTTTTAAAAGTGGAAAGAAATCTGATCTGAATCCTAAAAAACAGCACGTCATGAAAAGTCGAGCAGCTGTGGCTGAATTATTACCTCTAGTAAAGCCTTAATGAGAGACGTCAAGTAATATAAGTACAGTTAGGGCCACAAGTATTTGAACAATTTTCAACATGTGATTGAAATGTCTGAAGACTGTACGTCAATTTTATACCTTTGACAGGTTTCACAAAAATATGGGCTTTACCATTTCGGATTAGCCATGATATGCTGGCAACACACAGGCTCTTTGGGAAAACGAAAGTGACTGTCCTAATATTTCTGGACCTAACTATTTCTAAATATTGTGTTCACATTAATTCATTTTGCACCGTGTTGTAGTGGTGCAACACATCACATAAGTCACTTATTGGATCGCATCACGGATTTTGAGTCATGGATCAGATCGTTTTTCAGATCAGCCATTAAAAAATATATATATATAAATAGAACTTTGTCTATTATTTTATTATAGTTTATGATTAATCTAGAAAACACTTTTGCTTATAAATACAAAAAAATCAACTCCACATTTAATTTTGCATGCAATTCAAGGGCACACTCCCTTCCTTAAATATTGAGAGTGCATTTCCAAGTAATCTCGGTCCTCAATATTGAGGGGAAAAGTAAACCGAGGAACGGCTGTTGAACTTCCAGCCGGGCACTTGTTGCTAATGCTAACAAGCTGCTAGCCACGAACGCTGGAGACGGATACAGTGACGGCGTAATTAACTCGCGGTTTTTTGGCGTTCTAAATTAGCGACTGAGTATAATTTCGGGATGGCGCAGTGTTGATATTAATGGCATCTATGTAATGTCAATTAAAATTGCGATAAGTCAAGCCGAAAGGTCGAAGACGGAAGTCATGGTGGCCGTTACGACGTGTGGAGGGCCAACCCCAAAGTAAAAGTTAACTAAAGCTATTGCATTGGCGTCAATGACTAAATGCATTATTTGGTGAGCTTTATTTTGAAGTTAGCCATAGCGGAAGCAGCGTGTTCGTTGAGTATGTTTTGCAGCTTCCCTGACATGTCTAAGTGGGGGACAAGAAACATAAAAAAATATTTTATTGACCCCAACTTGCCAAAAAGTTCTTATACATGCGAGTGACATGAACCACGATGGTTGCCTTAATGTGAACGCGCAGTTTGTTAGTTTTTTCACCAAACATTCCGCAGATTGTGCCGTGTCAGAACCGTGATGCTTGATCCATATGGATCACGGTTCAAAGATGATCCGTTGCTACTCTGTAGTGAATAGCAATCACTGCCCCCAATTCTAGATACGGTCACAAAAAAAAGCGTCATGCATAGATGCATCTCGATAAATATTGTTTGAAAAAATTCAGTGGTCAAAAAGTGGGTTGTCAAGATTTCACTTATCAGTAAATCACGATAACGCTTCTTTTTTGCAATTTTGTTTCAGTTATCCATTGACAGATATCAGAATTTGATAGGCTGTGTCATTTTTTGTAAACATTCCCTGTCCATTAATCACCAATTAACATTGGAGCAGCATTGCAAATTAAGTGCAACCTGGCAAGAAGGGTTTTTTTGTGTCATGCTACAGTTCAGCGACAGTTTGGGATGCTTTATGGCCTTCACACTGCTACAATGTATAGTTCAATTTACAATATCCATAGCCTGCTATTGACAACTCTGTTGAAAACAACTCTCGGAGCAGGTATTCGTGCAAAGCCAGGGCAAGTCTATACGGAGGCTTGTGCTGGATCAGCAACATTAGCCCGGTTCAGAGGATGGTTCAAGGAGCGAAAAAGCTTCACCTGTACGAACTTTAGGCTGTTGAGCATCAAAATCTTCCTATTGAACACTGCTGGTGAGCCATGGGAGAGGAAATCACATTGCTTACAAACCCTGATGGCCTCACATCTGTCTGAATGATTCCTGAAACTAAATAGTATCAAATGGCCATCTGCAGTGTTTGTTTTTTTTTTTTTTAATTCTATATGACTTCTTTTTCTCTGATATTGTGATTTATTGAGATGCACCTGTTCAGTATATCATGAGATGCCCAGTGTCTTCTGTGGGCGGCGTCACGGTTGTAATAGTCACTTTCACAGAGGGGTAAATGATTTTGACAATCCTTTTTTTTGGGTCATTTCTTAGGCCAGATCATGCAAATCAAAATATAGCATAAAATATAGTTAGGCTGTGATTTCTCTTAGTGAGCATCTCTACTGTGGAATTCTTGAGGGAGATTTTGCAGATTACCAATCTCATCACATATACTGTATGTGTTTTATGAGGGGCTGCCTGGAACATAATTTAGTATTACTGCTCACGCACATGTTAGTAAAAGATCACACAACTGAAATACACTCATGTACTTATAACACATCTATTATACTGACTTGCTCAAACAGATTATACTAAAACAAGCATTTAAAAATTTGGGGAGTATTTCATGTATAAATGGGCCCTCATAGTGTTTTGTCTTCATTTTCTTCACATGATGTTACTGAGCCTCGGGCAGCATCAGTCTCACTGTCAAGTTTTTGAGGCGCACAGTAGTTTTTTTGCTGTCATCACTGCATCTTTTACGTTGAAACAATAGCTTCTCAGGTACAATTGTCTTGTTTACACGTCACGTCATTCGCAAGGATGTTGTAAATACACTCGCCGTTCACATTGAGTATCCTTTTGATGGCTGTGATTTAAAAAAAAATAAATGGGAAAATTGTTTTTCGGCATTAGTAGTATCAGTATTAGAAGTAATTTTCTTGCTCCTATAAAAGGTGGATAAGTATGTGCTTTGACCAAAAGGGTCACCATTGCATGATAATTCTAGGTATGGGAACCACAGCCCCTAAAGCTTTATATCTGGCTCACCACTTGTTTTGAAAAATAATTTAAAAAAAAAAGGCCAAAATGTTTAACCAAAAATGCTCAAAATATACAATAAATGTATTCCATCATTGCTTTATAAATGTTCATAAGTGTCGTAAGTCCCTGCAGACGTCATAAAACCGAAAAGTCGCAGATAAATAAGGTTCCCCAGCCCTGCTTTAGATGGAATTCTTATGTGAATTAATGTGAATCTGTCAATGATTATTAAATGCTTCCACTTTGCAGGGTTATCTTAACAGTTTTTGTTCTGGCAGGCCAGAATGACTTGAAACTGATTTGTGCTACATGTAAAAGTAGCAGCAGTGATGTGACGACATGCCAATAAACATGAAGCAAACGTTTTATTTGACTGACTTTATTGTTTTTGCTTGTGGTGTGTTTAGAAAAAAAAGGATGCAATGACTATGTAGGTCACAGATTACAGGATGATATAAGAAGACTCCAATACATGAATTACAACTTGAGGTTGACTCTGTCATGGTATTTGAGGTATGGATCGTCCACAAACCAGTTCCTCCTTTTCCAATACGGCGATGTCATTTTATCTAACATTTTACTCTGTGTTTTATTACAAAAGACGTGCTCCCTCAGTCGCTTACGTCTGGCCGGGTTCTTCTTCCACAGTTTCTTTTTGTAACCAGCCTGTGTACAGGAGGGAAAAACAACATCAACACCTTTGTTAAATTAAAAAAAAAATACAAGAAATGAATCATACCTTGCGTCGAAGCCAAAGACCGCAATGCAGCCTCATGAACCGTTGTGTGACAGACTTTACAGACTTCTTCTTTCCCTTCTTTAAACTGAAGTATGTCAGACTTCTGGGCTGCTGATTCAAAGGGGGAATCAGGGCAGATACCCTGCAAAACAGTTTTCAGAATCCATTCATTTTCATTAAGATCCCCCCAAATATCTGCCAAAAGGCAAATACTGAACCACGGATGTGCTGGGGTCACTTTGCACCGTGTGTAGTTTAAATGTTAAGATTGTATCTTCAGGAAATTTAAGATAAGTGTCAATATTTGTCTGAACTGTAGATGCAGTTTAAAAAAAACGTCCCATTGTTGTACCTTTATGGATCGAATGGCTTGTCACTGGGGCAGAACCTTCAAGGGTGCCCATTGTATCATTTAAACAGGGGACATCTTAGATGAATTTTCATATCTTCAAAATTCAGTCAGTAAGTGATAATGTTTTTCCGATCGACTAGTCTTTGCAAGCAACAGTGATTCGATTATCTTTACCGTTGGAGGAGGCCACATCGAGATAGTTGACAGACTGGAGCGGACAGTGGCGAGCGTATGGCCGGGGCCGCACGGACATAAAGAGGGTGAGCAGCTTGGATGAAGCCGGACAGCCGAGCCACGTTTGTTGTCCGGGTGCAGAGAGACACCGATAGCGGCGATTTCAGCAACCCTGTCCGAGCACAAGGACATGTTAATAATAAGGGAAGGACAACTCGCTCCGGCTCACAAGCGCACATTCGATTCTCACGCGGAAAGACTGATATTGTCTCGGTACACAATATTTAGGCACCATCACGTAAACAATATACCCCGGGAATATTCGGAGAATTAAGGGAAAACAACGCTAAAAGTCCAAATGTCACATTACATACCCGACAGGTTCCTCGCCAGGAGGGCCGCCATGTTTTCCTCTTATGAATTACGTCACTACGGTGTCCTGCGCGGACAAACAAAATGCTGACGCTAATGCGACACAATGCTACCATCTAGCGGTAGATCTGTTGATAGTCCAATTATTGCAGGGGAGTCAAAAATTTTTGTTTGAGGGCCACCTCCTGAAAAATGGAAGGTGCCGCTTTAAGAAATTTTGCTTTGCATTCATTAAACACAACAAAAAAATCTAACAAACAAGCAATTAACACACGTGGATGTAAACGCGAGATACATTCCTCCCCGATGACAATGACGGCAACTGATTTTTTTTAAGCCAAACACAGTTCTCGAAGAAAGAAAAAAAAGTCTCCAAGCCCCTTTTTTTTTCCTCCAGACGACCGAGGATCGTCTATTTGGCACCCTCTGAATGAAATTGACGATAATGGATCGCTTCAATTATAGATCAAAACGCCTCTCAGCAATCCAGTAAATCTGTACAATTTCAAGGCATTATTTCCTACAAACATGTGAAACTACTGTGGATTAGGAACTGTGTTATTGATTCAGAAAAAAAAAAACTTGTATGCTGACCTGCAGTATGATCTGTGAGTTAATACTATAGCGCTATCTGTTGGTTTTCACGAGAATTGCACCCTAAATGATTAGATACCTTATTTAATGGGGATATTTTTATAGTTGATGACTAATTAGATTAAAACATTGTCCTGATCCGTTTTCCAAAAAGTTATTAATTACATTTATTTACAAATCATTATTGTAATTTAAGATGGTTTACACTTCAATCATTAATTTTTACAAAGTAAATATTAACATGCAAATACGTTTTTTTTCAATTTTATGACATTTTACATAGCTTAAATATTTAACAACAAATAACTTTTTAATTTAGATTAAGCATACTTGACTTGTTATATTATGGCGTGGTTTAAACAGGATCATCTCAGAGAAATGAGAATGATAAAAGACCACCATCATCACTGTGTGCGAGACCTGTCAGAATGAGAATATACCGAGAAATGTAAAGACACTATTGACATGGAATCTGCTGATCAAGGTACTTTGTGAAATTGCTTTAAACCCCCTGAAAGGTCATACACCTCTTTCTCCAGTTTAGTGTAAAAAATTGAAAAAAAAATTCTGGTGGTGCCAATACAGTTTATTCTAGTCACAAGTGGAACAAATGGAAGCAATGAATGTCACGCCGTCGAGGCTGTAATGCGATAATGTTGGAACCAATTTGATCAGCTCTCACATGCCATACAAAAAAAGATCTGCCATGAAAACAACACTGCACTAAAACTGTGTGCTGCCATTTAAACGGCTACAAAGTCCTCATTTAATTTGGATCAAATGTATGACTAAGTCAGTGTTTCCAGCATCATATTATCACTTTACAACAAGGGATGATTTTTTTGACGCAGTCCCTCTACCCATGCCATGAGTCATCCATTTTGCTAGTGAGCTGGGGTCTATCCCATCTGACTTTGGGTGATGGACAGATCCAAGGCACATTTACACCTTATCAATAAAGTTAATTTCGATTAGAATAAAAAATCTTAGATGCATCTTTTTGGGATGCGTGAGGAACGTGGAGAAACCGCACACAAGCAATCAAAACCCCAACTTCACAGCAGTGAGGTGAATGCATTAACAACTTGCCCACCGTGCCGCTGCAGCTCTTGAAAGATGAAAGATATCATCAAAATGAATATTTTGAATAGGCTCAAGGGAACCCCTGACCGTAATGAGGACATTTACCACAGGTCATTCTCTAGAGTCTAGACTATATTAAAAGACGTAAATGTTAAGTTGGAAGTTTATTTTTCTTTAAAACATACATTTAAAAAAAAAAAAGCCTACTTACAGTAGACAAAACAAAGAATTACATTGCGATGCATTAAAAATGAGCCATCACGTTTTATGTGCTGTCATTTGTCATTGTCATCTAGCTGGTGGTTGCACCGACACGTCTACAGACAAACACACGTGCAAAGGAAAGCAATTATTCCAATAAAAAGTGCTTTTTATAAGAAAGGCTCCCACCAAGTCCTGGCGTGCATCTGATTTTGCAGCATGACGCTCCTAATCCAATAAGCCCACTTACAAAAAGGACAGTGTTCGACAACTGTGAACGTATCAAACTAGAATGCCTCACACAACGGCCGACGTGTTTCTGCAAAGCACTCAATGCACAGTGTGTCCACTTTTGCTCTCTCCTTTCGGTTCACCAGCCAGCATACACGGGCTCGGCATCACAGGGAATTCCATAATAGCGACCTTGAGGCCTCTCTTTGCGTAATAGCGGCGCACGGGACACACTCAGCTCCCCATCAGTGTCTCTCATTTTGCGTAGGACCACTAGAATGATGACGAGTAGAGCCACTAGAAGCGGAAAAAAATGATGCAATTAAAATTCATGAAAGGCCGAATGTGAGCTTGATTCCCCTATTGTACACAACACATGATAGTTATTTAGGAATATCGCATGACTAGATGTGGGTCTTTTCTAGAATATGCCTTCTTGTTACTTTCAGAGTGATTTCTTACCACCTCCTCCGATTACTAATAAAGCAATGGTGACTGGGGCCAGTTCACACGTGTCTCCTGCTTTGCGAAAGAAAGTCTCCATGCAGTAGCCTGGAGCTGAGCTGCCCTCCGGACAGAAGGCATCGCTGGGACAATGAATGGGGTTCACGTCTGGACTCTGGATGTATAACAAAGCCTGTTAGCAAACCTTTAAAATCATACATTCATTAGAAGTTTTGCCTGCGCAAAGATAAAGAGAGCTATTTATTATTGTGGTTGCATTGGTGAAGCGCAGCGCTCTCTAATACTGTGTGATGAAAATTTTAGCAACCATTCTAGTTTGATGTATTTTGTATACAGTATACCGTGGTTTCATTTTTAATATACACAAGGGATAGAAAACTGGCTACACTCAGAGTTTTATTATATTAATTATAAATAAACAAGTACTTTTTTTTTAAAATATTGCATGAAAAAGGTGATAAACAGCCAATATAGGTTTTCCACAAAAATGGAGGGAAATGGGGGTTAAAAATTCAGAGAAAAATGGGAAAATCCAAAATCTGAAAAAAAAATGTTGAAGAAAAAAAATCACCAATATGAAAACCTGCGGTTGCCGGAAAATATGCAAGTGTCAGCTGTAGTTTTAAGTTGTAATATCACCAATCACCACTAATGACATACGCGTTTTAGTTGCACTTAAACGGGGTCTTGCCTCGACAATATAAAAATTCTGAATGAGTTTACGCTTCCATTTATCCATCAATTATCTGAACCACTTATCCTCGGATTTGTGAAAAAAAAATGCACAAAATCTGTTCTTGCACATTTCGGTTGTTCAGCAGTTTTATACCATCCTGGAATAGTCATTTTTATGCAAGAGAGCTCTTTGCACTGGAAAAAAATACTGCGTATTGGTATTTTGTTGTTTGAAAAACATCAAATAGAACACTTTAAAATTAAAACTACCTGTAATGATAATCACAAACACCCTTTCTTCAAAAATACAAATAAATCTCAGTCGCCAGAGGCCTAAATTGCTATTCCCAACAAATATTTTTTTAAAATGTGACAATTTGGAACGGCAGCAGTGTTTTTTTTTTTTTTTTATGTAAGTGCCCCGCAATTGTTTGGTGACCAGTCCAGGGTGTAGCTCATCAGGGGGGCTCGAGTAACAAACACTATAGAAAATGGATGAGTCGATTGGCGATTTAGAGTTTTATACCGCCACCTATCTGACTTGGGGTAAGAGATGGTTTCATCTAAGAGCAAATTTTTGGTACAGCTGTTGCATTGGTTCTCATTAAGGTGTACAAGTGGTCCTAATATTTTGGTCTATGTGTAGTCAATAGTTTTGTGATGAGAAGCACTGACTGGACAGTAGTGGTTTTCTGGGCAGATATCGCAGCTCTCTTGGCCCCAGTGGATCTGGAAGGAGCCAGCGCTGCAGATTTGACACAATGTCTGATGAGGAGCCTTATGCATGCCTGTCCAAAATCAGAAAATCATGTCAACTATTGAAGCTTCCTGCTGTCCGTTTTGGGCTGCAAAACAAACCTGGCCGACACAGAGTGCAATCTTTCGCTGCAGACTGTAGCGCCTCTGAACCCCCGGGACACGTCTGGCATTGGGAGCAACCAGATGAGCTGTCAGAGAAAAAAATGTTTTGACTGAATTGTACAGTTAACAACGCCGAGCAAAATTCAAGCCACCATTGCACGATTCGCAGAGAAGCAACTGCATTAGAAGCATGTGATGCTCCAATTGATTCTTCAAGGACTGACGATGGCAGCGAATCTTCACACCGATTGTACGGTAAATATGTTGCATTCGAAAAGCAGACGTGTCAAGAGACTTACTTGCAAAAACTCCCTCTTGAACACGGCACACACGATGTGGAACTGTGCAGTGAGGAGAAAAAACCTGAAAGCAGAACAGACACTCGAATTTCTTCAAATAGTCCCGATGATGCACGGACCAAGGAAGAAATACTTTCATAATTCACATATGCAATAGTTGACTATGTCTGAATGTTAGAATAATATTAAGAGGTTATTATACATTTGCCATGACGCAGCTTTGTTTCAATGCGTGGTGCGCATGACATGTTGCAAATTAGTGGAGTGAGTGTTTGCAGTTTGAGTGGAGATACAGGAGGACACCGCTGCCGCACGGAGGTGTCTGCAATTGGCAGGGCGGCGGTGCTTCTTCAGAAGTGAGAATGACGCAAACAGCATCATGCTGAATCCCTGATAAAAGAAGTTGACGTCAAAGTCTGCTGCGACCCACGACGGGGCGCCCATGTTAAACCGGACTGAACCAGCTTTGGGTAGACGAACTGTACCACCCTTGAGTGTAATCTGATTCTCCGACCCTATTAAAGGGAATGTGACAAAAACATCGGGAAGAAAAGGGAGATGAAGTTACCAAATCAACTTTGTTAACCTCTCTGTCTCCACTTGAGCTGAGTGCCTCTCTTCTTTTAGCCTATGAACCCTGTATGTCAAATTGGTTAACTTGACACTGAACAATTTGGTTTTGATCCAAATTAAGAAAAGAAATAGTTCTGTCACAGTTCTGTCGTGATAGGAACTATGTTATTTTTTTTCTTCTCAAAACTCACCAGGGGAGCAACTTGCACAGTTTTCTGCACCCGTGTTGTTACTGAAGGACCCAGGAGGACACGGCTGACACATGGGGCTCCCAGTAAAACTGTCATGAAATGAATAAGTAAAAATATAAACATTGTATCTGCGCTTAGGTAATTGTACATGAACATTGAGATGAAATGCCGATCGAACAGAGGGAAACTTGTTGCGCTGGCATTACACTTTGAGTGGTTTTGTGTCCTGTTCTAAGGCAACAGAATTATGTATCCCGCTCACTTCTGTGTGACCACTTGGTACCACTCCCAGTAAAAGGAACAAAAAGGGAAAAAAAAGTTGCATGTGAATATGACCCAAACAGAACAAATCAACTGAAGCGAAACAGTCAAACTGAACAATTTTGACGGTATGAAAAAAAAAACATTCCACCACTGCTTACAAGTGCCCTGTTGTTCCCTTAACTTGCAAGCAATGCCTGAAGTTACAGGTGAGCATCTGACTCTTGGTAATCTTTTTTTTTTTTAAAACAAATATTGCTTGGATTGCGCACGGAACACTCACTTGTGCTTTCATAAATAATTAATTACGTTATTCACTCAGTGCGTAATGTATTTCCTGAATATTAACCTTAAGTACGGCTCACAAGAAAGTGACAAATATGTCATTCAGAAATGGTGTCTGTTGAGCTCTCGCTGGTTAGGTAAGCCTTCTTCCATCCTAAATGCCGCAGCTTGTGGAAGGGAGAGAGAGAGAGAATGACAGAGAGAGAGAGAGGCCGAGAGATAGGAGAGCAGCTAGTCACTATTTGCTCGATTACTCTTAAAAGTACAGTGCAGCTCAGCTTTTGGCTTGCAGGCGTTGCAGCTCGCAATATGCTTTCAGCAGGCGAGTCAAATTCATTTGAAACAGCATTTAAAAATCTAACAAACTGTACAAGTCTTTTCAAAAGCTATTTCTAAAAATGCTTTATTGTCTTTAACTTCCATAAAAGTGGGTCATGACCTTGCAACAATAGGAAGATGCGGGTTCCAGGGTGACCACTGCTATTAGGCCACGGCATCAAAGGCACAACTCAAATTTACTACAGCGTGAGCGTAAGTGTCTTTCCTCTTAATTACACTTAAAAAAATGCGAAACTGTTTTTACTTTGCATTTTCTCAACATTTTAATTCACATTTTACAATACAGTCTTATTGGTATTTATAAAAAAAACATTGCAAAATGAAAGCGGTTTTGTGGGCGACTGGAACAGATTAATGGCATTTGCATTCATTTCAATGGAGACAGAAGATTTGAGTTAAGAGCAATGTCAAGAAGCAAGAAGTTCAAATCACAAGTCAAGCCGCCACTGTACTGTGAAGGACTGTTTTTGAACATGCTTTCTTTGTTCTTGTATAAAACAAGGTAGCGACTTGAAACAGAAAAATGCAGACCAGGGAAACGACAGTTGCGAAATATTGCATTTTTTCTAGTAAACAAGGGGTTAATATATACTAATACTAATAAGTCCTAATAGTGTTCTTATTTAAAGGATGCTGTTGGAGTAATTGGAGGTCATTTATTTGACTGTGCTCTAGATAATTTTATTGGCCTGCTGTGCTTATTTCATATCACTGCTTTGTATTAAATACAAAGTGTAAATGGAAAAAAAGAAAAAAAAAGAAAATGCAGATGATCTTACTTTGTGTAGAAGCCCTGTCTACAGGGCAAGCACTGCTGCTGTCCAGCCAGTGGCTGGTAAAAGCCAACGTTGCATGGTTGGCAGGCTCCAGGAAATAGACACAGCCCAGGCTCAGAGCAGCATGCGCACAGCAGGGTGCCTCGGGATGGAAAGTCAAATAGGATCAGCTTTTCAAGACCCCTTAGAAAAAAAGTTAAGCTATTATTACACTCACCATTGTCGTACTGCGATCCGGGTGCACAGGGCTCACAGTTGGAAATGTTGAATGCAGAACAGCTGGCGGTGGTGCTGCTGACAGGAACAGAAGTGGGCGTCAGAATAGTGGCGTTCTCCACGAGAGTGGTGGTGAGGGCAGCAGGAGTGGGTGTGGTCTGACTCATCACCATGCCTGCAACGCAAATATGTTGAGAGTGTGACTTTGAGTGTGTAGGAGGTTGACTCAGTGCCGTAAGACAGACAATCTGCAAAATCAGGGGTGGCGCTTGTTTTCATCGCCGGCCAATTTATTGTCATGTGTGCGCTTTGGGGGGCAGCCAAACGTGATGAAAAATGCATTGTATAAGAGTAGATTTGCTAACAATATGCCAAAAATCACAGTTCGGTGTCCTAACCTTTTTGATCCACGTTGGGTACAGTAAGCAAGCAACACACAAAAGAAACTGCTTATCTTTTGTATAAACAAAGAGATTTGGTGACTTTTAAAATGAACCGATATCTTAAATATTTTCTTTTTAACAGAGCTGGCTGGGCAGCCCATCACATTTTTGGGGTGGGGGTTGACAAATTTAAAAAAAAAAAAAAATGTTCGATCGATAAAGGCTGGAGGTTGAATTTAGTCCAGCCCGCAAATCGTCCCGCGTGCGTGTGATGAACCGAGAACAGCGAGGAATGGGGTCGTGGAAGATGTAAAGTTAGCTGCTGTAAATTGACCACTTGGAGAGCACCTTCCTTGATCGTGTGTGTGCGTGTGCGTGTGCGTGTGCGTGCGTGTGTGTGCGTGTGTGTGATCCTCACGCACGCGTACACGTGCACACACACGCTCACTCAAATTCACATTCACTAGTTGTGCCACGATCAAGAGGGGTGCTTCTAAAAACAATTAATTGATTGATTTCTACAATGTAGCAGAGGGTACGCTGTCATTTTTATGAATGAAATACGATGACATCCGCCACACATATCAGCGGAGTACAGAATCTCCCTGCTTGTATCTGGATCAAATCCACCAAAATAGCATTACGCCACATGCGCCACAACTTGGACCTGCTTTTACCTGGTCAAAAGTCTAGTCTTCTTTCTGTCACCAAATTGTCAGGAACACCAGAGGCGAGTAATAGAAAATGGCCTCACATGTGCACCTGTCTACGAAAATAGGGCCCAATAAATTACTAGAATGTCTTTTCATCGCATTCTTTTTGAGTTTTTGGCGGCATCTGTGCGGGGAAGTGGGGCCAGAAGGTATAAGTGCATCAGCGAGACAAGAAGGCACATTGTGTGAGTAATCACATTAGCCATGTGCTAGAGTGGGAGACATCTTCCTCAAGAAAAGCAGTTATTCAAGCGAGAGGAGAGGGTCATGTGAGTTGAAGCCAGAACGGGATCGGTAACGATTTTCAAAATATGAATCTACATCATAAATAGCAGAAATTAAATAAGGCAAATCGATAGAACATGGGGGGGGGGGCTCACTTCTCATTGTTTGACTGTTCTTTTGTTAAGTCTATTGTAGGGATGTAAAAGTGATTGTAAAGCATAAATTACTTTCAAAGCAAGAAGTTGAATTAAATCAATACTGTACAAAGTAGTGTCATGAGCATGCCCTGGAAATATTGACATAAAATAAAGTATATTGCACATATTTTCGTACAATTTCCGCATATACAGTAAAACTCACCAATGAAGCAAAAGGCAGAGATCAGGGTCAGAGGTGCCCAACGGTCCATCCTCCTCTTGATGGTCCACAACACTTCTCCTCTTCAAAGTTTATCTACAGCATCATCTGGTTCCTGACAAATCACTGACAACTCTGTTGTTTTCCCCAAGTGTAGCTCGCTTGAGGTGGGAGTAGTCTCATTGGCGTCATATGACAAAATACACATCATGTGATTTTGCTTTAGAAGGGGAAAAGGGGGAGGAAAATGTGGTTGAATTTTTACATGAGGCTTCCAGCAGGAGCGCCGATGTGCAAGATAAATCCATTAGCGGCGCCTTCACAACACTTTATTCATTCCCAGCAGTTTGGGGATGATCTAATATTCAAAGATCTCAATCTATCCAAACACTCTGAGGCGAGCTTTATTTTTTTTTTGTAGGAAATGTGACGCATAAATGATGATTAAACAGGTGGTGACAAACTTCCTGTATATGGTAAAGCCATCCCGAGACAAACCTATTAAAGCCATCCTATTTTTCCTCAGAATCAACTATAAACTTGAAATATATAGCTGCACGCAGAATAATTAATCCTCCTTGCTAAATTATATTTTCAAAATATAGATGGCTTGGTTAAAAAAAAAAAAAAAGTTTGTTGAGGTATTTAAACTGTTTTGCTGTTTCATTGCAAACTATTTTTGTCATGATCCGCTCTTGTCATGCCTTGTGTTGTTATTGTCTGCTCAGCTGACGTGGGGGCGTTCCCTCCAGCACCAGTTCCTGTCTTGTCGTCACGACTGGCGAGACGCGCCCACCTGCCACGCACCTGTTGCCCATTGACTTCAGTGATTACTACGCTACATAAACGCGCCGCGCTGACGTCACAGCGTCGGTTTATTCCTTTGCTCACGTTCATGACCCAAGTGTTGATTCTCGATTCCGCGTTGTTGGCCTCACGGATTTTGTCGATCTCGTTTCTGGTTAATGACTCCGCTCTCAGCCTTTGTCCTTCTCGGTCGCGTCCGTTCCTCAATTGGCTTTCCTTATCCTTTGGTGGTAAGCGATTTTCGTTCCGTTCTGTTCCTTGCCTTTTGCAAGCGATTTTGGTTTCGTCGTTATTTTCCACCAGCGTTTTGTGTTGCACTTTTCGGAATCGCGTGATTATAGTTAGAGTGTACATAAGAATTTTAAGTTTGTCAAGGTTCCAAAGAAACTAGTACAGTTGTAAATAAATGAAATCAGAATATTATGGAAAATGTTTAGTAGTCACATTTAAAATAGTAAAACTCATCTACAATATTCTATAGCTTCGTCGTTTTTCCGTATGCTTTATATCATCATTTTCCCATGAATTTAACTCATTCACTGCCATTGACGGGTTGAGAAGCCAAAAAGTTCATTTGACCTAGGCTGGCAGTGTATTAATGTATCTGTGGAAGTTTCACTTTTTTAATTCAACTACAGAAATACTGTAAATAAACTTTTCAATGGCATTCTAATTAATGGTGCACCTTTATTTATACAAAATATTCTAATGTGGATTCCATTTTTGTTGTTTCAAATATTTAACTGCTTACAAAATGCTTTTGCATGTTGGATTAGAAAATTGTTCAAGCTGATAATTCAACAAAAGTTCATGATTGGTGTTGTACCACCGTAATAAACACTTTACAATGAATAACTTGAACAGTAGAAATAGAAATATTTTTATTTTCTAAGCATTTTCAAATACAGTAACTAGTTAGCGTGATAAGGCTCTACACAAATAAAATAGAATTCAATTGAATACATTTCTTGAGTGACCTCCTCTCTGAGCATTCATCTGAGGGTCTTTCCTCTCGATGTATTGCTCTAAGCACTGCTCCAAGTCCTCCCAGTTTATTTTCTTCAACCCATCCTATCAAAACAGAACATAAATGCATTATTTTCTGTGACCATGACAACCGTAACACTAACATCAAGCCAAGGCAACAACTCGTTTATTGTTGTGGATTTCACACTGACTTTGTTGTGGGTCTCGATGATTCCATCGGGGTGTGCCGCCGCCTGCTTCGATGGCTTGGCCTTGTTGCCTTCATTTTTCTTCAGTTTTTGACACTCCTTCTTCACCTCTTCAATCTTCTTTTGCAGAGCCAAGGCCTTTTTGTTCTGTACGACCGTCTTCTGCAATTGCAGCTGGGATTTCTTCTCCTCCTCTTTCCTGCAGCACATCAAATGTGCCTTATTTGCGGAAACAAGCCATTTATGTACATAATTGCAGACAGCGCAAAGCGTTCACGTGCGGGGGCATTTATGCGGACAAAAATAGCTAATATCTCATTTATGTGCCTTGTATGGATGTTACATGGTATAAATACAGTTTCTTTTATTTATACTGTACTTCCAGGCGTCAGAAATGTAGCGACATATTGCCCAACAACAACATTAGACAATCGATTTTAAGATGTGAGTGTAGCTGCCACAAACATGTTATGGAGAATGAAAAAAGAAAATGAGTGGCACTCTAAAAACATTGCCGCAGTCATTGTCAAGCATGGAGGTGGAAACTCTGTTTTGGGGTTGTTTTCTGGGTTCATGGGAAAAACGGAATGAACCCCCCCCAAACTTTCATTTGCTAACAACTGGACCTAAGACTAGCAAACAGTAGCAAAATGAAGCCAACTCAGGGAACGAAGAGGATTCAGAAGTGACAGAATTATCTGCTCGACAATGACACTTAACCTTATAATTAAAATCTGTTACAAATATGTCAAGGTAGCAACGTTTTTAACTGGGGATGGAGGGATGAAGTCAGACTACATCCAAATCTTGATAGAAATTTTTACCCTGCAAACCCAACTTTTAATTTCTTACAAATTGAGTTGGGGATTAACTTATTTTATTCACTTTACGAGATAGCGAACGCTGCAAATTAATGGTTCCAAATTTGCAAATAATTATTTTTCAATCTATTATTTGCTTTTTCTGATTGGGCCAAAGCAATAAAACCATTATTTTGTAACCATCTTGGTGTCAAGGAACAATGGTGAGTTCAGGAGGGTCATTAAATACTCTTCCACTATATTTCAGAAGGTACAATTACAAAGTGCATGTGTATTCATCTGAATTCAGGAGATATTAGGATTATATCAGGATTTTTTTTCTGCCATGGGAATCCTTATCGTGTCAGTCTTCAAATGGGAAGTCCATCCAACCATCTTCTGTACTGCTTCTCCTCACAAGGGTTGCGGGGGGTGCTGGAGCCTATCCCAGCTATCTTTGGGCAGTAGGCGGGGGACACCCTGAACTGGTTGCCAGCCAATTGCAGGGCACACAGAGACGAACAACCATCCGCGCTCACACTCAGGGGAAATTTAAAGTGTTCAATCGGCCTGCCATGCATGTTTTGGGAATGAGGGAGGGAAGTGAAGTATAAAATGTTCCTTACAATCGCATGTTCTATGCTGCCACACTAGTCAAAACGTGGTATTTTGATTAATATTGCATTTGTGGACTATGAATCAAGCCACAAAATCCCCCGTTCTCATCCGTCTCAGGGGCGGCCATTTTGTCGCTTGCTGTCGACTGAAAATGACATCACAGTGCCGAAGTAACAAAATGGCGGCCACATGAAATGGACAAAAACGGATGGAATTTGCTGCTTAATTCATATTCCACAAACGCACTATTAATCAGAACGCAGTGTTTAGAATATTAGGGACCTAGAGAACATTGTCAACGTTTTTGACTTGACTTCCCCTTTAAGAAAGATGGATCAGTCAAAGCGTCACATTTAGCTGACCTGAGTGTCGTGGCCATTGCCATGGCTCTACTGTGAAGGTTGATATTCTCCATGTCCTCCAACAGTAGTTTCTTCTTTTTCTGTTTCTCCCTCTGGATGTAGTCTCGTTTCTTCTGCTTCTCAATCACTTCTGCTTCCTTCATCAGGAACAGACGCTCCTTCAGCTCGGCATGGGACATCTCTACGAGCAGCTCATGCCCTGCAATCTGATACAAGAGGTAAACTATGTGACACGTTACCTTTATTTAAGCTTCCCTTTGACTTACCTCTGTGTTATCAAACATGTTGCAACGAACGTTAGGGAAACATTCCATGGCGTGGATTTCACTGATGATTTCCAACTTCTTGGTGAGCGCTACCTTTGCTTCCTCTTGGGCTTGACGAACAATCTCTTGATTGTGCGCTACAAAATCTTTTACTATGGCGTTGGAATAAGATGCAACCGTTATGGTCAGAAATCAAATCAAATAAATGACGTGAAGGTGCATACCTGAACTCTGCTTGAATTTCTTCACCCTCTCTGTAGCTTTTTGGGAGTTACTGTGACTCTCTGCCACTTGTTGCACTAAGTCTTTCTTTTCTTTTTCTTCCTCCAACCTTTTCTGGGCATTTAGCAGAGTCCGCTTAACGGTCTGCAAGAAGTGAAAAATGTTCACTGCAATATTCGGATCCACCATTAGCTCGACTATTAGTGACACGTTTACCCACCTCATCTCTTTTGACCCGAGCTGCCTTCTTGTTACGTTCTATTGTTTGCGCGCGAGCCAAAACGGCCTCCCAATGGCTGAGAATTACACTGGCGTGCTTCTGCTCAATCTTTGCCAACGTCTGCTGATGGTCTTTCTCACGCATTTCCTTCTCCTTCTGTAGAAAAACTGAAGGCTCGTTTGCCCCTTCCACCAGATTCTCTATTCTATATAAATAGGGTTAGAAATGATCATTCTTGAAAATTAAAAATTGGATGAAATGATAAACTACACAACAGGTATGATATGATGTTGCACTTAACTCATCGAGTGAAAATGTGTGTCCCCAACTCACCTCTGCAGCTTGTCCTCCACGTGGCGGTCATGTAGCACCCGCCGCCTCAGCATCGCTGCCGTATTGAGTTTGATAGGATGGGCGTCCTGAGAAGCCTGGAAAATGTGGAGCAAATTAATACATGCATGTGAATACATGCACAAAGATTCAGGTCAATTTGGTGAAAAATAATATTCAACTTCTCACCTTGCTACTGGGAGGAGGCGCCTTCGTAGTAAATGAATCGAACTGCAGTCTTGATTCCAACCTTTCTGTTGCTAACTGATACATCAGTCGCTACATTCCAAATATACACACTGTAAATACTCAATAATGGAAAAAAACATTTTGATTTTTTTTTTCCAAGTATATCTTTGACTGTTATTGCAATACACACCACTGCCGAGTGCTGTGAAATGAGGTTAGCAGTTTTGGTAGAATCTAAGCATAATTAAAAAAAAAAAAAAGTCAAATACTGAGAGATGATCTTATGATCGGTGCCATATTTATGTAAAGCAACAATGATTTCCTTTCAGGTACTCAAAGTTCTTTGCCATGAGGTGCCATATTGCACATCCAGTGACCACTATGTGAGAGCAACGATTTAACACACCCGAGACCTCGTGAAACTAATGAGTCACACAAAACTGTTGAGGGAACATGGGCTGACATTTTCACTTTGGGGTGTACTCCTTTTTTGTTGCCATTGATTTAAACATTAATGGGCGAACGCAAAATTACATAAATAAAGCTGACATGCATGTTTTTGGGATGTGGGAGGAAACCGGAGTACCCGGAGGAAACCCACGCAGGCACGGGGAGAACATGCAAACTCCACACAGGAAGGATTGGAACCTACAACCTGTGCACTGTGAGGCCATCGTGCTAATCAGTCAGGCCACCGTGGCGCCTCTCATGTGGTACTGTTTGGTTGTACTTAGATTTGGTCACATAGCCAGCATAGAAAAGGATCCATACCTGTGTACATTCAGTTTTTCTTGGTCTTGCAAATCCAAACTGTCTTGTATTAACCTCATGTAGCAGCTCCTTCAAGAAACAAACGAGAGGATGTCGGTACAATTAATGAATAAGCGACTTCTGTGAATCTATCTTTTGCAAAGTTTTAGTTGCTGCACCTCGGCCATTTCATGGTTTCTTTGTTTTATTTCTTCCAAGATCTGGATCAATTTTGGAGTCCTGTAAGTGCTGCTGGGTATCTGCAAACATTCCAGGAATGAACATTCATTACAAAATATTACTGTGAAACTGAGTATCATGTCCTGGTTGGTCCACAGAAAATATGTACGCATCCATGAAGTTCACATGAATTAAATTGTATTAGTAACTACAAATGAAGTTGACTTGTTTGTGTTTGTCCGGCAGCGGGCTGAGTTGAGGCTGACGTGAAGATGATGGTTTATGTTTGACGAAGGAGAACTCCATAAGGTCAGTAGTTTTGGGTGGAGCTTTCCGTAAGCGCATCCCTTCAGACACTTTGGCAGCAAGCTTCTCCATGAGTCGCTCAATCTCAGTGCGCTTCCTACAGAACCGAAGTTATCAACAGCTTTGCCTTTCATGCCTTGAAATCATTCCATAAACGTTTACACTGATTCCTTTTATCACCTGAGCAGAGGTTCAATCCAGTGATCCTTCACATATGCAACATCATAGACACGATTCCACTCATCTTGTATCCAAGAGGTGAGGTTCATAAAGAAGAAACTCAGGAACTAAAATCAAGCACATTACATTATGATATACTGTTCATATTGGGCTGTTAACAGATTATTATTTCTATGTAACACTATGCTTACATTGTGCATGCTTTTAATGTCCAGAGATCTGACAATGTTGCTGAAAGCCTTAAGTCCAAGGTCATCAAAGTGGAATATGGTGAGATAGCAGATTACTAAAAAAACAAAAACAACATAAATGCACCAACAATAAGGTTTCGGATATGTCAAACTGCAACAGACGCATAGTTGTTTAAACTTACCAACAAAGTGGTTGTGACAACGTTTGGATATGAGTTTGCCACCTTGACCAAAGAAAGGATTGATGACTATATCCAATAATTTCTTGTACTCAATGCATCCGCAGACGAGGTCAAGAATGAATTTCATAGAATCAGGTTCCATGTCCTACAAAATGTAGCCAGCAATAATGCGATCAAAAGTTAAATAGTGAAGGATTCTATTACGATTACTGGCATTATTTCAAACACATGCGGGACAGAATGTCGATAATTAAAGTTAGCAGGTTCATATTTACTGAATATTTTAAACATTGATGAAACAAGATGCATTTATCAAATGAAACTAGAAGCACGAGGTCACAAGAATGACTGGGATTGTAGTCCTGATGTTTATTGATTTATTATATTATTCTCATATGCTAAATTTATAGTACTTAGTTTAAATGTGTGAACTTTATTGAAATTCTCAGTAGTGAGAATAGATTTGCACACATAGCATTTCCATGAGCTGCCCTCACATTCACAGCACTTCATGGACAAATACGACGAAGCGCATTCTCTACGGGACCAGACGGGAATCGACCATCATCAACTATCCAGACGATGACTAACCTGGGGAAAACCTTCCCTTGGACGTGGACCCGTGCCGTGGGAGGGAGCGAGGACGACCGATTCAACCTACATTACCCTTGACATAAAAAACTCCTATAAAAACTGAAGCTGGGCTGAAAGATGGCGCGCATTTTTCGACTGTGCTCGCCCGAGTGCAGTTTTCTCATGAGATTTTAAAAAAAGCTGCCCAGATATCTGTCTTTTTACTATTACCTGAACTCCAGAAATTGAAGAAACTAAATATCGGAACTCTAATCAGTTGTTGAGTCTTTATTTGACCCTTTTCTTCTTGAGCACAAAAAAACGAACACGCATTGGAGTAAGTTTGGCTTTTAAAGGTTGATTTACTAACTACTTCTCATTTCCACGGTGACCCAACTCCAACAATAGTGATACAACTTCTTTAAGATGACACCTCCATGCTTCCAGTGCCTTTTTGTATTTCTTCATATTTTTGGTAGCCACTACGATTATTCTAGTATGCTTTTCTTTACCTGGAGATCCTTAGCTGCATCTTCCATAAAGTCATCCAAACTCGTTCTCCCCGCAGTGAACTTGTCGAGGAGAAAAATGGCCTCTTTCACTAGTTCTCCATAGCTTTTCTCCATTTTACTCAACGAGCAATAACATCAATTCTGATGAATTCCTCAGCGGTTAAAACGGCAAGCAGTGTCAAAATTCACGTTTGACATTACACGCGTGATTACGTCACGGGAAAATGTTACGTATTAATCGTGACGTTTTCGCAAAACTTTGCGCTGGCTTCGTGATCATTTAGAAATTCGTCTTCTCGCCATGGGTCAACATTCTTACATTCACGACCATATAATCAATTAAACTGGAATATAAGCGTTTGTTCATGTGAAATTTACTGGGGTTTTCTTAATTTTATTTTTGTGATATGATCCCGGAACTGATCGTTACGTCGTTACAGCATCTTGCGAATACGTCATGACGTTAAAAAGTTGGACGTGCATGTCGTCAACTTTAGAAACGGCAGCCGTCGGGGCTTGATTAAGATATAAGAATACGCCATTAAAGATAAAGATAAAGATAAAGATGTCCTTTATTAGTCCCACAATGGGGAAATTATGATCAATAAGCGCTACTAGTTGTTTAGGGACGTTTGTAAGACCACTTACTGTACATCAAGTGGACAAGATGGCAGACAGAAGGTAAGAGCTTCAATATCTGAGACAAATGTTTATTTTCTTCGACATATTTTCAGAGCAGTATATAAATGATATACACAATACACATTAGATGGGACTGATACCATTTAACACAATGTTAGACGTGTTGTTTCTCTGCATTCATAAAAAAAATAAGTATAACACAAACTGTGATCCACAAGCAGTTTAATATTTGAAACAAATATTATAACATAATTCAAATAAAAAAAAAGGTTTTACATAGATTGATTTTGAGAAATGTACCAGAAGTTTATACATGTACATGCACATTCCCCAGTAGTGAATGATGACCACGTGTGCATCCGTTGAGCAAACCAGAGCAAATAAAGAAGACTTAGTTGGACTTAGTTGGAGGCCGATAATATTCAAAGTAGAAAAAAAAAAAAAAGATTTGAATCTGAAGGCTCTGTGATGAATTAGTGTCGGTAAAAATTGGCATTTTGGACACATTTATTTTTTGATGATTTCCCTCTGAGATGCGACTTGAGATTCTTTCCTCTCGATGTACTCTTCTAAGCTCTGTTCCAAATCTTCCCAGTTTACCTTCTTCAATCGAGCCTATCAAAACAGGACACACAAAGACAAAGACGATGAGAAGATTGTAGTCAGCAACACCAAGCCATTTTCCAACTTTCCGAGATTTTATACTCACTTTGTTGTCGGTCTTGGTGTTTTTATGAGTGCTTGCTGCTGTCTGCTTTGATGGTTTGGCCTCGTTGCTTAGATTTTTCTTCATTTTTTGGTATTCTTGCTTTTTCTCTTCCAATGTCGTTCGTAGTGCCATGACTGACTCCTCTCGAGTCTGCTGAAATCTAAGCTTGGCTTCCCTTTCTTCTTCTTTCCTGTAAAGTAACAAAACTACATTTTACGTATTCATCTCTTGACATTGGCCATCGTGTATGTCCGTATACTGGTGTGTCCACTTTTCCTCAGAATTAGTCTTTAAGTGAGGTGGATCAGTCAAAGCGTCACTTTTGGCACACCTGAGAGTAGCAGTCATTCCCATGACTCCATTGTGGAAATTGATGTTGTCCATTTCCTCCAACAACAGTTGCTGCTTTTTCTGTTTCTCCTCTAGGATGCACTCTCGTTTCTTCTGCTGCTCAATCACTTCTGCTTCCTTCATCTGAGTCAGACGCTCCTTCAGCTCGGCGTGGGACATCTCATCGAGCAGCTCATGCCCTGCAATCTGATACAAGAGGTAAACTATGTGACATTGTCAACTTTTATCGCATTTTTAGCCTGTTTCACAAAGAGAATTGTAATAGGAAATCAGACATTTAGTAGAATTATTTAATGGTATGTAACGATAAAGTATCGTAGCTGAAAATGGTGATACTCTTAACTCCCTCACTGCCAAAAATATTCAATGCAGAGTTTTCCAGAGTTTTTGATTCTTTTGACTAATCCTTCAAGAACCATGGAATATTAATGTGCTCTGTGACAATATAATCACTAACAAAACAGAGTAAAACATTTTTTTTTGTTTTTACTGTTTTCTGTCCTGGCAAATAATATTCACCGCTCAGTAGGAGCGGGGATTTAATCAAGAGCAGTAGAATATAAATTGCTTTCACCAAAACGAAAGTTTCTGACCAAAAAGTAGAAAAAAAAAAGCTTTTATGAAAAGAAGCATGTCAAGAACAACAGTGAGAAAACAACAAGAATGAGAAAGGGTTTTTGATCGAAAAATGTATTATTGAAATTAATCAAAAGGTACACTCAAAGCATGGTCAGAGGGCGCCGCCAAATGCCCATCGCTGGTTTGTTCCAATTTAGTCATTTTCACATGAATGGGATGTCTTGTCATACATATACTCAATTCAAGTACAGATAAAATATCCGGAAAAATGGACATAAGTGTTTTTCCCAGGTCTGCGATGAGTATACGGCCACAGTGTGTCAATTAGCTGACAATTTCAAATATGAAATCAACCATCTACATTGCTCTATTGTCCCTGACATTTTTTAGGCTGACTAAAGACTATAAGTGATGCCAGCCTAAAAGTAACAATAAGCTACTGTCCAATGTCTTTTTGATTGGGCCAAAAGATGGGGTGTACAATATATGGTTTCTGAAGCAAAAAATAATAAATTACATCTTAATGTATTTTAATTATTATTATTATTATTTACATTGTATCTATTAAAAATGTTTTATCTGTATATTTGTAAGTAGTGTTGCCAATGTTTTAGATGTGTGTTTGTGGGTGCGTGGGTGTGTTCGCGCGCAAGGATGTTGATTGTTGATCACGCGGTTCCAAGTTTCTGAAATAGCCTTGGCCACCCAATGCTCCCCTCCAGGATAAAAATCTAGCTCCGCCACTGCTCACACTCACCTCTGTGTCATCGAAATATTTGAGCCTAATGATTGGACAATATTCGATTGTGTGGAGTTCACAGATAGCTTGAAACTTCCTGTCGAGCTCTGCTTGTTCTTCCTCCTGGGCTTGACGAAGGAGCTTTTGATTGTGCTCTGAAACTTGCTCCACTGTTGTTTGGGAATAAAATATATTGTCTTGAATAGGAAACACTATTCACGATTGAATTGATTATTGCTTTGCACTTTATGTGAAGGTGCTTACCGACAGTTCGCTTGAATTTCTTCATCTTCTCTTTTGCTTTTTTGGGGTTCTTTTTACAGTTCTCTGACACTTGTTGCACAAAGTCTTTCTTCTCGTTTACCTCCTGCATTCTTTTCTGCGCATTTTTCAGTTTAATTTGAGACGCCTGCAAGAAAGCCGTGAAAACAGACATGGAAAATTTGAGAATATAAAAGCATCTTGAAATTTTAAATCTTTTGTGATGTGCATCCACCTCTTCTTTTTTTAGCTGAACAGCCTTCTTTTTACGTTCTGTCGCTTTTGAGCGATCTATCGCAAGCTGAAAATGGTTGATGAGCGCCTCCACACGCTTCTGATCAATCGTTGCCGTCTTCTCTTGATGGTCTTTGTCACGCATTTCTTTTTGCCATTGAAGAAAAGAAATAGCCTGATTCCCCCCTTCCACTAGATTCTCTATCCTGCCAACAAAGACAAACGTGTTTTTGATATTCTTCAGATTTCCTCATATATTGTCTTAAATTGCAGAAGTAAATCCAGTTTAGAAGCTTTTTTTACAACGCTTATTTATTTATTTTTTTTTTTTATTTGCTGCTTTTGGACATAGCATCTCTTTAAACTCCACTGTGAACTTCAGCTTTACAGATGCCATGTCGGCTGTTCTCTTTTGACACAAGGTAGTGCCACAGAGGCATCGCGGTGGTTTAGAGGTTTGTACATCTATCTCACGATTTGCGTGTGGCCCTCTTCTATGGTGCGGGGGGTGATAGCATGCATGCGGCTACCTCTGTAGCTCTTCCTCCAGTTTACGGTCATGGAGCGCCCTCTGCCGGAGGATTGTGGCACTGTTGAGTTTCACAGGCCACGTTTTCTATGACAAGTGTCCAGTAGAGAAAGTTAATATTCATTCATGGTCCAGAATTTTTTGCCACTAATGCTGCAATTCTCACCTTATTAATTGGAGAAGGATGACTTTTAAAAACTGAATTGAACTTTAGTTTTGAGTCCATCTCTTCTTTGATCTTGGCCATGACCCTCTGAATTATATAAATGAATGATACGTTATCCTCAACAGGCAAACTGCTGAAATCAGAAGCTCACCCATACCTTTGTGTGTTCCGACTTTTGCGGTCTTGCACATTTGAATGATGTCAAATTCGCCTCATTCAGCAACTCCTTTTGTGACAAACAGAAAACATGCCGAGATAATATGTGTCAAACATTGAATACATTTTCATGATAATGTGCATTACCTCTGCCATTTGATGGTTCCTTTGCTTGAGCTCATCTAATATCTGAACCTCTTTTGGAATTGCGTACATGCTGTTTGGTACCTAACAAAGTGACAGGACTGGTAAACACATCACAAACTCAGCAATGTCAAATTAAAGAACTTGTTTTGATTGTTATTATAACAACACAAAAGTGAATATAGTGAAAATAGTCATACACTTGGCACTGTCCTGTATTTCTCCGGCAGAGAGCTGGGCTCAGGCTGTGGTCGAGTTGGTGGTTTACGATTATAAAAAGAGAACTCTTCAGGCTCAGTGGGTTTGGATGGCGCGATCGGCATCTGACCAGCTCCAAGCTTCCTTATGAACATCTCAATCTCGGAGCGACTCCTAAATGACAAAAGACTTTCAGAATTGCTGAACATTTTTAATTGAAGGCTTTCATTGACCACCTTTAGCACCTTAGCAGTGGGTCAATCCAGTTGTCCTTTACATATTCGCCATCATATATACAATTCAACTCATCTTCTATCCAAGTGGTGAGATTTCTAAAGAAGAAACGGAGGAACTACAAACACAGTTCACATTACATGATGTACATAGGAGATTAAATCTTGCAGTGCTAAAACATTCTTACTTTGTACATGTTCTCATCAATTTTCATTGATCTGACAATGTTGTTGAAAGCCTGAAGGCCAAGGTCATCGAAGTGGAATATAGTGAGGTAACAGATCACTGAAAGCAACATAAATACTTCATTGTTTCAATTCAAACTCAAACTATAGTTGAATTCACTCACCAGCAAAATGGCTGCGAATATCTTTTGATAGGCATTTCCCATCGTGACCGTAGAAGGAATTGATGATTATGTCCAGAATTTTCTTTTGCTCAATACATCCCGAAACAACAACGATTACAAACTCCCGATGTTGAGGTTCCATGTCCTGGAAAACATGGGCAGTAAAAGTATCATGTTAAAGTCAAATCTTGTTGTACTGCCAATCCCGTGTAAAAAAAAGTAGTGACAAATTAACTTGTATTTTCATTCATTTTTTTTAGCGCTGAGCTGGATGGAAACTATCCCCAGTGGCTTTGGACAAGAGGCGAGATAGACTTTGGACTTGTTGCCACCCAATCACAGACTACAATCGACGAAAAAACATTCACACTCAAATTCAATTATCCTGGCATACTTGTTTTGGGGAATGTTTCGTCTATAAAGAGAACCTATGTACTGTAAAGCCTACCATCAACCTTAGAAGCAGACAGATAACCACTAGTGTGCACTGTGCTGTCTTATTATGTACTACAATTATTGTGTATTTATTAATATACATTGTTTGTGCATACATTTTAAGTAACTACCAGAAATATATAAGTTGTCATTCATGCTTAATTGTTGCACACTTTTTGACTTGTTTTTTATTTTGTGTTTAATCTAAGTGCTGAAAATATGATTTCCATATTGCTGGTGTTGAGTGGAATCCTTGTGTGAGACCCAAAACATGCAATTTGTTCAACCATTAATATTACATCATCAACTTGAATAAACACTTTTCAACATTTTTATTTATTTTTTTTACAAATTCATCAATTTGTAAAAATGGCACACACGTGTGGACTGACCAATACATAGATTTGTGGAAAAAAAGAAGATAATTCATTCTGATCATATTGGCTTACTTTCAGATCTTTTGAAGCATCTTCAATAAAGTCGTCCAGCGTTTGTTTGCTCGCAGGGAACTGATCAATCAGCTCAATAGCCTTCTTGACAAGTGATCCAAAGCGTTTTGCCATTGTACCCCACCACAACGAACTGGAAAGTACGCAATAAGTTTAATTAAGGTGATGTAAAAAATGCATTCTCCGAATATATGAATTATATACAACCTTGCCTTAAAAAGGCCGATGTATTTGAAAGTCGCTTAGTCTGCTTGTTTTCCTCTTGTTGACATGGTGACACGTTGCGTAGCGACTATCGTGTCAACAGAAGAACCTCCGAAATCACATGTGGAAGACATTTGTTTTTAATGTTTATAATGAAAGACCCGTTGTAGTGGTTTTATTTTCATATTATGATCATTTCACAAGTTTAATGCATTGTTTTTTGAAATAGCAAGGTGTCAATATTGTGATCCTTTGTGAACTGCATAACAAAAATGACGTCATATGTTGTGACGTACGTTAAAGCCGCGTGCTGCCTTCCTGCTCCATTGGAATTTACGAAATCCAAATTAACCTCAAACATGCCACATCGCCCCGTTTAAACAAAGGAATTTACGCGTAAGATAATACAATAAGCCCCATTTTTATTTTCAGAAACGTCAGATAACTTCATTTAGTGGATCTTAAGGGGAGAAAAGCTGATTACTAAAAACACATGCAAACGGGTTTGACCACAGTTTCACAATGTATCGTCTGTCTCGCTAAAGCTGATTAAACTAATCAGATTTTCTTTGACCCTATAATGTACACAAAAAACATTGCCTCAATGTTGTGTCATTATATAAAGAAATGTGTTTTATTGGGAAAAAACGGGTATGATTAAAATAGTGCAAAGTCTGATTGTTAGCACAGACTTGTATTAGAATTGTTTCTCAAATAAAACATGATTTCTCCCGTCATTATTAAGGACATAAATTAGATTTATATCCTTCACATATAGCAGTCATATAGATTCTTGTGATTTCCGATGTTTTGAGAGCTGTACTTGAACGTATCACTTCCTGTGAAAGTGGGAGGTGAATGTTGTCAACGTGACTGTCATCAAGTAACGTCGGACGAGCTGCGAGCCGCGCAGACGTCGGCCAGTGCGCTCGCGACTTTGGAAGTGGCAGGACGGGGTTCGGCAGGCGGCAAACCCCGCAGGACGAGAAAATGCGGAAATAAGTCGTTGTTTCTGTGTATCCCCGCTGTCTGTCTTGAGGGACATTTTGTAGCATTTAGGACAACTTACCGTGTGTTGTTTTGTTTTATTTATTTTATCGTATTTTAATCCACCGTTGCTAGCTAGCTTAGCAACCAAGCGAAGCTTTCAGGCACACAGGCACTGCCGGAGAAGCGGACGAGAGCTCGGTGACAAAAGGAAGGTGGCGAGGTGACGATGAACCGCTTTCGAAAGTGGCTCTACAAGCCCAAGGTAAGTTCTCTGAAATCCACACTTCATGTCAGCCCATCGTTGAGCCATTTTGTGTGTATTTACCGGTTGGGAGTAAGCGGCGGCAGTGGGGCTGCTTCGGTTCGGCTCGGCTCGGCTCGGCTTGTCTCGGCTAGCCCGCCAGCGATGTCACACATCTGCTAACGTTAGCCGGCCGGCGCTTGAATCTTCACGTTGACATATGCAGCCCAGCTGAGTCCCCCTCCCTTTTGTTTTTGTTGACCCCTTTTGTTCAAGAGCCACACTGGAAAAAACATGTTTGCGTGAATGTCCAATCCCCCACCTATACACACCGCGCTCGCGCACGCACGCACACACTTTTTATTGTCACACGTATTGCTGCACTCTGATTGTTGACACTCCTGTTTTTTTTTTTTAAATCTATTTAGGACATGCGTGGGAAAAGTTGTGATCAATGGCGAGTTTTAAAAATAGTTTAAAAGATAGCTTTATAGAAATAAATAGTTTTATAAAAAAACTCAAATAAAGTTCACACATTTTTTTAATCGTGTTTTATACATTCGTAGATCAAATATTTTATTATTTTTTTAATCTCTATTTTATTCCATTTCTGGTCATTTAATTATAATTACTTAACAAAGTAAATACATTATTTGAATTGTCTAAATCCAGCACAGAGTGGTTAGAATGTCTGCCTCACTGTTGTGAGGTGCCAACATCAGCTCCTGCCTTTGTGGAGTGCGTGTTCTCTATGCTTGTGCATGTTTTCTGTGGACACTCCAGCTTTCCTACCACATTCCAAAAACTTGCTTCTTTGTTTAAATGAAAACTCCAATTTGAAGAGGTGGGCAATTTACTAAATTTTGCCGGTCTGTCATCAGTCCGTCATTTTTTTCACGCTGATCCAAACTGTAATCGTCAGCCGGTCGTGTTGCTTTGCTTTGTTTCTGTCGTCACTTCCGTCAATAAATGTGTCAGTAATGAAGCAATCAATTTCCTCTTCTGATCAACCTTATGTTTCTACCAAACGGGAAAGCATTATCCTTCAGAACTCAATTTTAGATTTATAAGGGCACCTGTTTATGTTGTGGAAATTTACTTAGGTATTGGGTATTTATAAGGTCACACACAGTACATCTTTTGGACCTATTTTTTTATTTATTTTTTATGAAATATGTATGTTGCTATAGCGATATCGATAATATTGCGACATTTAACATGCATTTAAAGGGGTGCTTCTCAAATAGTAGGTGGGACCCCCCTGGAGGCGCGCGGGGCGATGCTGAGGGGGGCGCGTGTGACCCTGGGGAACATACTTTTTTTCAGCCGCACTACAATCAAGTGTAATTGCACATCCACTCCAGTAGTTGGCAGTGGTTCTCTCATTCCCTATTGTGCACAGCTTGTATTAATTCTACGCTGTAGGATTGTTTTGCAACAAAATGCTGTTATTTATAGTTGTGGCTGAGAGTGGGTGGTGGTGGTGGTGGGGGGGGGGGCGAATTGTTTTCTTCTTGCTGGGAGGGCGTAACAGAAAATAATTGAGAATCATTGACTTAAAAAAATTAGATTTTTATTAATTTATGAAAGAAGTACTTTTTTTCATACAGCGAAATGAGCAAACTCAATATGTTCTTTGCTAATTCATCGAAATTCCCTTAGATAATGTCCAATTATTGGGTGGCGATGAACATTTGAGTTTGCATCTGACTAGTCGAATCCAATCACATGAGAAAATTATTGCATGTCTTTTGTGATATAGGCCATTATTGCAATCTCGATATTTTTCCGACATATCGTGCAGCTATCGTTTGATATGTATTTTTGTCTTACCACCGGTGGCCATTCACTTACCTGATATGACATATGATGATGGTTGGAACTCTTGGAAAATGAGTCAACAAAAATGGACTTTCATGTCGCTAAATGAGAAAACCTTGTTCAAGTAGTCATGATAATTGTGACCTTTCGTTGTCAACGAATGACCACTGAACCATAAAATTGCTGATGACGTTCTCATTGGTTCAATGAGTAATATTTAAGCCTCTGTGGATTTAAATCCTGCGTTGATGGCTAAAGTCTGGTCACATTTATACTTCTGAGAAGCCAGCGCCCTGCTAAATCTGCTGCTGTCAGGCCCTGTCATTTCTTTTGGAGTCAGGGGTTATTGGATTTACTGTAATTCTTCAGATCATGCAAGCAGAGCAAGTCACAGGTACCTTGTTCAATATTCCAGCTGCAGCACTTCTGATAAGTGAAGAGACGTTCCTTTTATTTTTGTTCTTTAAACTTTTTAGGAGTAGGGAATGTGAAGTACTTAATGCAACCTTTTGACTGTATATGTATGTAGTAGGCGTATCAATAATTCATATGCGCTGCATCATCACTATTCATTGTTTTTCCCAGAGTTTAAGCAGACTGCGTTTCTTCGCCAGAAGTCGATTAAGAATGATGTACGTGGTCGACTGCTTGACAGTAATTCTGTTCTTTTTCTATTTATAGTGACCACTGTGAGTAACGGTCCTATTGAAAGTCTTGTGTAACACTTTAACTGTACATTATTGTAATGTACAATCTTTTGGAGCACCAACAAACGTTCGCCTAAAATGAAACCAAACTAATTAATTGGTTAGACTTGTTTTAGTCGATTAAAAAGAAAAGAGTAATAAAAACAGAAGATGCTAAGCTTGTTATGCGGTGTACTCTCCACTCAGATTCACAGAAAATTCATTTTAATATGCCTGCACAGTAAATTGGTATAACAACTGCTTTTAAAAGGTTTTCAGTCCACCATAATATTGGTAAGTTGTGTAAATTCTGCGATCACATCCCAAATTTGTGTATTATGTTTTTTTATTTGTGAATTAATGAGAAGATTCAAATTTGGGCCACCGTTAAACTTTGAATTGCTAGCCGTAACGTTTTAAGTAACAATGCTAGAGGTGCAACGCTGAATCAATTAATCAACAAATAATCACCCGTCAAATTAATAGTTTAGATACATTTTTAAATTTGAAACTGTCCATCGTTGGAATTTTAGCTTCTCAATCGTAAATGTTTTCAGATTTCTGTAGTCCTCCGTAAAAGCAGTCTGATTATATTTGCATCAGTTGAATCAAAGTAAAACATTTGCATCAGCATAAAGCTACACCTACAGCCTCTTTAAACTTTCCGCTTATCCTCATGAGGGTCGCGATGTGCTGGAGCCTATGCCAGCTGACTTTGGGCGACAGTCGGGTACATCGTGGACCGGTTGCCAACCAATCGTAGGGCACACATAAACAAACAACCATACACACTCACATACACACCTAGGAACAATTTAGTCTCCAGTGAACCTACCAAGCATGTTATTTACGCTTTTCATCACCGCCCTTTTTTTTAATGTTTTTATCTTTAATATACTTGTTACTTTTCAAGCAGAGGACTTTTTTTGAAGCAGTAATTTTTAACTTTTAAGTAGAATAGTCGCTCTTACCTGGCAGTATTGACAAAATACTGAAAAGCCAATTAGTCATGTTTCTGACCACAGCTGGGCTTGGACATAAATATTGGTGCACACCGCCAGCATTGTCACAGTTATAGATTGGATTGCATTTAAATTGTTGCACTATCGTCTTATAGTCATCGTCTTTTCAACCAAGTCACTGCCATGGTCAGCATTAACGTGATCCTCTACGCTTTCAAGCAACCTGTTTTCCTTCAGTGTGAGTTCAGTAAAGTAAAGCAATTGTATCGGCCAGTATTACAAGACAACTGATGGAAAGGAATGTTTCTGATTACTTGTCCTGAAAATACTACTAATAAAAATTGCTCTGCCTTTTTCCGCTTTAGAGAAGTGTTACTTTGCAATCAGTCCCCATCCTATTTATAATTATTGTGACATTTATGATAGAATGCTGCATATCATTTTCATTTTACACAGATATTAAGTAAGCCATTTATTATTGAACGATGTTCTTTGGGCTGTAGAGAAGTGTTATATCAGCATGTCTCCTTGACTGAAGCAGAGATTGCACAGTCACTGGCTTGACCTGGCTTGGATTTAGAAGCAGAAAAGGCTACTGTCTCCCGAGCTATCGATTCATCAGTGACGTACTTGAATGTTTTCCAGTGAGTGACGGCTAGAGAGTGTGTGACACGGATAAAATCTGCTGTTTTTTTCCCGGTTGTCCCATAGACGTCCATGAGACAAACTCATCTGTTATCAGTCTGTTGGGATCATGGCTCACCCTGTACTCTTGCTCTCGGCTGCCTCCGGAGCATGCTGCGAACATACCTGTAAAATTCCCACTCCCACTAAGAGAAACATGCTTGGATGTTGTGAGTATAAAAACTTGAGCAGCATAAATGCATTTTTTTTAATGATGTACCAAACCTGGTTGCATCATTATTAGTTGGGTGATGTTCAACTCCAGTCTTCTAAGGAGCCGAAATATGAGAACAAACTATGTCTTACTTTTATTCGAGATTGTGCTTTTCACGTTGAGTTAAACAAAAATCAAAATCCTCTGAGTCTACAACATTGTGTACATTATGAGTAGTTGTTGTTTAGTTAATTGTCTCTGTGGAATTCTGTGGTATCCTACCAGCAACAAAATTGCCCCAACAATGACACAAGCGCGGTTAAAATAACAATGACTCACTGGCGATGAAAATGTGGTGTTCTGGATATTTTAATCATAATCATGGGCCACCATACCCAAACAGGTCTAAAACGAGCAAAAACACTTGAGATCTATGTTTGACAACATACTGCTGTTGCTGGTGGCTCCGATAAGAGAAGCGTCTCCGTGGAAGCTTCATGGATGCTAGCAGACGAGTCCAAAGTTAACGAAACGCTAACGACTTGACTTGATTCTGATTGCTGATAGTTTTAATGGACTCATATCAGCGGTGAGGCCAGACGAAGCAATTGACAAGCGGCTCTCCGGCTTGGCACACAAGCGTTGGTGGATGGAACAGCAACGTGCTGAGCAGTGGCTAGTATTGCTTCATATTTAGCTCTCTTTCTGTGTTGTTGTTGTTTTTTTTTAGGTCCCATTCTGCTTCGGGGCCAGCCAGTAATTGATTTGGTGTCACTTTCCTGGATTTAGGCCGCTCACCTTTGGTCAGAGGCGATTGAAGACTTTTTTTTTTTTATTCATTTTCTGAGCCCGGGTTTGGTGACAGAATGAGGAAAGAGAAGCGGCCGTGGTGTTTGTGAGATTTAAAGGTAGAACACAGATACTGCTTACCACAGGGGGGGAGGTTGATGTCATTGGCAGTAATTAGTAGACGCCCTAATCAAAGGCTTTTTTTGTTCACTGTCATGAACAGCATTTACCATTACCATTTTTAAGTCTAATTTCTTTCTAACAGCAATTTTAGGGCTGAAAATGTCTTTCTGAATGTTCTTATTCTGAATTTCTTTCAATCAGTCAAATATTGATCAGAATAATGCTTCCCAGGAGAGTGTGAATACCCGAGGTCATTTTCTTCTTTAGACTGCAAACTAGATGAGACTGAATTGACAGAGCATTCAAGATGCAAGTAGTTATTTTGCCCTTCCCTTGTTATGAATACAGAGATGAGACAGATCATATATGAATAATTGTAAAACTCCACAGCTGAAATTCTATTATTAGTTAGTTAGATCAGAATCAACAGATTTGTTGCTACTTGTATAAGGTTACTGTCCTGTGAAAAACATTTGTCCAATTTTTGATTTTTGTTTAATTTTCACGTTAACGCAATGTCTGTAATGCAGAAACCCCATTCACGTAAAAATAAGATAAATGAAAAAAAAATGGATATATATTTTTAATAGGACAGCAATGATAGGGTACCTTAGTTTTGTATATTGTCGCCATTGACACATTTGATAGTAGCTTGAGTTATTAGATTTGCAAAATATTTTACTGCGAACAAAAAGCCTGTTTGCAACAACCAACAGCTGAAAAACATGTAGTTTCTTGTATATAATTTTAAAAGGATATAAAACACAAATGTTTTCAATTAACAGCAAAAGATAACGGCGTGCTTATATGTACGTTCAATCATTTTTATTCCTCTTCTTTTTTTTTTTACTTTTAATTTAACATCAGCATAACTTTCAATTCAACTTGGAGGAGCCAGCTCTTATAGTGGGGCCTCCTAACCCACATCGCCTTGGACCACCACAGCTTTACATCCTGCTTGGCATCATAATCCATAAATTGTAGCCCCTCGACACTGAAAAAGATAAATGAAGCGGGCACATATGCTCCCTGAAAAAGTGGGTGACTTTTAACCACAATTTCTTATCTAATTCAGTGGTTGCGTTGGAGGAGCTTTAAAACGTATACGCACGTTTAAACACAACTGCATAAAATTCTTACTCCCACATTGTGTGGGGAAAAAATTTGCTTATGCGACCTTTCTTTATCGCAGTCTTGAGCCCTACATAAATTAGATATTTTTAAAAACAAACAATTTGAGTTGATGACACTGTGCCCCTGACAGACACTGACAAACACACTAAGAAAAAAAAGTACTGTAGCAAGCCATTAGGTCAGAATGTTCACAGAGAATTGTCGCTTACTGTCGCCATCACAAACATCCGAGCTGGGCTTTTTCTGGCCAGTTAGAATCAAAAAGATGTGAGCCGCTGCAAGCTTTTGGGTCCCGGCTGCCGTTGTGTGTCATTTGCAGCAGCCTGCTCAGTGTCTTAACTCTGTCACTGTTTATAAAAGTGAAAGGAATGTGAACAGATTTGGCCTCGATGTGAGCCATGCACATCCTCCAAGAAGGCAGAGTGGCTGTAAGTCATTTTCGCACAAAGTAATCATGGAAACATAAAGGTGCATTTGGCTGATTTGTTATCATATGCAGGATAGCGGTCCATGTACTTTGGCTGTTGCTCGTCGCGGCTCGCCCCCGAGGTCTGAGACTCCAGCAGAAAATGAGAATTTGGTGCCTTGTTTCTAACTCCAGATCAGGCCCACATTTCTATCAATTCAGTGTCGACATCTGCTCCAACTGATAAGTGGCAACACTCGAGGCAGTTTATCAGAGTTCTCTTCACTCCCCGAAGCAACAGAAACACTTTGAACAACTTTATTATTTGTAAACAGAATTTGGTATCTAAAACCGCACAGGTTCTCTCTTATGTTAGGTTGGCACTTTTCCTGCTTTTGAGGGAAACCTGTTTCTCGAAGATTCATACTCGCTGGTTTTGTGAATTCACGTCTAAAATGCAACTTCACCATTGTCGCTGCAAACCAACCAAAACAGCCAGTTCTGGATTGTATAACCAGATTATTTGTTGCATAAGAGCTTGGATTCGGATGCTGGCAAACAGGGTGTCTCCACGTGACACCGCTAAACAGTCAGGGGACCCGGAATACACCTTCAACCAGATCCTCTCCCCTTGTGTGTGCTGTCCTGATAGATGTAAGTACCAGACACATACAGAGGTCACTGCTTTGTCCAAATGTCACATCAGGACAATCTGCATTGACGATGCACAGCTTAAGCCATCATTCCAGATGGTTGGATCACTCTGAGTCAGTGGACTGAGATGAGTCTAGTAGTCTGATGTGGAGCCAAATCTTCATCCCGCTGATAAGAATAGATTTGAGCAGTTGAGATATTCCTGAGCTTTCTATAGTTAGACAACACAATTGTGAATCATGCAACAGCTGTGAAGCAATCAACCAACATGACCGAATCCAGTAAGCCCACCGTGACATTTCGTTAAAAAGTACTCTATTTAGTTTGGGTCTTAAAGTCATTCTTGCGTTCAACACTGAGTCTTAAATAATAAATGAGTTGATGAACCAATGTCCCCCAAAAACATTTACATGGGATCCGTGTATGGCAGCCAGAAGCCAGCAAATGGGGCTTTGAATAGAATTCTGAGGGTAGAATAAGGTCTCTTTTCAAGCCTTTAAGTGGGTTCAATGTGCATACGCCGGTGGCATAAATGATATTCAAGTGTCTGGTAGCTCTCACCAGCTTTATGCTTTGAATGGAAATTAAGTGTAGAATTTGAAGACCTTGGAGAGTGCAGAAATGACAGAAAATGCTGATGCTGTGCCGTGGCAGACACTCAATTTGAACAGACACTGCCGTGCGCTAATTTATGTATCACAAAAGTGCAGGAAATGCAGAATCCTTGTAAATTGTGTTGGTCTGAAAATCATTTTCGCACCACTGCGGACTGCATCATCTTCAGAGCAGACAACAGTGGCCGACAGTGGGAGTATCACAGGCGTATGTCACACCACAAGGGACGACGAGAGTTTGTCAAATCATGTCCTTACTTAACGCCAGGTAGAGCTGTCGTTGGTGGTGATGACGTAAGATCATATACCCGCATGATCACTCCTTTCCGAATCTTTGGTGTTGCATTGTAACAATACAATGTCACATTTTTCCAGTAGTGGGTGGGTGGGTTATGGGGCAAGCCAGTCCAACTCAGTTGGTGGGGTTGGAAATCAGCAAGAGAGCATCCGTGCATAAAAAGGAAATATTCAAAAACGGTGAGCCAGAATAGGGCAAAAGCATGATGAGAAATACTGCGTCACATGTGACGGCTTTATGCGTTACAGGATTTCACTGATCTTTGCACTTTTTTTTTTCCCCCTTCAGCCTCACTGTATGTGATCCAAAGATCGTCTACCTCGTAATGAGGGAATATCTGATCAGTGTCGTTCCCAGTTTGTGTCTTCTGATATGATCAAGCACTGCTTCAGATATGTGACTCTCCCATTCCCTTCATTTTCTTTGTTCAAATTGTCATCACGCTTGAACCGTGATGTGTGATACCAGCCTAAATGAAGCATACATCTTGGATGTCCAAATGAGGATGAGTTTGTATTTTGGCAACAGGCAAAATGCGTAGGCAAGAGGACAATAGCTGCGTCAGCGACTTCAATATAGTGACATCATTCGAGTGCAACCCACAAAGAACTCCACACAATGAACCAAGTTCATATTATTTAGTCTTTTTTTATTCTTCCTGGCATGTGGCTGCTTCTTACAAGAAGATGGACTTCATTTATGGAGACTTAAAAAAAATGGATCAGCATAGTTCACAACTTTGGACTGTCCAAACGCTCCGCTGTTTGATTGAAACAACGTTATTGCCACTCAGTGTTAGAAGTCATAGACTTCACAATTTCCTTCGTTAAGCCTGATCTCTAATATTTACGGAATCCTCATTATTTCATGCTACTTTAGAGATGCAGCATCTTAAGTGTCTTTAAGTTCCAGTGCATCTTGAACACTGGCTGCCTTTTACTTAGTTTCTCCCGTGATGCGCTGCTGCAAGAATGTTCTCGCTTGTATGAGGAATGTAGCAGGAGGCGGCTTTTGGATGTGTCAGACACCATCTTATTTCTTGCTGCACACTGGACAATATGCTTCAGAAAAAGATCATTCAGTTTCTCCTTCTGCTTAATTTCTTCGTGGTCACTGTGACATTTGTGTCACAGAACCCCCCCCATTGTTGTTAAGTGTTGTCAATTAAAGCCTGGAAACATGTGATATCACTGGAAAATATTAGACATTCATAATTACTCCAAATCGACCCTTTAAAAAACATGACATTGACCAAATGGAGGTGTTTTGAAGAGCTTATTTTAAAAAGCACTGAATGCATTTCTTCTCAAAGTACCGATGCGACAAGCATCCCCGCTGCAGCTTATATCTCTGTATACAGTACTTGCTGTTTGTTTCATTATTAATGAGCGTGAGTGAGGGAACAGCGTTGTGTATCATATTCAGGGAGAAGGTTCACAAGGGAGCGGATCACGCAACAGGAAGAGCACTGCAAACTTGAGGGGAAAGCACCTGTGAGAGATTTCTCCATTACAGTACGACTAATGTTCCATTTGATGTCATAAAAAACACTTTCACTACACCGCAGGCAAAAAGACAAATGGCTCTCCCAGTCCGCCCAGTCATGACGCTCTTTTAGCGCCTGAGCTCCTGTATTATCCTTTGGTTTCTCGGGGTGTGTGCGTGCGTGAGATGCTGCATGTCGGCATGTGGTCACCATTTTCAAATCCATTAACCTTTCGGTCTATCTGAGCCCTCCCTTGATTTTGTGCCTGTGTGCGCTTAGTTTGTCTTTTGTCCTCTGAATTTGAGCATGTCGACGTAATCCTGTTTTCTTTGAAATACATGCACAGCTAAGTGATTATATTATTCTCTCCTTTTTTTTTTTTCCTTGTGCAATGTGTTTTCACTCAACCAATACATGCTTTGCTTCCACTGCGCCGTTGGTCCCAACACCTCCAGTGCACGGTGAGCGATAATGACACAAATGCTCTACCGGGGTTAGGTTCACTAATTACGCCTACTCTTCTGGGAGCTTTCACTGTATTAAAGCCTTTGTCAATTCGCCTAGTGACAATGAATACTAAATATGTCATTTCCGTTGCCCTAAAAAGAAAAATCTCAAACTACATTGGCTTGCGTGATCTAGAATTTGCACATAAGCTACAACAAAACAACTGGTGAGCGGCGTGCCCTATATAGCTGGTTTTAATTTTAACTCCTATTCATCACTTTTATTCAGCTTATGTGTGCAAAGAAAGTATTCAATTACCTCTTAATTGCCTATGCATCATTTGTAAATTAACATATAGCCCAGTTCTGCTGAAGAATAAACAGATAAGTATGTTTTTATCTGACATCGTTGTTATTTATATAGGAAACCTCTTAACAGTACTGGAGGCATACAAGCGGGTATACGCTCTTCTTTGAGGACTCAAATGTGGAGTTTGGATGGATGAGTACTGCCTCAATCCCGCTGATGTATAAGAATTGATGCGCACAGGATGCTAAATCGTGGTTTTACTTTGGTGGAAAGACCCCATTGGGGATGATGTGATGTCAAGCCATTTTGTCAGTAGTTTGTTCTGATTCTTTTCAGAGGACGGACCCACAACTTCTGGCTCAGTTCTACTACGCTGACGATGAGCTGAACCAGGTGGCCGCTGAACTGGACAGCCTCGATGGAAGGAAGGACCCTCAAAGATGTACGCTACTGGTCAACCAGTTCCGCTCCTGCCAGGTGAGCTCGCGCTGCCTTTCGTTGGAAATGTTGGATTTATGGTCTTTTTTGTTTGTGGTTGTTGAGATTTTTTTTTCTATGCAGAATGCAATTACAGTTGGTTTTATTTTGAAAAGGTTTAGAGTTTGTTTCTTATTTTTTGACTGTTTTTACTGTACTCTATAAAATCGTTTACACTAGATTTTAGAAGAATTAAATGTGTAGCTTGGATACTCATTTGCTTCTGTAGCTCTGCGTGAACCGGGATCACTTTGAGAACATTGTCACATGTTTGTATAACTTTTTAAAGACGCAAAAAATGAAAAAAATCTCCTGTTTTACTTAATTATTGTGTAAATGATTTCCACAACTTGCTTATTGCAATGCATGATAAAACTCTGATGTCAAGTCCATAACCAGGCCTTTTGAGTATTTAAAACTCTAGTAGTGTTAAGCATTTAATTTAAAAGTGAAATAAAATAACTGAATTGAGACTAATTGATTAGATGGTGAAGTATCATTGTACATATTTGCTTTACGCAAACCAACTGGCTGGACATTGTTTTTCGGACGACAAGCTGAAAATAGACACAGCACTTATCAGCCTCAGTCTCAAAATTGGCGAGGTGGTCTTATTGTTACCTTATCTAGGTCAAGTTTTCACATGAAACACGAGCTGATAAGGTGTGATATGTACAGAGTTCTGTGAGTGTGTTAGGAACTTTGAAAACAAGGAAACAGTCATTTTTATTAGTTAAGCAAGGCCTCTGGATCATGTGTTTAGTTAATGTGTGTCCAACAGTGGCTTCTTTAGGGAGAAACTGTAAATAGAGGCACCTTAGAGATCCGGTACAATGTGGAACGTAACACTTTTGCACGCATTTCATATAGTTGCACACAGTTACTCGATTAAAAAACAAGTCTTTATCAATCCAGCTATCCATTTTCTATTGAGCTTGTTCTCATTAGAGTCTCAGGTGAGGTGGAATTTACACTAACTGACAAGACCCAGGGCTGGACTGGCGCAAGAGAAATCGGCCCTGGCATTTTGACTTTGACAAGCCCGCCGGCCCGAATGACTCCTGGCTACCACGTAGCTCTGCTGCTGATGTTAATTGGTTGCTAGCTTGATGTCTATGTTTTAATTTCATGAATGGGCTGCTCTCTCTAAATTGTAGGCTGGTCTCTTGGCGTCAAATGGAGGCAAATATTTAAATAGCACCACAACACCTCCAAAAGATGCCGGCCCACTGGGCGTCTGGCCTAAAAGCCATATCGCCAGTCCATCCCTGGTGAAGAGGCAAGTCCACACGAGACTGGTCGTCAGTCAATCACGGCACACAACCAACCATTCACACCTTTGGACAATTTAGAATCACCACTTAATTTTAAATCCCTGTTTTCGGAACATGGGGGGAAGCCAGAGCACCTGGGAGAACTCGGGCAAATGCGGGGAGGACAAGCAAACTCCACACGGGAAGGCTGTAGCCGAGCTTTGAACCCCGGACTTCAGAACTGTGTGTGGATGTGTGAGCAAGCGTCTGTGTATAAAAAGCCTTTTTTCCCCCCCATGTTTGCATTGCATGGGTGACTTGGTTTTCATTATGCTGGCGTTAGTGTGCATTGTTAGCTCTGGCTGTGGCCCAAAATGTACATGATAGAGGTAATAGAGTCTTTGAGCAGTCAGGGCTGAGAGGCGCTTGGAGGGCAAGGCTGTGCATGAGTGATGGATGCAAAGCTGCATCATACTGAGAGAGCTGCAGGTGGTATCGGGGGGTCGTCATGTGGCCTGTTGTGCTCCAGCAGGCCTCCCAACGCCGCTGCACACCGGGCAATGCTTAATAAGGTCACCACTTGACCCCCAACAGTGCTTTTACCTTCTTCCTTTGGCAGTGTGCTTCTTTTTGTTTTGCTGCATCGCTTTTTATTTTATTTTGCAAGGTCTTATGTTGCAATAGATGGTTTCCCCCCAAATATTCCCCCTGAAAGCTTTTGAAGAATAAATTAGACCGCGATACCCGACAGCCTGGGGCACCAATAATAGCAGATGAGCCCACTCTGGCCAACAATTTACACTTGAACCGGCCGCCGCAGCTATCAGCTACTATTCACGGATCTCTCTCGGGGCTTCTGGCATTCTGCTTATGTTATGTCAGCCTGAGCGTTCTGCAATGGTTGTGTGTTTACATTTTCCAAAGATTGAATTTGGCATACACGAGAGACAGGTGTGGAAGAAGGTTGAAAGACAAGCAATGATGCAAATAAAAGCTGAAGGAAGAATGTCAAAAGAGGATTTGTAGCCGTTACTCGAGATGGCTATCACCAGTGTCCCCTGCTACTAGCAGCTTTCGGACACACCAACAACTCAAAATTGTAAAAGAATCAAATGGTCGAGCTTTCCATCTCAAAGCTTTTTAATCTTCCTCCTCTTGGCGTGCAGAGAAAGACGCAGTGCTACGCCTGACAAGATTACAGTGCACAGTGCCGCCACAGTTGAGTGAAAAGCTCATTGTAAGTCATTGTTATGGCTCTTGTACATGCCAGCGGCACATAAGCTCTTGATTAGCTCTCGCGGTGTGTGACACAGTATTTTCACAGCTTGAATTATGGACCTCATTTTAGTGTTTTTATTGAACGCCAGCGACCCTAATGGTGAAATACTCTCGTCAAAGTGCCTTCATGCACTTCCCAATCAATGATCGCCCAATGCTGCAATGGATGTCTTGAAAAGCTGTCATTAGCACTCATGTTTTGTTCATTATGCTTTTGTGACCGCGTGACTTTGCAGGACAATGTGCTGAACATCATCAATCAGATCATGGATGAATGTATTCCCTGTGACCGAGCCAACAGAGACTTCTGTGTCAAATTCCCCGAGGAGATTCGTCATGACAACTTGGCGGGGCAGCTCTGGTTTGGAGCAGAGGTACAGTATTCCCTCCGCATCAGTCTGGAGGAAAACAAGCCTCCGCCAAGACTGTAAAATCCAGTTTATTTCACGAGGATACATTTCCCACGTTGAAGTGTGAGACATCCGATTGTTAAAGAGGCTCCCACTGTTGTGCAGTGTTTAGCTGCAGGCTCCATCATCATGAACAGGGAGATAGAGAGTATAGCGATGAGACCCTTGGCAAAGGACCTGACTCGCAGCCTGGAGGAGGTACGCAACATCACCCGAGACCAGGCCCTGCGAGACCTCAATTTCTACACAGACCGCATGAAGGACGCACTGCGACATTTCGACAGCCTTTTTGCTGAGTTTGAACTCAGGTAAATTAGGAGCAGGTCTTCTTGGCAGTCGTAGCGCAAATAATAATTCACATTTGCCAACAACAAACCTTTGACTCAACTGCAAATGTCATCGCTTCCCTCTCTTGCATTGCAGCTATGTGTCAGCCATGGTGCCTGTCAAGTCTCCCAAAGAATATTATGTACAGCAGGAAGTGATTGTTCTCTTCTGTGAGACTGTGGAAAGGTGACTCCCCCCCCATCCCTACAAAAAAAAACACTTAACTTGTCCAACTTCCTATGAAATGTGCCACGTGCATGTGTTGTAGTTCTCAAACATTTTGCACCAAATGACACTAAATAAAAATCATGACAACATAAAAATATAGTAGCATAGTAGGTGTTCATTAAAAACCGGGACAGTGATTGTATTTTTAGTAGTATGCACATTTTGAACATTAACACTGTCCTTAAATGTAGGGAAAAACTGTCTTAGAATAATGATTCAATTAAAATGTATTGCACACAAAGTAAATGCAATGCACATAAATAGCACAATATATATATATATATATATATATATATATATATAAGTTTAAAAAATAATTCTTAAATTTTTCATACAACCCTTTAACCAGTATAGACAAAATACTCTAACATTTTTTTATGCCGTTGTTCCCTTCTGTCCCAGGGCGCTCAGACGAGGCTACCTCACACAAGACATGATTGATGACTATGAGCCTGCGTTGATGTTTACAATTCCCAGACTAGCCATTGTATGGTAAGTGTTGCTCGTCTTCACCAGACTTCCGGCCTTGCTCCTACTTCCAATCTTCATTAAGGATTTCAAATCTATTTTCAGCGGGCTGGTCGTGTACTCAGAAGGACCGCTCGACCTTGACCGAAAAGCAGAGGACATGTCAGAGCTCTTCCGCCCTTTTCGTACCTTACTGAAGAAAATCAGGTGCGGTTAATGAGTGCCATCATGAATTCCTCTACTTTACCACCAAAAATGTTGTGGTGTTAGAGCTACCTTTTATCGCCTTTTTAGAGACCTCTTGCAGACTCTGACTGAGGAAGAGTTACTGATGCTGGAGAGGAACCTTTGTATATCTCAGGATGGCGAGTTACCCACAGGCCAGGAGGAGGCCACGAGCAAAACACCAGCACCTATACAAGAAAATCAGTCCTCCTGCAGCCCCACTAATGTCACCTCCAAGGCAAGTGGTAATGAAGAGGAAAAGCATCTGTCTCCGTTGGTCTGTCCCAGCCACGAGGAGGAGTTGGCGGAAGTGGAAAAAGGCTGGGAGGAGGTGGAATCCGAGAAAGGGGAGCAGGCAGAAGACTTGCAGTGTGAGGAGGCAGAAGAGGCTGAACTCGCTTGTTCCATGCAATATGACGAGGAAGAACTGGAACAGCTCAACATGATGGTGTACCGCGTAGGAGACGAGATGTCAACTCTGCTGTCGCCTCCTAGTCAGGGACAGTCCCCAGCACACCGTCCCAACAGAGGTGAGATAGATAACGCTAGTGGGGCTTCCAGCACTGAGGCCTCCCCTCTCAGGGTTCTGAGGGGCCGTGGAAGGACAGAGGAGGAGGAAGACAGGGTCTTCTTCATGGAAGATCTGGACCCAGCAAGAGACTGTGTTACCAGCATCTCAAGAGAAGTCCATAATTGTGTTGCCTCGCCTTCTAAAACTCCAAAGTCTGCTCATCCTTTGCAACGTAGTCCAGCTGTGCGGTCGGACGCGGTTTGCAACGGTTGGCGCCCCGAGCGACCTTCAGAGCAGCCTTGTCTACAACCAGGACGTAAGAACACACAGTGTCTCAACGCAATGCGTCCCCCATCGCGCACATCTGCTCCCAGCTCTGAACCGCTGCCTTACACCAACGGGTTGGAGATGGGTTTAGAGGGCACAGTGAATGAAACCGCAGAGGTCATTGCCCATCGGATGGGCGGCATGAAACTCTCGGCCACGGTCATTTTCAATCCTCGCTCCCCTAGCTTGACGGAGCTGGCGGCGGACAAGATGCTACTGCCTCGCCCCTCTCCCTCTGAGATTGAACCCTGTGGTCCGCTGGTGGCCACTCACTGCTTGCTTAACTCTTGTGTCTGCTGCGGTAGTTGTGAAGATGCCCATGAGGATGCCATCACCTCAGAAACCGCAGGGCTCGGGTTAGGCCTCACTCTAAGAACAGATAAGCAATGTAAAAGCGCAGCCGCCGGCGCTGTCATCCAGTCCTCCGCTTGCCGGCTGGCCCCACGAGGCCGCGAGTGCTTCAGTAGAAGAGAACTCTGCCAGCTGTCCCACGCTTCTTCCCGCTGCTTGAACCAGCCCCTGGAAGAGGAAGGAAGAGATGAGCTATGTGAGATGTGCCTGGTGGGCGATCCGCGACCGGGGCATCACAGTCAGAACTGTGGCAACAACACAGGGGAGGAACATTCGCCATGTCACTATCAGGAGAGGACGGAAACGAGGCAACACGCAACTGGAGGCCTGCTGAGGGACAAGGACAAGCAAGGAATTAAGGAATCCAAGAGGGACACCAAAGAGGAGAGCAGGAAGGGCACAAGGTAAGTTGTCTTCTTCGATTCCGCCTACCTTGTATTTTTGTGTTTTTTTTGGTTTTTTTTTTTTCAATTTTGCAGTTTGTGCTTTTGTGTTTTCTTTCCTAATGTTTTCAATATTTCCTCTCCTGTCTGTACTGTTGTTTTTTAGTCTTCACAACTCCCCCCTCAGCTCTGTGTCAGGTAGTGACTGTGAGAGTGTGTCGGTCACCACGTGTAGTCTATCCAGCAGTGTTTACACTCCCAGGTAACTATAAGCAGCATCATATGGTAGCATAGTAGTATTTAATACCTGGCCAAAGCAGCAGATGATATTTTCTTTCAGTCTTCATTTATGGTATTCAGTTGTCTTTGCTGTCTTAAATCTCAACATCCTCACTCAATGAAATATGGATGGATGGGTGTGAATAATGTAGGGGACACTTGAGGGGTATAAACAGCTTCTCCTGCTCTGTCTTCCATTGCTTCCTGCAGTCCCGTCAGCAGCCTCACTCCCAGCTCAGGCACATCAGAGGACCTGGACCATGAGGAGGTCCGGCTCGCGCTACAAGATGCCAAGATGGCTGCCCGAAATAAGATTCGCTCACGCTTCCATAGCAGCAGCGACCTCATTCACCGACTCTTTGTTTGTATATCAGGTAAGGCCTTTCACAACGTGCTGTTCTCACATCCAATATTTTTATTGTCTTAATCAATTTTTGTAAATGTGAGCGACCTCTACACATAACGAGCAAAACTTTGCACTATGTGCTTACTATTCATATTTTGTCTTGTATCCTCGATGATTAACGCAGCACACCACAGGTGTAACGCCACAGATAATCCTTTCACCTCCCCTAAACTATATTTTTGTTGTAGTACCGAGACTAACCTGTAAGAGGCAGTGTTGATGCCTTGTTTTTTTTTCTTGACAGCATTTTTGCAAAAATCGGAAATAAAACTCTCTAATCTGATAAATAGATTGCACTTTCACTCCTTGTCATTTTTATTGCGGTGAATTACTTGGGAGACTTGTGTGTTCATATTTTATTTTTAAAACAGACAGATGGGCCAGGTAATTTATTAGGTTAAAAAAAAAAGTGTAAAAAAATGTTCATTCATCGTTGATTGCCACACTTAACTGTGTTATTTATAAATACATTAATTATTATTACAATGATACAATTATTACAATAAGTCAATAAACCAATCTTACAATCAGATAAATGCATTTTATACATTGTACCGTTGGTGAAATAGTTTATTTTAATGAAGTACTAAATAATTAATTTCTGTTATTCATAATTTATGAATAAGATCATTTTCAAATACATATGTAATTATTACTAATGGGTTTGATTGTATTATTTACAATAAATCAATCAACCAATTATTTAATGCGGTAAATGAATACAAAATAAATACATCTTAACTAACCAATTTCAAGATTGAAAATGGTTGAATTAATACAACATATATTACATCCGTCTTAAAGAATGAAGCAAGCCATATTTTGCCTCTGCATTATTGAAACACAACACACTCTATTTTTGTCAGGCCACAGTTCGAGCTTCCCAATTGGCTGTCGTTCAGTTTCGCATCACCCTCATGGAGTCTGTGGCTCGGCCCAACTCGGTGTTGACCACATAGCTAAGGATAGGCCATCTGATATTGAACAGTTTTAACATTTACTATTGCCATCCCAACTATTTTCCGAACAGATGGGGAGGAAAAAAAACTTCTCAAGAAACCCCACACCACAGAATAATTTCTCAGGATCATCTTTCAGAGACATCCGAGAATTGGGCTTTGATTGCAAGGAAGCGGAAATGTTGCCTGATTGTTAGTATGCGTGTACCCTGCTTAACTTGTACAATTCGCCTCATTATTCAAATTTCCTCTGTTGCGGCATCTAGGTGTTGCTGATCAGCTGCAGACCAACTACGCCAGTGACCTTCGCAGCATTCTCAAGACGTTATTTGAGGTTATGGCAACAAAGTTTGAGCAGGGAGACAACGATAAGCAAAAGAAAGGTTGGGACCAAGTGTGTTGGACAAAGTCTTCAACTGTCACTGGAGGGGCAGGGGGAGAGAAAAATAAATTAATAATACTCTGCTCAGTTTTAGTTTGTTTCTCTGTGGTGCCCAGCAGGTCCTGTTCTGCGAAGTGCCGTACTTGAGGACTGTGCTCTCTGTCAGGAGACCATTTCCTCATCAGAATTGGCAGCCAAGGCCCGCGAGGGCAAGTTTGAAGGTCAGCACAAACACAAACATTCGGAATGTAGTTGAAATGTCAGCCCATCCTTCTCGGATGCAGCCGCACTGAAGCCCTCGTTGTGGAAAGCCAAACGCACACCCGACGATGCAACCGGACGCCACTAAACAATTCAGTCACGTCGTCCAATCTGCGTGATTCTGCACAGTTTGCATGAGTTGCAACTTTTGGCTACGAGTCCAAATGTTGATTCACAAGAATTGCCTTACGCCGCCAAGCTGTACTTCTACCAAGTGAAAGTTTTGTGAGTCGTGTATAGACTGTTTAGCAGGGGTCTGCAATCTTTTTTAATCTGAAAGCTACTTCTCGGGTACTGATTGACCAGTTTGTTACGCAGTTCTAAAATAAAGGAATTTCTTCAAATTACATTTATAGAGGTTACTAATAAGTATTGATATTCATCTTTGTGAAGGAATTCGTCACATTTATGATTTCTCACAATGATCAAACAACGTAGAAAATGGATAAATATGATTGATTTCTTTAAATCTCTAGGTTTAAAATGTACAAATTTCAAATCAAATATACACTACTCACAAAAGTGTGACTTTCAGCTTTAGGGTGGAATTTCAGAATGAACCTAAATGTACTATAATCTTTACAGGTGAGCTTAATGTGACCTTCTCTAAACCAAAATAAATCCTGGTTCAATTAGATTTGGTGTTTAAACGGTCGTCACCATCATTTTGACACGATGAGACCGAGACGTCATCTAAGATTCACTGTATTTTTTATGAATTAAAACTGTACTTACTTGAACTGTTGTGGACTGTTTTGCAGATCCTCCTGACTGGGTTCCAGATGAAGTGTGCAGCTCCTGCATCGCCTGCAAGGCTCCTTTCACCGTAATCCGCAGGAAGCATCACTGTAGGAGCTGTGGAAAGGTACAATCCATTGCTCCCTTCAATGTGTTGATCCCTCAAACCCCTAACATGTGATACGTTCCCTCCTCTTAAGATCTTCTGCTCTCGCTGCTCCTCCCACTCGGCTCCATTGCCTCGATACGGGCAAATGAAGCCCGTGAGGGTGTGCACGCACTGCTACATGTTTCACGTCACGCCTTTCTACAGCGACAAGGCCAACATTTGAAGCACAGGCCACCTCGGCGAGAGCAAAGACCATGCGGAGATGCCTTCACAGTCAAAGTACGTGCTTGAAGAGTGAGAGGATGGGGCGGAAACCAAGAGACGGCCTCACCTGTTTCCGCAGTCGTTTGCCCGAATGGGAAGCAAATGCACACGCTCTTCACGCATGTGACTGTGAAGGTGTAATGATGCGGCAATCGCAGAATTTGAACTCGTATTGCGCAGCACAACATGAAAACAGGCCACCTTAGGAGTTTTATTTAATTTCATGCACAAAAGAATGGACTTCCTATTCTACAGCGAGCTTCCAACGTTGTGCCAGAGCTCCCACGGGACTCGGATTAGTAAAAGAATGTAAGTCATGATAAGTATGTAAATAAGGATCATTCTGGTCATAACCATACCACAATCTTGGTTGTTGCTATTCATTCGGGAATTGGTCCGAAATCCTCTCCACGCTTCCAGTTGTATTTACACTTTAGTGATAAGAGAGAGCTTTTGTATTGGAATTTTGTCACGCTTTCGATGGCAATGAATGTTAATGGGGAAAGACTTGATGGGCTGTGCCCATTACGCACTCCGGATGCTTCTTTGCTTATTCAATGGATAAAAGGGAGCTCATAGTTATAACCGTCTGGTCTGGAAGGCCCTCTAGTGGAGAGTTGACCTCTCTTCAATGCTCACTTTTAAAAGTGATCCGGAAGCCTTCTTCACAGGTGCTGACTTGCAGACTGCAAGGCCACTCATTGGTTTTCTTTCTCATTGTAGTGCAATAGTCTGATTACCATGATCAAACAAGCCATTTTTATGTGAGCGCATCGGTGTTGATTAGCTAAATGCTTTACATAACGACAATAGCTTGAGGTACATCCCACTGGATACACACCGGTCTCATTTGCATATGAAGTGCTCTGTCCTAAATATCCCTGCTTCCTTACAGTGACAAGCAATCTCCCACACGGATCATCATTGTTATGTTGTTCTAGTTCACTAGGTACTTGAGACTGGGCATTGTGTCATTCTGCTGGAACGCAAAGCAGCTTCTCAGGCATTTCATAATCAGGAACACGCTCTACTGTTGGATAGGGCTCATTGCCCTTAAAATTCAACTCCACTTTGGAAGAGTTTTGCTTTTTCTTTTATAAAGAATAAAAATGGCATAGAGAGCTATATCAATTTTATGTATATAAACAGGAAATCATGCAGTAATTTAAAGGTGGAATATTCTATTATTTCAAAGCTTGGTCTTATTTTGTCAAATTACACTACATTTCCTTGATGGGAGCAGTGTAATTTTTTTAATAATGTTATATAGTTTTAAATGCAATGTAAACTGAATAAATGATTTCTGGTTTAAACGTATTGGCTGATCATTTATGATTTTTGTGTCCCTTTTGTAACAATTTGAATATATAGCAAGACTTATGTATGACGTGGTGATTAGTTTCCTCACTCATATTTCTAAAATGTATATTGCTAATTTTAGCGAAACGCAAAAAAGTGCACACGTGGAACGAGTTAACATATCTAAACGTACAAGTTGCATTTTTCTCATACAACCCACCTGAACCCATGACCGGATTGATACGAGTTTGCAAAACGAGCATTTTTCAAAATAAAAGAGTGCTGCGATATTACGATAGTGCGTTTAATTTAAAGTTTCAATTCAATTTTACAGTTTTGATACAGGTCATATTTTTTAATCAAGCAGCGTCACGATGCTAAAGTGGAGATGTCGAAATATAATTACCTGCACTTGTATTGTGGCGGACATTAGGACCAGCCACAGTATCATGTTAATGTAAAAAAAAAGGTTACAACAATAAGAGAAAAGTTCGAATTCCACATGTGTCTTTATGTAATTCCCTACGCAGAAAGTGTTTTATATCACAGTTGGGTTTGAAACAAGCTTCCACAGCCGATCTTGTTTTGAATCAGACACTTTTAATTGCATTTAATGAATGGGGAAGCGGCAACACATATCCTACGGTGGCTGGTAAAGCCTTGTAAAATAAACTAAAGCGAACACTCGCTCAATAAATAAACTTTACACGTGTTCCACCCCCACTTCCCAAACTATGTTTTGTAGATTCTCCATCGCAAGTGATGACCAAGCTATGAAGTGTCCAAATATTGACAAGAGGTGGCAGCATTTCGTTGTTAAGTGGAACATTGATTTCAGTTCAACTCTATACATCCTCGAAGTATGCCCCGCGTTCCTTGGTTCACGACATTTATGTTTTCAGTCATATTCCAAATGTTATTTATTTTTATTCTTTTTGGTACAACCCCAATTCCGTAGGTGCACAATGAATGCACGGAGCAACTGGCCGCTTTTTGATGCGCCCTGAATTATAATTTGTCAACGGTGGTGGGTTGAAGAGAGGGTTCGGATCTTTTCCTAACTTTATTTCTTTCGATGGCAGATGGATGTCCGTCATGACCCTTCATCTATTCAATTATTAATAGAATAATAGATATCTTGAGATATTTTTCACAGTTTTTGAACAGGTCTGTACTCTGATTCCAAAGGATGAAAATTCATGTTGATAATTACCCATCTTTATTTTCATGCGCCATCATAGTGAAGCACTTTGAGTGCCTTAATAGGTGGAAAAGCGCAATACCAATTCAGTGTGTACCCCGCCTACTGCCCGAAGACACTTCTGATAGGCTCCAGCACCCCTGAGACCCCCGAGAAGCGGATCGGATAATGGATTCATGTTTTTTTGTTTGTTTTTTTGTTTCAGAAGAACCTGGCATTTGAACCGGGGTGTGTAGAATTTTTCTATACTATATAATGTGGATGGTTTAAATGAACATTTTGGTGTTTGAATATGCAGTATTGAATTGTCTTTTTTTATGTGTATTTTTTACTCTAAACTTTAATTAAGAGTGGTAAATAAACAGTTTGAAGCAATGTTGCATTTCTCTTATTTGAATTAATGTGTGAGTGAGTCCATATTTGCGTAGAAAGATTTCTCCCATTCATTGTAAGAACATGCAGAAACGAATACTTTTCAAAGTGTTTTTTGATAAGTTCTTAAGTGGTTAAAGCGTGTGAGAGGCGTAAAACATGATACAAATGATTTTTAGATATCGCGGGTGTGTATGTACCGCGTCCCCCGCGATAAACGGGGTGTCACTTTACTGCGTCTGTGAGTTTTTACCCCCGAGTGTCGTAGCAATTAACGGGTTAACAAATGCGCGGCCTCTGATTGGTCAGAAGCTTCAGCGCGCACACGCCTGGCGAGCTTGCGCAAGGCACGAGTCACTAGTCACTTGTTGGGCAGAGGCAGAGAGGCAAGAAAAAGGCACGCTGGGCTCATTTTTTTACATATTCGCATACGGTCCCCTTTTTTGAGAGGGCGGGGGGCTTGGCGAGATTTGTGCTTCGTTTTGTTTTGCGAAGTTGTTTGCTTGTCAACGACAAGGATTGGTGGTTACGTGGGTGTTAAGTACGAGAAGTGGCACTTTTGATTCATGGACTCAACGCAGACTTTCGCTAAAACTGCCAAGAGGCTGGTACGAGTTTGACTTCATTCAGTCAACATTCAGGTTTGTCATCAACAGTTATTATTTTATGGATAGTGACCTATTTTTTTTTCTAGCTATAGCTCAGTTCACCCTAGGTTAATGATGTCGTTTAACTGAAATCTGGCCTGCTTGAGTGAAAATGACTGCGAAGATGTGACTGTATCATCACTGGAAATTCATGGTGGAAAATATTTGATCACTTCAATCATGTTTATATAAAATAATAACCTCACTAACACTGATATATTTTTGCACTTCTCTTAATCTCTGAGGGGAAAAAGTGGGAAAACGATGCTCTAAGAATGAAGACAATAATTTACTGTCAGCGGTTTTGTCTATTGGGACCATTTTCTACAGTTGAAATGCAACTAATTTTCCCTAAACGTGCATCACTTTAAAGCAGTGTTTTCCCAGGCTTTATTGAGCCGAGGCACATCATCAAACTGTCCAAAAAAAGTCACAAATAGAGGATATGCAAGTAAATTATTTACCTTCTGCCATCCCATGAAAAAACATTTAATTGTTTTCCCTATCACTATACGTCACTGGGATACATAGATAAACAACGGCACATTATTTATTGAAAATGAATCATAATTTTCAGACCATTTATGTGATCTTGGATAATGATCATCTCTTGCAACACCCAAATGTGCCGTGACACTGAATTTGGGAATCACTAGTAGTGCATCCTTTGGCCCTCCTAGTAATATTTTCCATTTCCAATGTCATATTGTGTCCATGTGTGTTTCAGTTTGAGAGAGCATGAAGTTGTGTTTGGACGCCATGGCAGTACTGAAGATTGTGCTGATGTTCTTGGAGGCTGTCTTGCTGGTCCACTGTGCACGAGGTGAGATGAACGTGACCTGTCTTTCGTTTATTGTGAGACTGGAACTCCTGTGTTCATGGCTCATTATAACTCAAGTGCGGGGGGAAAATGTCTCAGTTAATGTTTTCACACAGAGAAGTAAGAGACGGAAAAGTAAGTAAAAAAAAAACTAAAAGGAGCCCAAAATCAACACAGGCTGGGGAATGAGAGAAGGGCAAACTTGCTTCTCCTCAAATGTGTGCCTGTGTGTGTGCGCACATTCTCCAGAGCTAAACCAAACAAACATCATCCATCAGCTTCCCAGGGTGAAAGAACACAAGTCTGTGTAGAGAACCCAGCTCTCTTGCCGCTGGCTGGCCGAGAAACTGACCACAATTCACAGTTTCCCTTGCCAGGGTCAGTACATTGCTTTCAGGCGAACACGCAGTGTGCTTGTCATCAGGACCCCCAGTAACACGCGGATGCCATTTCTGTGATTTCACCCAGCATCCCTCGCCGCCTCAAGCATGTCTGATGCAATCCAAGGGCCACCATTCAAAGGCCGATGCAAAAACGAAGCAAGAATGAGTATGGTCTGAAAACCTGACATACCAACTCCACTTGAGGAGGACCAGCCGCTAGCAAAACAAACTCCAGAGGCGTGTTTGATAGGTGCAATACCTGCATGTGGCAGAGATGCAAGAAATGGGGTAGCGCCGGTTTAGAAGGTGGAGGGGAGGGGTGGGTGCTTGGGATTAGATTTGACAATGCCTCATTCACAGTGTGGTGGCCATGCCTTCACGGCACGGCTAAACCAAGAGTAAACAAGTCGTGAAGGCTAAATACGATTAGAGGCCATTTTGTGTGTTTACAGATGAACAGATGGGAGACGTAAAATAAAGCCTGTTCCTCATCATTTCTCTGTCAAAGCGCCTCATGCGGATGTGCTGACTGATACGTAGTTGGCAGACACTCCTGGGTGATCCTGAACGATCATGTGGAAGCAGAGTAAATACAAGTTCCTGCGGCTCTGATACACTGAGCTGCGTGTTACAGTCCAACTACAACAGCTCCGCTCTGACAGCATGTGAAATACGGGCTGAGGCGCTGACTCAAACCCGCTTTTGCAGTGAGGCGAAGACCAGAGAGGCTGTAAAATGGCCCCTGTAAAATTTAACAATGCATGATGACATTTGTGACAAATGTACATTAAATTATAAAGACCAGACGCCCTCACGACTCCGGCACCTTCTCCCACCTCCTCCTTTGACTTTTGCATGGAAACCGTCAAACGACGTCGGACGTGTCGCTTTCCTGCTGTTAGCTCAACAATGCAGCCAAGGAGGAGGCAGTAAGTTTGAGCGAAAGCATTTTAAGCCTGTTGCTGTCAGTCATCAGGTGACATCTGATCCCACACACCCCCTGTCCTTGTGGCACACAAACATATGGAACCCACCCCACTCCCCCTCTCCAGTCCCCTCCCATCAACATCGGAAAGACTTTGCGCCTGGCCCAGCGAGAATTGGCCCCCCTTGCGCTTCCTCCTCTCTGGAGGTGCCCAGTGATGTGTCGCAGTACAGTTCCTAATGTGGTGACAGGGACAGCGACCACGGGAACTTTTCCGTCCCCCGTTGGTGCTGTTTGTTCTTTTGCATTGACAAAAGCAGGTCAGCCGGAGTTCCAAGCGTGCCGAATCACTGTTGCCTGGGTGACGTAAACTTGGGATGTGCATTGTAATGAATTGGGTGATTGCATGAAATTGATCGATTCATGGCGTCTTGAAAATGGAGTTCGTTGGTTAGCCCCGAGCAGAAGAAACTGCGAATTCCGTCTCAACGAGTTTACCATTGAGAGCAGTCTTTTCTCAGTTGGCACATTTTACATTAGAATGATGATGAAGAGGACTTTTTATCCCAACTGTAAATAAACCAGGAAAAGTATCGGTTAAGGGCACCTGTTGTGAAAAATGTTGTGCAGCTTCTTGTTCGAGAACAGCAAGTTGTGTAAAAAGTGCTAAACCCTTAAAAAGTTAGATGCATCTGCATTCAAAAGTTTGCCGAAGGTCTAATAAAGGTTAATAGAAAGAAAAAACGATGAGGCATCAGCAATTTTGGTAGCATGATTTAGTTCTCAGTACTTGCATGGAAACAGGAGTTCAGAACATTCTGAGTGAGCTTTTTTTAAGCCATTGAAAATAACAATTGAATTGAAGTATTCATTTTATTAATTTCCCCCCATAGCCACGGTGGAACATTTTGTTAAATAGTCAAATCTCAGTTTATCCTCCAAAATCTCCACTTTGCTCCAGCAGTCCATTTTCTTGAGTTCCCGCCGTCTCCTCTCCAAGAATGTTTTACTCTCATTCCCCGTGATAGTATTTTGAATTGTGGAGAACGGACCACTCTGATGCGAAGCGGGCTGAAAAAAATTGCCACGGTAGATGTACGTGTTCTGCACAAATGAGTATGAAAAGAAAACCAGGTGTCCCCGCTGGCAAACAACACAACGCATCGTTGACTTGCATCCCAATGATCAACAAACAATTGCTCCATCACATGCAGCCGTGTGCGCACACACACACACGCACACACACGCACGCACGTGTGCTCTACCTTCGTAGCCATCTGGACAAACTTAGCGCTCACTCTGCAACCCTGTCGGAAAATATACATTTTACAGCACCGTTACATCACATTCTCATAACAAGGAGGTATTGTGATGCACGGTGTGCCAGTGGCCGTTAAAATCACGAGGCCATTTGGCAGCATCCACAGAGTTTTCCATTTCCTTTACGCATAATGAAGTGAGATTCAAAAGTAACTCAATGCCCCAAAGTCCTTGTCGTTTTGGAATATCTCCTGACTAGCAAAGGGCCAAGGTAGATACTCTTGGGAGGGTCTTGTGGCACAGAAAGAATAGCTTGCCTTGTGTGTTATGTTTGAATATTCCACTTTAGGGTTCCGGGAAGTAAATGTCGTGCGTTTTTGGGTTGAGCTCCATCTGTAGGACTGATACATCATCGCACAAAGCAGACACTCAGTCCTGCCTGCGAGTCACGGCATTTCCTCCCCTTTATTACCGCTGTAAAGATGGAGGAAGTCGGTTAACTTAATGTGCTGTTGTTAAAACAAGGCATGGACTGACCTTTCGTCACCCCCCCTTCATTCTTTCTCGGATCGTTTTAGCTCCTATTTACTGAGTGGAGGTCCATTTGCGACAAACAATGGATGGATTATGGTGTGGCCGTCCCCCAGGTTGGACGGGGCAGATTAATTTATAATAACCCACGTCCTAGATTGAGCTGCTGAGGCGCCGCAGTTTAGGTGTGCGTGAGAACTAACAGCATGTGACGTGCGCTGTTTTTATATCTGATCGTAGAGCATGTTTTATTGAGCAAATTACTCCTTCGAAAAGTTTTGATAATGAGATGACTCAGGTGAATTTTAAAGACCGCTCGACATCTCCCAGAGCTGGGAATAACTCCGCTTCACCACAAAAACAATCCGTGTTCCCCGTCTATCAGCGCATGCTACTGACCCCGGCAGTTGGCAGGGGGAGGAATGTGTCAGACTTCACCCCTCACAGGGAAAGAAAGGAAAGGGCTGTAGCTGTGATAAGTAGTCATAATGGAGGTCACTTAGTGTTTACTTAAGAGGGGTCATATAATCCCTGTTAGCAACACTCCCTCATTGACTGACTTAAATGACCACTCCAATTAGCATTCATGTGGAGTTTCAACAAGGCATTGTCCACTTCCCATGTTTATCTCCGTCAGCTGTATGCTAATGCTTACACATTTGTATTTTGGGGAGTGAAGAGGCTGCATCCAGAGCTCATTAGGTTGCTTGGGCTCGGGATGCTTTCAGACCACACACGCTTCTCCTGATGTCTGAAATGCTCCAGTTAACCCCGCACAATCAACGTGCCAGACAGTCAGCATTCAGATGCTAACCATGTTGACTCGCTTTCCCGCTTTCAACTTCCATGAGCTACCCGACGTGCTGAATGTACCAAGTGCATTGTTCGACAGCTGCTTGGGTTGGCGACAGCGGAATGGCTCGGTGTCCGGCTGTCGGTGTTACAACCGCGGCAAATGGGAGAACGGTCCAAGTGGCTGCAGGCGAGCCTGTATGTGGTAGCTGGGGTCGACCCGTACGCGGGACTTAACAATAACTCTGCAGCGCCACAGTGGGAAGTGTTTGTCTTGCTCAACCCTTCTTTCTATGCCTCCTCCATTGACCGACAAACCCCGTCTGTTTTTTCTTTCTCTTGCTGTGGTGGGGCCTTCTCTTGCCCATCACTTCTCGTAATCCAAGTTTTTAGGAGTCCGAAATAGTTGGATTGTAAACCAGTTGAACTTCAAGAGCTGTAGGGAAGTTGAGTCATTTTACAGTTTCAATTTAGTCAGATTAAGTTTCATTTTAGCTTTGTATTAATAAAAGACCCAAAAAATCTGTAAATCTAAACAAATAAAAAATTACAAAAAATGTCATAAAAATAACTACCACTTACTAATAATAATAAATAAATAATAGAAAAATAATAAATTGAATATTTATCATGCCAGTAATGTTATTAGTTTGTTTTCACAATACAGTCCTCTTTTCAGATCAGCATGATAACTGTTCTCAAAATTATGTTATAGTAGATCTTTTATTTTTAGCCAATTAAGCTTTTGCTGAAGGCACGTTTGGAGATACTAATACTATAACACACAGTTTGCTCTTCTGGACACATTTAAGCGATTTAAAATGTGCAATGTGCATAACATAAAAATTTTTTTTTCTTTAAAACAAAACTGATTTCTCTCAAGGCTGCTTTTTCATACACGTTTTAATTATAATGACTTCAGCTGCACAATATGTTTGGTTCGGGCTTTCTTAATAACAATAGCCTCAACATACTTCAAAGGGTGTTTTTGCCATCTCACAGAACCCTTAGCAAACCTCCCCGCCCCCCCCCCCCAAAAATGATCTGTTTCACCCATCATAAAGCAGAGCTGCTGTAGTATTCTTGAAGAGAGTATAAAAAAATGTTTACTGATGCCACTGTGTGTTTGGCATATAAAAAAACAAAAACTGTCGCCTGAAAAAAAAAACCCCATGACAACCTTTTTTGTTATCTTGAGAAAAGACGCCCATGTTGAATGATGGCAGCCTTCGGGACATCGCCTTGGCTCAGCAGGTTCTGACCTACAATCATTGCGGTGCTATTCAGTGAGGTTGATTTGAATTGCAGAAGCATTGGTTGCCAACTCCTGTGATTGTTTGTTTGCTGGACTTGTCATTGCCAGCTGTGTCGCTTTACAGTCTCATTATCACAACGCCAAATCAAGTCAGCGAACCTGATGTACGTCATGCTTAGAAAAGATTCTAAATGCGTTTCTCACTGTTTGCCTTCTCACTTTGAGGCTTTCATCACTTGTTGTCCTAGCAACTAGCACACATTTATCCTCCTTCTCTTTAACACAAACACACACACATGACAACCCCCCAACCCCCTCCTGTTGTGCAGTTAATGGTTGATTGAAAGTTATGGCCGTGGAAACAGCGACGGCTTGGCTTGGCCCGAAGAAAGCAGAGCCAGGGAACGTTCGCATAAGAAAATTTGAATGAGGCCTCCGCTGACTTCCACACACACGTCTCCCAGTTTGCTTCCTCCTCTGCAAACTCCTTTCAGTTCACCTCTGATGGGCTTCAATGAGACCCCACATAGCTTTTCGGCTTTTTCAATCCCATTTTCTTCTTCATTTGCGATTCTTTTGAGTGACCTCGGAAATTCTTTACCGCATTGTCCCTTTTGATTGAGTTTCTATGTGGTTCGGGCCAATGCTTGTCACACTTCATCAAAACAGGCGTTTTCACCGCTGAGGCGTAAGCTGTCATGCTGCCCCCCGTTTCCCTAAACACTGCGGCAGAGGCGAGGACGGGACCAATTCATCTGTGATGAATGGAAAATGTGTCCCTGCCTGCTCTAACTTGGACGAGCATGGAATAGGACGGCAAGGAATAATCATTCCAGGAGCGAGGAGCATAATCTGTTATCCTTTACAGTGAGGCTCCACACGACCCCAGACTGAAGCATGCAGTGAAATCGATTGCATTTCCTCATGCAGCCCCAGTATAGATGTACTTGCCACATGTGGCCTCCATTCTTACTCTATCAACGTATTTACATGATTCATGTATCTGTTTAAAGGTATTTAAGCATGGATGATTAATAGAAGAAATGAGCATTTAATGATGTTTACAGTGGCGCATCTGTTATGATCATCTACTGTCTGTTCATTTACCAACCAAAGTCCCGCACAATACGGAAAAACAAACCCTAGGCCCTTGAATCTTAATTCTTCATGTGTCCAAGACAGTTTGGACAACTTTTTAAGAGCCGTTTGAGGAGGGCTGTTTTTTTTCCCCGGCTTGACCAAGTAAGGTCCATGAGGGAAGAAGGACCCTCTTCTCAAAGTCATCAAACACCTTTGTGATGAACTAAAGCAGATGTGAGCCAGGCTCTTGAATTCTCACTTAAGAGTAGAAGCTCTGTTGCAAAAGGGCTCACAATGTTTTCCATATCCGTATAGTCTAACAATGAATTGATAAATGTGGTGAAAACACTGAACACATGTTTTTTCAATAATGAACCGAGCTTCTGTGCGCAAAGGCAAAACAGTCGTCTTAGACTGTGACTTGCTGATGTTATTTAGATACAGTTGAATATTCTCCAATACCTCACAATGTTCCATTAGGTCAGTTAAAGTGAGCAGATGTGTCTTATAAGATCCAAATCTACTCCTTTTATTCTCAGTTTATGTTAGTCCAGTTTCCAGATCGGCCACTTCTCTTGTCCGAATTGTGAATTTGACTACAGAACTGATACACAGTGAACCCTCTCAAGTTCAATTTGAAATGTTTGGTAACCCAACGTTCAAATTAACCTAAAAATGCCGACGGAAATATCGTCTCGATAGCAAATTGAAGATAAACCAAAACCTAGCAAGATAAAAACAAAAGACCACTTTACTTGTCATAAGCTAATTAAAAATGCGCCATCTCCTTCCAAATGATTAGTTTTTTTTTCATATACCGCTCCATAAGGTATCAGTGATGATGAACAAAAGGGGGATTAAAAAAAAAAAACAACACCACTACAAATAAGTTATGAAAGTGATACATTGGTAAAATGTTGACAGTCCACTCGAAAACACGATCAGAGTCTCTTCTTCAGTTTGTCACCGGCAGACCAACCAGAGAAGATAATCCTTTGTAGATATAACAATTTCTAACCATATCCATCAGTTTTCTTTACCGCTTATCTCAGCTGGGGCTTTTCCCATCTGATTAAGAAAAGTTAAATGTTATGCTGCGGACGGATGGAAAATAAAGAGGGAGACAGCTAGAGAAAAAAAAAGGTGGGCATTGAACTTTGGTTCATCTGAGTGGTAAGGTGAACCGGGTAACAAATTGTCACAGTGAAAGGGTGAGCAGCACATGCTAATGACTCAACAGCTCCACGATGACGGATTGATTCGACACAATATTCCTGGATTGTGAGGAGGCCCCACTGCTGTCAGTGGGAGCTTTGCCAGTCTACCTTGGAACTTCCCTCCAGTCTGAATCTCGCAATACTACTGGCATTGTCCAAGACAAGCTGCTAGTCATTCCATCATCACACAAACGTAACCATCGCAACACAATCTGCGGTTGACGTTAAGTCTGGCCACTGTCCGGCATCACATCAAGCCAGCGTGACAGTGACAAAACTTTGCGGAACATCTGCAACTCGTTCCGTGTCTCCGTACTGTACCCCCGACTGTGACGAGAGTGCTGATGAAAAGTCTGCTTTGCCTGTGGAATGTGGCAAAAGACCGGTGGAAGAAGGGAGTGGCAGGATGCACCTCGCTGTTGATGGGCTCTTAAAATGAGGCGCTTACTGTACAAAGTACATGATGTGACTTGGAAGAAAGTGAAAGCAGACATGTTCAGATTTATGAAAAATTCTTCGCAGAAGAAAAATGAGACAAAAGTTTGTCTTGATGATTCCGTAACGTAACATTGCATGCTTTTATAGACTCAAGTCTAATCTGGCTTTCCTATTCCCGAACGTTTTCCAATCGGGTTTGCACATTGTTGTTAACGGATTTACATTCACGAAGGGGTTTCTTGTCTTGGAGTAGTCTTGTTTTCTTTCAGTTAAAGCTTTGATGAGATTTTTCTTCATCAAGGAAATGATTCTTGAGTTGCTCTTCAGACTTCCAGTTCTCTTTATGTTTGGTGTTGCTTTCTGTCTTCATATGTATGAATAAGAATCGGTCTTATAGAATGACAATGTTTTTAATGACCTCATTCACTTACATTGAGAGCTGCTTAAACTTTATCTATTGTAGATTACACCAGTCAAACATGCTGCAAAACTTCATTCCTGTTATCAACTTCTTAATTTTTGATTTTTTTCCTCACATTTTCTTTCTTGAAGTAGCAAGAAAAGTGGACTACACCTTTACAGTTAACGGCATGTGAGTCATTGGTGGAATGGAAAATGCGACCATTTTGTGCAAGCTGTTAAATTCAAGATGAAAGGACGGACTGTTTTATTTCAAAACCATTGTGCAGTGTCTAAAGGCTGATGGTTCAAACTGTTATTGACTTCATTTTTCTATAATAACCCATGGTTAGAACAGCTGCATCAGCTCTTAGTCTTGAAGTGTCTTAATCTTAAAGGTTAATAATTGAGCAGTGATTTGAGCAAGGCCGATGGTACAAACTGGTGAGCATCCAACCAATGTCGCACTCCAAGTGGTCCATCCATCACCAAACGCAGAGACAGACAGTCATAAACAGGTGCTTGTCAGTACCCTGCTCTGGGCTACAGAGAGAAAGCGGTCTGTTGGAGAGGGTCATGTGGCTGAGCCCAGACCCAGGATCTGGGTGTGAGATTGTTGAGATTCCTGGTTACCGCCGCCTCGGCCCGCCTAATCCTCTTTCACTCCCCCGTGCGGCCCTCGTCCCCCTATGAGCAGTGTTAAAGGAGACCTTTCTGCCATCTTAGCTCCTGTGCCTCTCTAGAACAATCCCGCTTTGGCTTCAAGTTCATTTATCCACCCCGCCTTGCCCCAACCTCACCGCCGGGACCTCTCGTCCTGTCCTTCAGTCTGTTTGTCACTCTATCTGGCCTTTCTCTCCATTCCCAGACTTATCCCCCCCCCCCTCCGCCCCGGTGCCTCTTCCCAGATAAGTGGCCCAAAGCATACACTCAGTCCTGGTGTGCACACCAGTCCTCTGCCTAATGGAGTGAGATAAAGCCGGCAGAGTGCTACTCACTGTGGCCCCTTTGTGACAGCGCATGTCTGGCCAAAGGCAGGCCCACATTTCAAAGTTATGACTGGGCTTCTGTTTCAGACTTACCACCAATATTGAAGAACACATTTTTTTTAATAAATAATTACCTCCCTAATTTTTTTTAATGTTGACAATGGGCATCAGGATAGCAAATTGTGTTATAGGGACAATTTGTCTGTTTGCTTTTTCCTTTTTTTTGGCTCTTTAAGCATGCGAGTTTATCATATCAAATCTATTTTAAATATGATTTTCAATGCAAGACATACATAAACATTAAGGCTGCACAATCACAATATATAAAAAAATATATAGATATAGAAATTGTGATAATGTCCTATGCAATATGCATATCACAAAGATATGAAAAATAATTTTCTTCTGGATTTTTCTGTAAGTGTACATGTTAAATATCTCTGTAATATTTATATCACTATAGTCAACATCCATATCACATTTTTTCCAATATCATGCAGCCCTAATATACATGCACTGCAGCTGTTTGTTTTTTTCTTAGCTAAGACAGCTTTTGTTTGGCATGAAATATAAAACATATGGATCATATTGTCGTGATATTCCCATTTAAATCTGTTGCTGTTCATTATGTGTGTGACTTGTACATTATTTGGGAAGCCAGTGAAATAGCAGAACATGAGAGTTAGAAGTACACAACATATATATTTGTGTATTTATATATATATATATATATATATATATATATTGTGTATATGTATATATATATATATATATATATAATGTATGTGTATATATATATATATATATATATATATATATATATAATGTATGTGTATATGTGTATGTATATGTGTGTATATATATATATATATATATACACACATATACATACACATATACATATACACATACATTATATATATATATATATATATATATATATATATATATATATATATATATATATATATATATATATATATATATATATATATATATATATATATATATATATATATATATATATATATATATATATTCCTTTCAATTTGAAAATAAAATGGGCACTTTTCTATAGCTGTACTTAATGAAGAAAAAGACTGCTGCAGCAAACATAAGATGAAAGACCTCCAGGAATTCACGTCTAGCAATTTCCCAAAAGGACAGCAAAACAACTTATGGAACCTTTACTCTGCATTTAAAGAGGCATTTAATATAATCAAAGTGCTCAACTGAGTTAGCAGTTCCTCTTTGACTTGTGATCAATTTGAACGGTAGACTTTTTCCCTGAGAGTACTCTAAATGGTGTTTGGAGTCGCACCTTTTCTTGTTTCCACAGACAAACAGTTTAAAAGTGTCATCATGATGTAAACAGAGGTGGTCTTTGTTGAAAAACTGCGGGGACCCCAACACGATAAAGCCGTTTATGTCTAGTTGATTTATTGTGGCTTGAGCGTGGATTTGCGCCGTGTCGTAACTTCAGACGACAGTAGTGCTTGCTCCCTTTTGCAAAAACAGATACTCACACACACACGCACACACACACACGCACGCACACATGCTGGGGTCCACCGACTGAGGCAGCCCGGGTCGGCAAGACGGCCGTCAAGTTTAATGAAATATAGCAGCTTAGAGTTCAAAGGCGCCACAGTAGGCCCTGTTATGGGCAGGCCGCGTGATGGAGATGTTTCTAGAAGCTTTACGACGCCAGAGTCATTTCTTCTTTTTTTTTCCCTTTTGATGGAGCCTGCAGGGGCTGCCTGTTGTTGTGGAGAAAGGTTGACTGAGAACAAGAGGGCGATGTTATTCCAGTGGTTCTGCTTTAATCAGGGAGCATCTCCTTACCTCCTTTCACTGTGTTTCGCCCTCTCCTGCTGTTCCTCAAGTCACCCAATCGCTCCGCGGCTACCATTCCCACCGCGGATGCTGTTGCATCAAGATGGTGCTGAAGAAAGAGCCATTGTCCCGACTGGTCTTACTTCGCTCTTATCTATTGATTGGAAGCAAAGTGAGGGGGAATAAACGGGTATTGATTTTCTCACCGGGATGCATGGTCTTTTGCATTGGTGAAGAAAAGGCGGCATTCTTAGACCCTCCTAACCGCCTCGCTGCTGCCAGAAGAGCTTCCAATGCCACCTTGCACTCACCCCCAACCATCACCTCCCATCTTTCTCCCCCTCATTTATTTTAATGCTGATTTGTATCTGTGCTTGTGAAATGTATAGCCAGCTCCTTACAAAAACGTGTGGCCTTTCTCCCACACTCCCCAGGCTGCAACCTCGTCCTCACCTTTTCGCTTTCTCCCGGTCTCTCCAGTCTCATGCGAAGTCACCGACTGTGGATTTGGTTTCGAGCTCGTGTTGCTCTCCCTGAACTTTCTGTTCGCCGCTTCATTTTGTTTATGTGCATTATACAATTGAGCCTGAGGTTCTAAGAAAGGCAAAATGGAATAGAGCCCTGCAAGCGTCGGCTCCATTATGTTGTGCTCCTCTGTGATGTCTGTCTGCATTTGTCCGGTCTGTTGGCCTGACACAGTGCAACTGAGAATGACGAGGAAGCACTTTCGACTAACTGTCTTCGCTTCTTAGCCTTAAACTAAATAAAGTGGTATCTTGAACTTGAGCTTTTCAAGTTAACTCATTCATTACCAGCTGAGTAAAAAAAATGGATCTTTGACGTCTTTAGCCGTCAATGGCAGTCAATGAGTTAAGAGCGATTTTTAAGAGTCGATTTTTATTTTTGTGTCGCGAGCCAAAATGTGAGATATGAGTGAGCTTCAGATACGCCGCTGCTCAAATGAAGTGGGGGAAAAAAAGGAGAGTCAGTCGCCAATGCACTTGAGCCGTCTATTGAGCAGATAAACATTCAAACACAAAATGCAAAATAAAATCAATTGCTAAGAGTTACAGTTAAGCCAAAACTCAAGTCCAGATCATCCGATGCGGTCTAAAAGGGCATGTTCCTGATGTCACTCACTTGGCCACGCCCCTTAAAGGCATACATACTACTACAGTGCTCCTTTGCTACTCCGCAGTTCATATTTTGTGGCTTCCCTCTCTCGGGGACTTTCATTAGTGTCTAGAACTTCGATTGCATTTTTACCTCGTGTTTAAATCCTTGTTGTTTTGCAAAGCAAAAGTTAGTCGTCGTGAATATTTCTGTACATCCGGCGGAAATGCGTCTTCATCTTCTTTTAAATTTGTTACAATTTTAATACACATCAAATGTCTTCCAGGCTCAAACTGTTGTCATCATGAAACCTTTATTAAGTGTTTAGGCTTTGTTTTATATTGTACAAAGTTCTGGTGTAGATTCTGTCCATATTTTATTTTCAGCTGTAGTCTGCTGAGTAGACCTTTTCATTTTATTTTCATTTCTATCGTGTTTCTCCTCTTTGCTACCATTGTTACCCTTTCGTGGTGGTAAAAAGAATTGTGTAGTTCAGTGAGCCAAAGAAATCACGCATGATGGTCTGGCATAGTTTATGTGAGGCTTGAGAGCCTCTGTGAATCTTTGTGTTTGAATTTCATATTGAACAACTTTAGAAGCGTTCGACCTTGGAGGTTTCACAGTACTTTATATTAGGGCCACGCTCACGCTTACTGTAGCAGCATTTATCATCGTAATGAATCACCGCGGTTTGGCTGTGTACAAAAAGAGCTTGGATGCACAACAAATTCTTGCACTTGGCTGCAGATTAAGGAGCAAATCTTTTTTTTACGATACAATGTTTACAGATGTAACCACGTCCTGTGTGGGGCAGGCAGTGTTGCAAGTATTATGCAGTTGTTGATGTTCCAGGTGTGCGTTATTAAAGTGTTTGCCAGCGGCCAAGCCCACCTTTTATTGAGATGTTTGATTAGAATAACAATTTGTGTGTGAGTGTTGGGAGGCGGCATCTGTATGTCATTACAGATCCAGGTGTTCATAAATAAAAATGTTACTCAATCCTCTATAATTTTACTTTTTTTTTTCCTCCCCCTCGCCTTTTATTTGCATTTCCTAACATGTTTCCCATGACACGCGATCAGACTTCCAATCACTGCGTGTCATGAGCCCTCTATAACTCTATTTTTAGTATGTCACAAGAATGCAACTTATTGAATGTGGCCCTTTCTCTTAAAATAATCCATCACCAAACTGAGCAAAGACAAACAGAGCTAATTCTGTGAGTCGCCCGGCCTCCTCGTCCTCCTCCTCCTTTTCCTGCGCTATGAAAGATTCCATTCACACATGGAGCCCGGCTATAATAAGGCGCTCCATACCAGCGCCGCAAGACGGGGAAGCCCATATGGTCGCGTGTATCGTTTTCTGCACAGAGAGCGGTGAGTAATTCTAACAATTTGAGTGAGCATCCAGTTTGACTTGAAGCCGGCACGTTGTCATTCATCACAACTTTGGTGCGTAGTTGGCCATATGCTCAGGAGACAGCCTCGTGACACAGGAGGAGAGTACAGCTCCAGGTCATTTTTCAGCAAAATGCCACGATTCAATTTTGCATTGGGGTGTCTTTCAATCATGCAGATAAAGAAGTTATTCCGTTCTGCACAGAGAGCCTCTGTGGTTTCGGCACTTTCAACTTCAAGGTTAAGAGAACCTGTCCTTGAGAGGGAGGAGGCGGATCAGAGACCCGACTGAAGAAAGGATAGCGGTCATGCACACAAGCGCAAATACTTATTACGTGATGCAGACCACGTCCTTGATTTCGGCACCTCTCTTTGGCTTGTTTTTCAGAAGGGAGTTCAAAAGATTTTTTTTTTTTTTTAAGAGCACAGATTGCGGGAGGAAATACTTTGTTGCACATTCCAAACACTTGGAGCACCAGCCAAAACCTTCTCGTGCATTAGGCTCATTTATAAACGTCTGGAGCCGGAGGGGTCCCAAATAACATTCCATATCATTTACCATATCTTCGCCACAGTAAGGATGACAGTGATGAAACACAGCAAATGCAAGTGGAAACACATGTTTAAGGAATATTACAGTGTGCTACAGTAGTCATAATGTATCATTGAGGATTTGAAGCCAGATTTTTGTTGGGTGATTTTAGATCTGAGTATACAGTTGAATGAAACCCACAAGGTCGCACACAGTCCATGCTGGCAATCTGGTTGACCTCCATTTTTTTTTTTCAATTTCAAAGCAGCATATAAGAAATCATCCCTCCATACATTTTCTATTCCACTTACCCTCATTGGCGTCACGGCTGAGACGGAGCCAATCCCGAGTGACTTTTGATGAGTGGCAGGGTACACTTATAGTACTCATATTGGTACTCATATTCGCAGTGATGGTCTTCGATGAGCCTAGCATGCGTGCTCTGGGTTGAGGGAAGAAGCTATGGAGTACCTGGAGGAAACTCACGCAAGCACATATGGGTCAACATGCAAACGCTGCGTACGGGAAGGCCAGAGCTGAGATTGTAATCACAAACATGACGTGAACTCGTTCTGTGCGCTTCCCCGGAGGAAATCAACCAATTAATCATCAATCTGTTCCAATTTAACCATGCAGGAAATGTTTTAATGGAAATAATCGATTTGATTTATAACGCACGTTAAGTACTGTAAGTAACGTTCTGTACTTATAAAACGATTTGATAATGATATGATAGCACACTCCTTTAACTTTTTATAAAACCTCGTCAGTTTTGTGTTTCAGTCAAGCATCTCATTGTATGCTCAACAGCATAAAAAAAAGAACAACTGTAAAACGGTAATGGAATAAAATATTCTACCTTTGAGTGGCGGTGCAAAAAGATCTTGTTGGTGGTTGGCATTATCAGTTGAACCCAAAGGACTGGAGCCACTCCTTTTTCTTATATTTGCATTAGTCTGGTTCATTTTTGGGTATATGTAAAAAAATAAATAAATTAAAAAAGACAAAGTAAAAAAAAAAAAAAAAGTTGAATGTCAACCTACAGTTAGTGAACGCCAGTGAGTTATTCGGAAGTCTTGTGAGATTTGTTCAAGTCTCGCATAATGTCACACATGAGATTGATTAGACACGGAACTATGATCAGTCAATGCGTGCTGGTGGATTAATCTGTTTAATTTATTAATTAATTACTTTTTTTTTTTTTTTTTTTGCTCTTTCAAGCATACCCATTAATCTGAAAGGAACATATCGCTGAGTGTTGGATTGAGGCCCATTTGCTGAGAATTGTTTGGATTTGTATTTATTTATTTATTTTTTTATAGACGTCTGACTTATTCGTTTTGGATACACTCCGTGACCCAATCATGATATTAAAGAAGACAGCAGTGCATCTGTTCTGCCGTGGTAGACGTGTGTGAGATATGAGCAAGCTGACCACAGCCAGAAAGACTTTAGCTTCGTTCTCTTCAAAGATGTAAACAATGACACTTCCAATTTCCTCTTTAGCGACGTGCTAGAATGCGTGGATGCAAATAAACATGCTTTTCAATTTAGTGTATATACAGCACAGTACTACGCGAGTCACCAATATCCCCCAAAATTCCACCTTTTTGCTCGACCCGGCTGCCCACATGTTGTACACGCAGCTCCCATCCATCTGTCGGCAATGTGACGGATGAAACAACCGGATGGAATTACCTGGCTCACCTCCCCTCTTTTATGTAGCCCCATCAATAAAGTTCTTGTTTACCATTATGTGTGAAATGCACCAGAGGAATGTGACTGTGTGTGTTTGTTTGAGCGTGTGCGTGTATGCATTGGGAGAAGCCATGTGTACTTACCCTCCCCATTGTTTTTACTGCAACCAGAGCAGGCCATTTGTTCAGAGGCCCAGACTAGCGATAGGGTTTGGTTGCATTTGATTGGCTGTCTGGTCCGCTCAGTGTTTCAGGGTTTTGTTTAGCTTTCAGGGGGCGGGGCTGGGGATTGGGGCTCGCTTGGTACCCGGTGTTGTGCGAGCAGTGGTGCAGGGCAGGCCTCCTAACACCATCACAGGGTGTTTCAGCCCGCTTCACTACACCAGATCTGAGGGAGCAGACCTCAGCCAATTAAGAGCCGCTGCTGTCCGCCGAAGTGCGACCCGCCCCGCGCACCCAACCGCCGCCCCCACCCCAAAAGCTTTGATCTCTTGCACGCCACACAAAAAGTCGAGCCGGAACACTTTGCCCTCTCTGTGCTGGCTGTGGACGACAGGCCCTGTCCAATTATTACAATCTGGTTTCAGCATTTCTGGGTAATCAGACAAGAAAATGACAAATTACCTCATTCTCATTCCATCTGCCCCTGACCAACCTGTTATTTTTTTTTTCATTTGCTGAACTCATGCTTCAACAATGAACTCTTGTACTCAAACAAATCTGGAACACTAAAGTTTTTTTCCCCCTCCAAAAAATACATTTCATAAATTGAAATGATTTTCCAAAATGAAACCTTAATTATACTTTAAGTAAATGTCGCTCAAATGTCTAAAAATATGTGAACGCACAACAAAAGTTGCTGGACTGTCAAATTTGTAAGTAGCATTTTGAATATTTTTTTTTCAAGAGCATCACTTACCTACAGTTGTGGGCAGAAGTTTTTCAACTGGGGCAGAAATTTATTTATTTATTTATTCATGGGGTGTTATGACATGACCATGTTGTTATTTTTTCTTGCTATGTTTGTTTTGTGATGTTGTTGTTGTTGTTTGTATGCTATTCTAAAATGCCTCCTAATTAAATGTAAATCCCATTTAAAAAAATTAAATGTGTTTTGCCCAAAATGAACAGAACAAATCAGTTTAGTAAGAAACAAACATTTTATTTGTTTTAGTGGGCTATATAAAATGTTTTGGCGGGCCAAACATTGCCCTGATCTGGATAAAGACAAACATTCACACTCACATTTACATCTTTGGGTAATTTAGAGTTTTCAATTATCCTAACTTGCATGTTTTTGGAACGGAGGAAGCCTTGTATGGAAAATAGAATCACATTTTGAAAAAAGGTCATTTTGATGACTAGGTGGAACTTGTTGAACTTCAACCTGGTCATATGTGGATTATGTAGACAGCTTATGTGTCTTTGAAACTACATTTATTTTGTCGATCTAGCATTCAAGTAACTTTCTAAGAGTTGCTGGTTATGGTTTTTGTGTGTGTTTATCCTCAGGACCTCCGCGGGTGTCTGAGAAGGTTACTCACCGACAGACGGTCCGCCTCGGGAGTGCCATCAAGCTGCCTTGCCCAGTGGAAGGAGACCCTCCGCCACTCATCATGTGGACCAAAGATGGACGCAACATCCACAGCGGCTGGATCCGTTTCCGCATCCTCCGCATGGGCCTGAAGATTAAGGAGGTGGAGGCGGACGACACAGGGACGTACATCTGCAAAGCCACTAACGGCTTTGGCAGCGTCAATGTCAACTACACACTCATCGTCATCGGTAAGCAAAAGGGTCTTTATTTTTTTATTTTTTTTCTTGTACGTTGTGAATCGTAGACCTGCAGGCGCGTGTGAATAATCGTCTCATCCATGTGAAACCTACACAGGTGTCACATTTTGAACATTTGCACATTTATCTTTCTAAGTGATGAGTATTGTACATTTGAACACACTGTGGATCACTTGTTAAATAACCCCCAGCACCACCCCCACCTCCCAGAGGTGAAGGTCGAGAGCAAGTGGATTTGCAGAGGTTTAGTAGTGAATCCTTTTCTGGTTGACTGTGTTACTGCCGCTACCTCTCAGTGCCCAAAGTCAACAGCAGCACGGGATATTGTTTCATACGACTTCATCCTTGATGAATCAAATGGATCTGGAGCTCTTCCTCCTCCCTAGGCTACTCTCTTCGTCTGCGGGAGGGCCACCAAAAGAAACACAGTCAATGTAAATGGCCAGCTTGGTTGGCAGAGTCACAAAGCTCATGAAGGAGGCATAAAGGGTGAAATGTGGCCCGCAACGGCCTTTGTGTCTGTGTGTGTGCAGCGGGTGCATTTGCTTTTGGGCTGGAGCAGAGCATGATGAATGAGCGGAGCTGAGCGTGAAGGCTGTGTTTAGTCTAATTACTCTAAGATGCCTAATTAGGGCCAGAGAATGTGCACTGTCGCTTGCCTTAGAAGAAGAACCATAATCAGGCAGACGAGGAAGCGCGTCAGACTAAGGTGCTTTACTGTAATAAAGCAGCTTGTGTGTTGGGAATAGTGTGGACGCATTTTATTTCCAGTCCCCCTCAGGAGTTCAAAGGGGTGTCTGCTGATTGTGCTAAAATGAAAGGTTGCGGTGGAGGCATACAGCCAGCTTTAATGTCAAGGTTCGATGTGCACTTGCGCTAGGCCGCATATCATCAAAGTCGCCCGTGTTTACGTCATCACATGAAGGCCATTCAAAGTTTTTACAAGCACATTTAAGTGCAGCTAATTCTGAATTGATCACACGACACCAGCGGCCTGTCATTTTTAGCCTACTTGACGGTCTCACTGGTGAGCCTGCTGCACAGATTTTGTTCTGTTTTTTGTTGTTGTTGTTTTGTTTTTTGTTTTTTTAATTTGATGGCCACCAGGGTAAGTACAGATGTTTTCTAGTGGTGTGTTGATCTTCAGAGGAAAACCCAGTGGAGTCTAGGCACTTCTGTAGTGCTTTATTTACATCCTCTAGCGTCCAAAAAAGAGAGGAGTCATAGTTCTAGATGTTGGGTATGTATTTTGCGTAATTAGATTGTTATAGTTATATATATATTATATAGTTATAAGTTATATATATATATATATATATATATATATATACATATATATATATATATATATATATATATATATATATATATTAGTATCACAGAACCACCATTCACATTCTTTTAAATTAAATTGTTCTTTCCGGGTTGCACCCCATTAGACACAGCATTATTTTTTTTTCATGTCAAGGAAAAAAATATGGACCTTGAATCAGCAAATTGGGAACAATTATAATTCATCAGCATGCATTTAGTAACCATGTTAAAATACAAGCTATGCTTGACCCAAGTCCATTTACAACTTAACAATTTTTCCCATAGAAATTAAAGACCAATAGTACTTATGCCTTCATAACTCATTTTATTAACTCATTCACGGCCAGCCCAGGTCAAATGAATGTACTTTTCGGCTTCTATACCCGTCAATGGCAGCCGGTGAGTTGTCTGTATGTGTAAAAGCAAAAATAACTACTTTATAATAACACTAAGAACTAAACATTAACTTTAGAGGACTTTCCTGAAAATATTGTTGTACAATTGTAGCAGCATTCAACATTTGAGTTTGTGCAAACAGCCTTCGTATCAATTTGTTTCCATCACGGAGAACACAACATAGAGTTAATGGAATCCTAGCAGCTGCTTGAATACCTACAAAAGAAAATTTAATCCAGTCTCAGAGCACATTCAGGCCATCCTGCGGCAAAACCATGCAAGAGTAGATGCAGATAACGTTGGATCATCACTATGGATGTGAGTGGTGGGGGGGAAGGCGGGGAGGTGGCTCCTTTCCCCATCTGCCGCGGACAGCCTGTCCTCCCTAAAGCTATCTGAAGAATCTGGTCAGTCGGTGCAACATGGCGCCTCCTCAATCCCTCCAGCTGGCTGTTTAGGCCTGTTTAGGGTGGTCTCCTGACAACTGGCCCCATCACTTCCAGGCTCCCCCTCCAGGATCGAGCCATGCCTGTAGCAACCTCCGGGAAGACACATAAACATAGGACCGTCGTGTTTACGTGGGGATTTTATTAGCAATAAACTTGGGAATAATTGAGAGCTGATAGCATTTCTATTTTCTGCTCCACTCTGGTGATGATTTCAGGCTAAACACTGTGTCCTGTGCGTCCCAGATCACCTGTGGAAGCGCAGTGCGATGAACTTTCCGCTTACATTATATTGTCGCCATCAACATCTGGAGCTCATTATGGCCCCAAATCATCCGGGCTTTTTCCTGTGATTCAGCTGGCACAGGAGGCCAGGGACCTGTTTCCTGTAGCTGGATTTGTGAATGAAGTGGGAGCGGATGGCGTCAGCCCCCCAAACACTGTAACAAGAGCATGCAAGGATTCAGGGCGGATTGCATTTTAAGCTTTTTTTCCTACCTGTACTTATGTTCTTGATTCATGACTCCTGGACTTTTACGTATCAACTCGCACTTATAGTGTAAACCTATTCATCGGCTCCATAAATTAAATTTACAGCTTGTATTCACTTTGGAGCTTGGATTGAAATTGTAATACACAAGCTATTACCATTAATCTAGAAGCATCTTTGCTAAAATGACAATGGATGGGCAGCCGTGTCATGTCCAACTTCACCTCTAGCTATAGCTTGCATTTTATCGAGACAATAGTGGCAAGGCTAGCGATAAACCGTGCATGAAGGGCGCCATTGTTTCCCAAAATTCACCGAAATGTTGAAAGGAAATGAGAGTTCTTGGGGGGAAATGGTCAAAAGAAACCCCGGCAATGAGGGACCGTGTTCTGTTTGGATTGGGAGGTTCAGGAATCGGGTGGAATGTTGAGCGCCTAAGTGAGAAACACAGGGAGATTTCTTCCAGTGCAGAATGTTTTTTAAAGGAATGGGTTATTATAGTTGGCCAGTTGAGGGCCCTTCAAATAGCCGTGACATCATGGCTAGGCCTGGTGCTGCAGGGGACAAACAAAGGAGGGTTTGTACCTAGAACCCTCCGGAGCTTTCAGGGTTTCAGGCGGTGGAGGGACAAGGGGGTTAGAAGTCACATCTGCTCACTTTACCTGACCCAGTGGAACCTTGCAAGGTACTGGAGCGTGCCAAACTGTACCTAAACAACGTATGCATGTGGCCAAGCGACGTCTGAAGAGTTTGTAAAGCACTCACTGTGTTTATGTTGACATGCAGTTTGTGTGCACTGCGGAAAACTTCAGCTCCAATTGTTATATAACCTCAGTGTTACACTATGCATGTTGACAAAATACTTGGTGCTCTACTTTAAAGAAAGTCCTTTGGAAAGATTGTACAAAGCTGGAGCTTTTTAGGAATTGGCAAAATATCTTGTTTGCAGATGCAAAAAAAAAAAATTATACAGAAGATATACTGAGAAACATGGCGGAGTCTTTGCTCTATTCTGGGGCTGCTTTGCTACGTCCAGCATACGGTGTCTTAACTCTGTGAAATCTCGAACATCGAGGCATTCTTGAGCAGAGTGTGCAGTACAGAATCAGAAAGCTTGGTCTTAGGATAATGATCCTAAACCCACTGCTAAAAACATCAAAGAATATTTAGGAACAAAGCATTGGACAATTCCAAAGTGGCTTTTGAATGAGCCAAGATCGAAATCCTAATCAACATCTGTGGAGTGAACTGAAATTTGCACTGTGGAAAAGGCACCATTCAAACCTGAGTAGTTTTCTCAAACGAAAACACTTAACTGGCGTACAAGTTTCAGAGAGTTATGCAAATCAAATCCAAGAAGTTGGAAGCATAAAATTGTCCAACGGTTTCAGTAAAACCGTATCTCAAGACTTCCGTCCGTCTAGTATCCTCTCTTTAACTATAATCTACTTAGCATCGATTTCAGATCGAGATTGTTGGCGACCCACTCCTTTTTAATTCATCACTGCCTAATTTAAAAGGTCGATACGCATCACAAACGGTCGATTGGGTTTCAGTCATTATACTTTCCGTAAGCCGGGTCTTAACTGCGCCGCATGATGTCAGCTAGTGACATAAACTCCACAGCTGTCTCTTCAGGAATTGTGCTCATGAAAAACGGATCATATTACTCCCTAATGCTACATCGTCTGACCCGACCATGCTCCCCGCTAAACGTATAAATGCTGAATTTACAGAGATGGCGCCACAAAGTGATACTGTCGGAGCATCAGTTTAATGGTAAACGTGGCGCCTTCTTTACTTTCACGGTACTCCGCTTTCCAGGGTTGCCTCATTAACAGGCCGATGGCGGGGGCTGCCACGTGAGGTGCCAACAGGCTCCTTGGGGGAAACTTGGAGGTCTTGCTCAAGGTCACCGAGGGCCTCTTTTTCCCCTCTAATACAACTCGACTAAGATATTGTATGTCTTGGATGTTTCTCTAGTTCTTCACTGTTGGGTCCAAGCCCAAAATTTGCAAGTAATTGACATCCCCCTTAAAAAGTTGAGTCATATACCCCCAAACAATGATTCCAAAACACGTGAATATCATTTTAAAGTCCTCTTAAAACATTACCACATTAAAAAGAAAAATAGCTTACACTAGATTTGAATGCGGGGGAAAAAAATGCATTGGAAATGTCAGGATGCTGGCATGTGCTTTCCTAATTAGCCATCAACTCCACTTTATTTCACAACAACTGCAGCTGTAACAAAGTTATGTACGTACAACATAAAAGACAGAAAATTAAATTGTCTTCCATCGTTTAACTAGCTCATCTGTGACCTATGTTAAACGAAGATAAAAAATGTGTTTTTCCGCTCTTATTTGTGAATTAGGTTCTTCCGAAACAAATGAAAAAAATATCTTTAATTTTCGCTAACCCCTAATCAACTGCTGTTCTTGTTACTTCACCAGATGACTCGGGTTCGGATAGGACCAGCCCCGGTGTGTTTGATGGCACACATTCAGCGCACGGTTCGGATGGTTTAACAGAAAAACTTGGTAAGTCTTGTGCCGTGCAACTCAATGGTACCGGCAGCGAATGCAATCATCAAATAAGTAAAGATTTCTTAGAGAAATGACAAATTGCCTTTTTTTGTGGTCATTAGTGCGCCCCCGCTTTACCCAGCCCGCTAAGATGAGGAAGAGGGTGATCGCCCGACCCGTGGGCAGCTCGGTGCGCCTCAAATGCACGGCCAGCGGAACGCCTCGGCCGGACATCGTTTGGCTGAAGGACGAGCAGCGGCTGACCGAGCAAGAGGTCGGCGAGGGCCGCCAGAACAAGTGGACCCTGACGCTGAAGAATCTGACGCCCGCACACAATGGCAGATACACCTGCAGGGTGTCCAATCGGGCGGGAGAAATCAACGCGACGTATAAAGTGGAGGTCATACGTGAGTATCGCAGGAAAGCTGACATTCGTGTTAAAAGGATGCAAACTCGATCAGCCGTTAAGTACAAAAAATACGGGTTCGATGTCTCCAGCGAATGTGAGCCACATGAACCACGCAAAGCGTCACTCGACGGCTGCTTCTTTTGTTTCCTTGACAAACGACGCATCATCTTTTGACGCACAGCAACTCCATCGCCGACGTCTTGCTTGGATGTTGATGCTTTTTTTTCAAAAAGCAATCCGCTGGGGTTAATTGTTTGGTTTTGTCCATTGCTACTACAACTATTACTACTATGCTCTCTCCGCTCTCACCACGCTACTCCAATACACGCACTCCTAAGTCTTCATTGTCTTCTTCTTCAACATGTTTACTGGCTGATCTTATACTTGCTGCCACCTACTGGCCATTTTTTTAAATGACATTGCAGTCAAGCCTTATCCTGCTGTCAGAAGCTGCATGAGACCCTCCTGTACACACACACGTATAAAAGAACGCAAGACGTATAAATACGTCTTTGGTAGGCAGTGACTAAATTTCTGAAGAGCTAAATATACGTTTTCTGGATTGAATGAATTAAAAATTGTTTGCTAACCAGAGTTGTTTTGGGGGGGAAATTGTATAAACTTCTGTGTGTTTTAATTTCTGTTTGTGAACTTTATTGAGTTTCTCCAATGGCTATTTTCAACAAGTACATTAATATCAAACCTAGGAACTTGAATTTTTCATAAAAGAGCAAGAAAATCCATAAATAATATAATGACGTACTTAGAGCATGCTACAGTAGATCAATTGATGGACTATCCGAGTGTTGTTTTTCTATCGAAAGATAAAGTATATATGACAAACAAAAAAAGCTTAAGTTGAAGTAAATGCAAGGAAAATTTTCATCTATTCTCATCTTTCTGCATAACCAACAGTATGTTGTAAGGTAAATATTATCTGGGCATTTGCATTGTTTTGAGTTATAGCTTAATCTGTTGGCTCAATGTTGGCATGATTTACCCCATTTGTGGTACCATCGAACCGGGCTGCGCATTGGAGCCGAAGTTAGAGGCAGTACAGGAAATTTGAAAACAACTCTATTCTGCATACGCGGAGGTGTTTAATCATAGTTGACGCGCAACCTAAACGAATCAATTATGAAATGTATTGAAAATAATTTTTTTTTATTATCTGCTAATTATTGAGAGACAACTTCATTAAAAATGTTCCAACTTCTCGAATTTTATCCTCTCAACAGTAATTAGTCTCAGATTTCTGTTTTCTTCCATGAAAACAGAATTTGTGGTGAATCCAAATAAAATATTTGGAAAACCATGATCAACATTTCTGCGTATTTTCTGACATGTTATGGACCAAACAAGTAATTGAATTATAATTGATTTTTGTTGTCAAGTCGAAATAATATCCTGTTTTTTAATGAAAGGATAGGATTGAAAGCACGTTTTTTTTAAATTATCTCTTTAATCAATTAATCGGTGAAATAATCAACAGATTATTTGATTAAAAGTAATCATTAGTTACAACCTTCATGTTCAGCATGCTCATAATTGCTCTAATAGTAGGTCTGATTTTTATTGTATTTTTTTTACAGCGGAAGTACTGTAACCTTTCAAACAATCTCTGATCTACCGTACCTACTCCTGACTTGTGATCACATCTTCGCCACATGCTGGATGAATGTGCGTAATCACGTCTATGAGAAGCACATTGAGGAAGCAGGCAGGAGAGCGAGGCCTTGTCCCGTGGTGCTTGCTCAGGGGAATTGGGGGCGGGTACAAGAAGCGCTTTAACTCAAAGACCCTCCACCCAATCTGGATCTGATTAAAGGCCAGCTGCCTGCACTGTACAACCAGGAGCACAGAAAGAGAGGAAACTAATCGTGCTTCTGGAGTTACATGTGCTTCTCCATCCTCTCTGCCTGTTAGATTTGCAAGCCCGAGGCCGAGGTCCGTGTGGACAGCCTCTCCCATCATTTCAAAAGCGTTTTTCTATTTGTTGTGCCTGCAGAGAGGACCAACTCCAAACCTGTTCTGACGGGCACTCACCCTCTCAACACCACGGTGGACTACGGAGGCACCACATCGTTCCAGTGCAAAGTGAGGAGCGACGTCAAGCCGGTTATCCAGTGGCTGAAGCGCGTGGAGACTAATGAGGAGAGCCGTTACAACTCCACCATTGAAGTGGGAGACCACCGCTTCGTGGTGCTGCCCACAGGGGAGGTGTGGTCGCGACCCGACGGCTCCTACCTCAACAAGCTGCTCATTACCCGCGCCAAGGAGGAGGACGCCGGCATGTACATCTGCTTAGGTGCCAACACCATGGGATATAGCTTCCGCAGCGCCTTCCTCACTGTGCTGCCAGGTGAGCGCCCGGAAATGCCTCTTCAGAGAAGCATCATCACTCTTCACTCAGCACACGCATTATACTTGCATCAATCCAGTGGATGTATCGACACATACAAAAACTGATTTTGGCAGAAAAGTATTTTTTGGTTTATTGTACTATGCACTGCCGTAGCCAAGTGCCAAGCTATCCAAACAGGTGTATTTTTAGGCTAGCTGCACACTGAGCCTTGAGCACCAATGTAATTAGAATTAGAATTAGAAATCCCTTTATTGTCATTGTACTCAAGTGTGCAACGAGATTAGAGGGCTCCCCTCTCCAGTGCAATACAACAATAATACAGACAAATATATAAATTAGAAAAATAAATAAGAGAGTGCAATGGAATTTAGTACTGAATAGGGTATATAAAAACACATCACAATGCTGTTCTGCAAGGTAAGGGTGTTCTCGTGTGTGTGTGAGAGTTCAGAATGGAGATGGCTCTCGGAAAGAAACTGTTTCTCAGTCTATTGGTCCTCGATTTGATGCATCTGTAGCGCCTGCCAGAGGGCATCAGGTCGAACAGGTGTGAGTTTGGGTGGGTATTGTCTTTGACGATGTTGAGAGCCCTGCTGAGGCACCGGGCGGTGTAGATGTCCGACAGTGAGGGGAGAGGGCAGCCAATAATCCTTTGCGCTGTTTTGACTGTCCTCTGGAGCCTCACTCTGTCCGCCTCAGTGCAGCCGCTGTACCAGGTGGAGACACAGTACGTCAACAGGCTCTCGATGGACGAGTGGTAGAAGGCTAGCAGCAACTTCCTGTCCAGGTTGAATTTCCTGAGGACTCTCAGGAAGTGCAGACGCTGGTGGACCTTCTTTACCACTGCTGTGGTGTTGTGAGTCCAAGACAGGTCGTCGGAGATCTGTACTCCCAGGAACTTGAACGTGTGGACCCTCTCCACACACACGCCTTCGATGCAGAGGGGGGGCGGCAATTAAACTGGACAATCACAAACAAATTACAGATTTACACCGGCACACCTGGCGGTTGACCCTCGCACACATGCCAACTTGCTGCAAAGGGAAAAACTGCAACCCCGGGTGCTCTTATCGAGAAACTATGTACGGTACATTTTGAGGTGCCACATACAGTGCCATGAACATAACTATAATTCTTATTTATTTGGATAGTTTACCTGCCTTAATATTTTAGGTCATCAAACAAAGATCGTTTTAAATAGTGATTCAATTAAAGGGAAAAACGCTATTAAAAGCAAGCTGGTCCTGTGAGAGTATGTCCTCAAATTGTGAATTTATTGTGGCTAATCTCATTTTTCAGTTCAATTTTACCAACCCCATACAAGTCGGATTATATTCAGAGATCAAGAAATCACCTTAAACAGAACCTATCTGACAAAATCAAGTCATCCAATAGAGCTCGAAAAGCTGAAATAAAAAATGGCATGATCCAAAGAAATTCAAGAACTCATGATGAGAAATTGACATATATCCGTCTGGGTAGGGCTACAAAGCCATTCCTAAAGATTTGCTGCAGCCATTATCCACAAATTGAGAAAGCATGGAATAGCCTCCCTTACTGCTCTTGACTTGGCAAGAAGGAAGAGACTGGGCAAACAAAAATGGCATCCATGGCAGAGATCCAAGGCAAAAACCACTGCTGACCAAAATGAAGATAGAGGCATCGGAATAATTCTTTTGGGAGAATCTTCTCCGGTCTGACAAGCCGGACCTGGAACTTTTTGGAATGTGTGTATCTATTTACGTTTGGCGTAAATGTAAACCATCATTTCAGAAAGATATCACAAAAAAGATAGTGGTAGTGTGATCTTCTGGGGTTACTTTGCTAATTCAAGGGCCTGGACGACTTGCTGTGTTTGATAGAACCATGAATTCTGCTCTTGTTTGGCCATCAGTTTGTGACATCCGGCTGAAGCACACTTAGCTTCGGTAGCAGGATGGCGATCGGCAAGTTCATTTCTGAATGGCTTTACAAAAAGAAAAAAAACACCTGAGGGTTTTGGAGTGACCTAGTTGTAATCTGCGATTGAATTCAATGGACATTCTGTTGACTGAACTTCAAAAAACCGTGATGCTCAAAATCCCGTCATTGTTGTGGATTCAAAATACATTCTGCAAAGAAATGTGTGGCCAAAATATCGAAACAAAGTTGAGAGAACCTCATTTCCAGAAATTGATTGATTTTGGTTATTGCTGCTCAGGTGGCTGAAGCAGGTGTTAGCTTTAGGGGGCAAATACTTTTCCACACAGAGCTCCAGGTAGCTGAACATTTTATAATAGTAACTAATAAATCAACTAATGTATAACTTAAAATTTGGCTCGGGTTGGAAATAATTGTGTTTCATGACTTTATTAATCAATAAACATTTTCCATGTCTAAGTTTGACTCATGTCCTGTTTTGCAGACACCAAGCCCCCCATCATGCCCGTCTTTCCAGCGGCCTCCAGCTCCTTGCCCTGGCCGGTCATCATCGGCATCCCCGCCGGAATCGTCTTCATCTTCGGCACCGTGCTGCTCTGGTTCTGCCAGAGTAGAAAGCAGTGCCCCCCTCCCGGCAGCACCACCGCCGCCGCCGCCGTTGCCCCCCACCGGGTCCCGCCCTGTCGAGAGCGGGAGCGAGGCTGCGCCGCGCCGTCGACCGGCTCGTCCAGCCCGGACAAAGACTGCGTGAGCTCCTTGAACTACGAGGAGTACCTGGCGCAACAGCAGCTCCTCCTCAACCAAGGAGGCGCCGCCAAGATTTATCCCAAAATCTACACTGACATTCACACGCACACACACTCCCACGTGGACGGCAAAGTGCATCAGCATCAACACATTCATTTCCAGTGTTAGCGGATCAGAAAAGGAAAGAAAAAAACGCTTCACGGCGGGACATTGTTGAGGGGCAGACAACCCCAAATTGGCCAGTCATAAGACAACATGACGACATCATTTGGTGTTGTCACTTTTCTTTTGTATTTTTGTGTGTGTGTCCCAGTTGTCAGACTCTCACGCCACTAAAGAGCCGCCAGTCCTTGCCTGTGCACTTAATTTAAAAAGGACAAGGAGTTGTGTTTGGTGTGAGTGCGAATGCAGCTGTTGCGGCCTCATGAAAAAAGGTCTCGTTTGCAAGGAAATGGCCAGAGGTCACATTTCACTTTCGGGTTCATCAGCTGTTCAAAATGGAACTGGAGGTGTACAAAAGGGCTAGAAATGTCCTACTCAGGTTGTCCTTTTGTCCCAAGACGCTTCGTGTTTTAGAATGGTGAATCTTTTTTTTTTAATCACATTAAATGGCCAAAATATTAGGTACACTTGCACAATCGGAAGAATAACAATTGGAAATTTCTGTCCGCGAGGGTAATAATGCTCACTTGATTGACACTGTCAGAGGTATTCAATTAACAGTTTTTGTGGTTGTTGTTAAAAGTGAAACACTCCAGTGTAATTTAACGTAAACTACAAGTAAGTGTCATTTGATATGTCATGTCGAGTTGAACATTGAATGCTACAAAAATAATTTGTCAGTTAAAAAAAAAAAAAAATCTTTCTGTCATCATGTGAGGCTATAAGACCAAAAATAATTCCAAATCGAGAAAGCCCGCATGAAGAACTTAAATTTACAGGTGTGACACAATGTAGTTTGTGGCAAACCATTTTTTGACAGTATCAATCAGAACTGAGCAATATAAAGTGTTTAAATTTAATTGTGCCTAAAGTGTACCTAATGAAGTGTCTGGCAAGCGTACCATCATTGTCCAAGACTGCAAAGGAAGAGCGGAGTATGTTTCAGTGTTACCTGATGGGGGGGAAATAGACCCTTTGAATTTTCTCACCAATTTCTACCAATAGTCACGTTTAGAGTTCTCAACCAATGACAGTTTGTGAAGCTCCATTCATTTCGAATCAAACTGAGTCATGAATACTTAATTTATTTTGATTTTTAAAAATGTATCAAAAGAAGTTTATTTTTCTGAGTAAGGCATTTTGCATTTCTGTCATGTAATTATAAGTATTCTTTGTATTGTTGTGTTTAGTATATTTGAAATGCAGTTTATTCACATGTAGTTGATTTAGTTAATTGTGTACGCAAATGGTTCTATTTTTGACAATCCCAAATGTTCTCTTACAAAATCATCTCATTTGGTAGTTTGATTAAATGAACGAAACGTGGCTGCGTGTGTTAACGTGCGTTAGTTTTTTGGTATGTTCAGAGCAGTGTTGCGCAAGCCACTAGAAAAATGTAGCAAGCTCAGGTATTTGTTATTCTCCATTAAAGGGGTCATCAAGCTTGTGAACGTCACATGATCACAGCCGGAAAACAGGTGGGCCATGTCGGTCGTTTGCCTGAACCCTTAGGAACTGTGACAGCACATGGTAGTACACGGCAAAATGGATAGCCCTGAGTTGGAATTGTAGACTTGATTTTCTCTTTAAGAATGTGTTTCTGCTTTAGAGTTCATTCTCACACACATGTGAAAATGTGCTATAGCCCAATGAATCCAAGATTAAACTTCCAAATGGTATGTTCGGCCAAACACATTACACGCTCATTACCAAAAGAACACCATCCCTACAGAGAAGTAAGTGAACCTCCGACCAAATGGAGGGAATTATGAATGATTCCAAATATCGGGCAGTGTTCTCACCCAACAACAAGGCTAAATTAGATTTAAACCAAAATAAGAAAATGTTCACGTGTGTGCTACAGTGTTCCTCTTAATTGGATTATTTTAGTGTGTGTGTGCATGTTGGAATGTCAGCGTGTTAGTGTAAATTAGGGTATGTGAGTGTGTGTGAGCACTGCGCAGGTTAGAGTATGCTAGTGTGTGTTTTAGTGTGCTAATCTGTTGTGTGTTAAAATGTTTGTGTGTGTATCTTTTGTTGAGATGTGGCGACAGCAAGCAGCGCACAGACACATAAATCCCAGGGATAAAGGACTTTTCTCCCTTTTTTTCCCCCAGGTGAGTGATGGGTCCCGCTTAGATAGCACTAGAAGAGCGGCGGCCTTTTCTCATTTGGGCAACTCTTATGTTCCCTTTGGAGGTAAGATTTCCTTTCAGCATTTCGGAAGCGCATTGTCCCACTGTGGGAGTGAAGTGAGCGCACTGTGCGATGACTCCAGGAAGAAGGGCTGCATTGTGGAACAACTGAGCTTCACTTTTGTTCGGAGGGTTGCTCAACCACCACGGGGACGGTGATGAGGAAAGTTCGGCTCTCACAACCAGAGGTATGTTCAAATGTTGTTACATAACGGACTTTTGAATTCATGTATGCAAATTGTGGGGTCTTCAGTGCACTGTGTCATCAATTGATAACCTACCTCCACAAATACCTCACTCGGGAGGTCACGCCCCTCCAGGTCTCACTGTCATTGCCCACATGAGCAAATCCCCCCCCAGCAGAACGATCTGCCAGATAGGTGAGATCCAAGTCCCTAGAGAGCTATTTTGCCGGGGATGTGAACAACAAAGTCTCCAGCTTTGGCACGTAGAGAACTCGACCCCTTTGGCCACTCCCAAGAGCAGGTGGGAAGGGGGACCCACGTTGTCCTTTCGGGCTTAGCCAGGCTGGGCCATCGGGCCCCATGGATGGGGGAGCCTGGCCAACAGGCAATTGCCAACGAGACATATACTGCCCCCTGGTGGGATGTTAATTAAACTGCAGGAACACAAAAACTTGGCCAACAGAAATAAAGACGAGGTTATTTGTTATCTATAAATGAATAAGACATCAATAAACTTCATATTGCGTGAAAACGGGGTGTAATAGAATCTAGTTAAAATTGATTTTAACTAAACCGAATTGCGCCGTCCTTGAATCATTTTGCAGCTGAATTACTGACATTCATCAAATTGTCTTTCATGTTGCTGAGGATTTGTCATTTGAAATTAACTTATATAGTTTGGGCTTTGGAGTGTTGTTATATATCAAATTGAATTGTAATCTCACTGAATGCAACTCAATTGTACCATTTTATAATGATCCGTTCTTGAATCGTATAATACTCAATTTAGCAATTTACGGTCCATGTTGCATCATCTATTGAAGAGATCCAAAGTCCATATTGGTAAATTGTATTATTTTATTTCTTTTCTCACATTTCTCACTCATTCAAGTTTTTCACAGAGATGTGCTTTTGAGTTGTTTTAACAGACGCGCCCTCGCGCGCACAAAGAAAATCGCTCATTTGCAGCCTGCCTTGCAAAAAAGAAAAGGGAAAGTCCAGAAGTACAGCAGGTGATGAAAATTTATACTCTTATTACATATCTACAATGTTGCTCTGTCACCACAAGCCTCGCGCATAAAGAAAGAAAACAGCTTTGAAAAACATGTATTATACTCCCATTGTTTCTGTGCATAACAGGCTCAACTAATTTCAGTGCCCTTTGTCCAGGTTAATCCTCTTTATTCCCATTTTACAGTATAGTAAAAACATTGACAAAAATAGAAAATGTACCTTAACAAGAGAATGAAAGGGGTGAGACCAACAGTAAAAGGAGACATACAATTGAATATGTACAACAAGTGCCATGAATCAACCCTTCTGGACATTGCTGATGAGCTCATCACAAAGTTTGGTCAGCTCTTCAGCCTCCTTCACCTATAACAAAAAAACAAAAGCGTGTTTGGGACAAGTTCGGTAAGTAGCACACCAGTAAGGGGACATTGGGATTTCCTTGGAACATTCTAGAAGTGACCATTGGATAATCAACTCTTGCAGAGATTTATAGAGATAGTGTTGCATATTCATAGTTTCAACAACATGATCAGTGTCTTTACGTAGATAAATATTGGTAAACGTAATCTGTGCAAATTCACAAGTGTTGTGGAAAGGTTGGAGGAATGTTTCAATGTTGGAGGACATTGTGTTTAATATTTGGAAATAAGTGTAAAATGTAATCAATACTTTTGGTCCAGCCTGTATATTCTATCCAAATGGTTTTGAGTGCATTCACCTTCTGGTCCAGGTTCTTCTCCAGCGACTGCACCTTCATCTGCTCGCGCCGCAGCTGGACTTGCAGCGCCGACACCTCCGCCTTGTTTCTGGAGCGCACCTCAGCGATTTCCTTGTTGGCCCTTTTGGGGACGATAGTCGATGTGAGCGAAGACAGCACGTCAAACCGAACGAAGTGTGCAAGTTTTTTTTTTTTCTTTTACAGGCTTATTTTCTCCTCGGCGTGAGCTTTGAGGGTCTGGTAGCGCTTCTCGTCCTTCTTGATCCTCCCCAAGTAGTCCTGAGCACAAGCTTTCAGGGTTTCCTCATTCTGGGGGGGGGGGCAAATGATCGAACTACATCAAGCCTGTTTTCAATGTCATTTAACCAAGAAGGCGCTTCGAACCTTTTTGTAACCCTCGATGATCTCCTTGTACTTCTCCAGTCGCCTAAAAAGGTCCGAGAGGGATCTCTCCATAGCGTTGAGGTCACTTGAGACCTGCTCCTTCTCCAGCAGGACCTCATCCAGCTTGCCTTGCGAAGCCTCACGCTCCTTCTCTTGGTCCGCTGAATAACAGCCGCATAGTCTTTACATCTTAACTACAATAGTTGATAACATGCACATTTTTTTTTAAACTCACCCATCATCTTTGCAATGATGAGCTCAAATTCTGCAATTATTTTCCTGTTGGAAAAGAGGAGATGTCAGCTGATATTCTGTATATATAAACTATGCTATCTTTTCCCAACTCCCACCTCATTTCCTGACCATCGTCTTTTAACTGGTTGTACTTTGCACTCATTTGGTCCTCCTTTTCCTTGGCCTGTTTAAAAAAAGAAAATTAAAAAAAAAAGACTACAATTTACCACACTGACAACCATAGGCTTGCTAGGTACGATAACATACACAATATTATATTGGGCCGAATACCTGCACCACCAAAATAGTCACTTTTCAGGAGAACCTCTTGTTTGTTCAACCACCAATGAGAGCAAGACTTTTTCAACACTTTAGATTGGTCAAAAAAAATGTAAAAATAATTGGATGGACTGATTGATAATATCGATTTTTGGAAAAATTATGAAATTTACTAAATTGTCCCTTACGGCTTTTCGGCCTGATGCCAGCAATATTAAATTGCTGCGAAATATAATCGAAAAACATATGGTCATTGTGACGATTGCCCGTGCCGTGCCATAAGTTTCATTCGCATTCTTTTATTTAGCTGTGAGCAATCAAATGCAATTTTAAATGACCTAATGGATAACAGAACATTTCATACTTCTTTCATTAGAAAAAAAAATGTAATGTCGTTAGGTACATGTTGAATATTGCAATATTGAACGCCCATAAAATGTTTTTGCCCCACATCGTGCAGCCCTAATTACATTTTTTTTTTAAACACTGCACCCTGAAATACAAGCAGTGCAAAATGTTTTAATAGTAATCGAATGCCATCCTAATTAATATCCATTAGCAACATTAGTGATGATTATTACAGTAGAGTGATGCTATTGGTTATAGTTGAGTTCTGTCAAGTACAAAAAAAAAGTGTGGTTAAGTAGGTCATACCTCAGCTTGGATTTTGGCAATGGTAGCGTCCATGTCTTTCTGACTGTACTTGAGCACATCAATGATGTCTTCTGTGCTTGCAGGCTGTGAGAATGTGGGGACGAGGCTCTCGAGTATTTGGGGAGTCTGCAGGACAGGTCACCAAAAGCTTGATAAGCATTGGACTTCATGTCGCCTAATCAACCTTTCCCAATCGAAAGGGAGAATCACGTTCAACTCTCTAAACATCTGTTTATTAGTTCAGTATTGCAAAAAACATTTTAGTGGCTGCTCCAAGTATTGTTGTCAATCTATAGGTACTTTTTATACTGTATTATTATGACTTGGCAGTGGTCGGCTGTCTAGATTGCTTAACGCCGACATCTCCGTCAGCCCATTAGATGTCACGGCTCTGCGTTTTCGAACCACCTTGGACTATTGTAACCGCACAGTCCGGCAAGTGTATAGGGAAAGAGAGCCAGACTGTTGCGAGGTGCAACCGGTACAATGGAAAAGCGGCTTGATTTGGCTAAAATGTCTCTTGTGCACTTAATTTTGCTTAAACTGCTTCAAGACATGCTTAATCAACGTTCACGTTTATGCAATTTAGAAAATTCTTTACGATCAATTACGAGATGTTTATGCCCATCCTTATTCCAATACCACCAACGATTGGTAACAGTCAAGAAATGGACTAATGAGTGATGCACATGGCGAGCAGAGACTTACAGGAGCTGCGGTTGAGTCGTCTGCCATTGGTAGAGTTTCAAAACTAAATAGGACAGAAAAATGCAACCGCTGCGATTTCAAACACTACGTGATTTGATGTGCATGAGGTGCATGTGTGCATTCATACCGTGAAACGAGAGGAGTAGGGTGAGGAGCTTGCAGTGGAAACCCAGGGCCTCCTGCACACTTTTTGGGACTCTCCCTCAGCAGGGGGTCGAATTTGAGGTACAAGGACTGTTTGCGCAGTGCAGACTCCTTGAACTGATTGCATAAAAAGTCAATATTTAAACAAAAACTGTTTGAGATTGTGTAGTATGCGCAGAAATGCTAAAATCACTCACGCTGCTTGAGCCAAACTGTTCAAGGTAGTCGATCTGTCCTTCAAAGTTGTTGGACATGACTAGGCAGAAATAATAAAAAAAAAAAAAAAAAAAAATTAGGTTTATGACAGCCAATGTGAAAATAGATTGGCTTAGTGAGATCCCATTACTCAATTATCCCAAAGCATTTCATTTAATGGTTAAAAATAAATAAATCAACAAAAAGCTCAGTACTGATCCAGAGTAGATGCATAACAAGTTGATACATTTGAATAATATAATTAAAAAAAATAAAAATCGGATCTTTATCGAAAACTGCACTTACACTCAGTCCCAGGCACAAACACTTCAGTGAAATTTGACAAGCTGGTTTGTGGTTGTTCGTCTGAATTGCTCGAAGGCTTTTCAACTTTGGGAGGAGGTGAACTTTGGCCATTGACAAAAGCCGTCTCCTCAACTTTCTGTCAGAAAAATAAAGAAAAAAGTTTATAGAAGAAATAAAACATTTCCTTCATATTACTGGCCAAAGTAAACCATTTTCATGCACCCCACTGTAGCTGCCACTGAACCATTTCCTAAAGGATTCAAATTATTATTCAAATGACTTGATTTTTTTTCTTTTTTAAAAATAATTACTTGCTGTTGAGTGGCGTGTTTTTTAACATACTTAAAAAAAAAAAAGCTGATTTTGATTACAGTAAATCAAAGCAATTCGCAGGTGATACGGACCAAGCTCTTCAGCACACACAAACAAAACTCCAAGTCACTTCCACCATCCCCACTTGTATTCCCCATAATTGCCTCTCGTAAGTTGTTTCAACAGTAACTATACCAGACTGTGAACCCAAAACAGTTATCATTTGAAACTCATTAAAAAGAAAAAACACGTGTACTAGTAAAAGCAAACCACAAGTTGGCAGTGGTTCATCATACCTGCTCTTGTGGCATTCCAGTGTTGGCTTCCGCTGCGGCCGCGCTCTCATTGGCCCTACAAATGAGAAAAGAAGCATATTTTGAGATCAACTACAAGACAAAACTCGATTCAGATCCATTCAGAGTTGCCGTACCGAGCAGGTGTCTCATGTGCGGTGTTGTGCAGGCTGCTCATGGGAGAGTTGCTGATGCTGGATTTTGTGCCAAAGGGGTTAAAGTTGGGGTCATCCAACTTTTCAAAGTCAAATGAATACAAGGCTTGAGGAGAACTCGCATCTGCGTCATCACCGGCCGCCAACTTGTTCACGTTGTTTGCTGGCGCTTTGGCGTCGGGCAAAGACTTCCCCTCTTTGGGCTTGTGGCCAGTAGGTTTTCTGCCAAACTTCTTGGGCGGGGGTTTCCGTTTGACGTTGCCATCATCAAAGTTGAACTCCAGCTTGACCGGACCTTCCTTGGTGGGTGGGGCCTCTGAATTGCCCTCTTGAGTGCAAGATGGAGGAGGGGCCAAGCTGGCGATGAATTTCACGTCAGTTTCAACAGGCTCCTCCTGAAGCACCTCAGGCACCTCCTCATCTGCAGGCTTTATCGGGACCTCCTCTGCGAGAGGGTTACTATCTCGCACCTTCCTTGACAGGAGAGGGGAATTCTGGATTTTGGAGACCCCGGTTTTAAAAGGATCCATTGTGTCACAACTGTCAATATCAAAGTTGTAGGTTCCTTTTGCCAGAAGAGGTGCATCTTCCGCAAAATCATCTGAAGGTTTGTTTTCATCGCCTTTGGGAGGCGGCGTCTCAGTGGGGACCTCGTCGGGTGTGGCGCTGCGTGATTCTTGCTCTGTGGCTGGAACCCTCACCACGGTGACCACGCTGCTGTCTGCTGAGCTGACCTCAGCGGAGACGTTGACGAGGGAGTTCTCGACAGATTGGGTGTAGGGAAGAGTCTCATCTAGCGCCAAATCCGGCTTGTTGGTGGGCTCCTCACACATATCCGCTTGTCCAGGAGAAGGGTTCTCGACTAGAGGCCTCGAGGGTGAGAAAACCATCTGATTCGAGCCCTCAAAAGGGTTCATGCTCTCCAGGTTGTCAAAATCCAACTGATAACCTCCTTTGCTTTGTATTGGCATGTTATCATCGGGATAGGAAGACAGTTCTGTGGCAAAATAAAAAAAAGGATACAGTACATGAACTGCATTTGGAATTCAACTAAAACGTTTCGAAAAAAACATAATGCCCCTCACCCTCGCTCACAAAAAAATAAATAAATCGATCACACAGACATCATAGGAGACGTCAGCTCAGTGAGTAAATCAAAATTAACAAAAGTAACCACCACAGGAAACAGTGAAGCAACCAGGTAATAGTTATGCATAAAACTATGGCGTGGAAAAATGCTTTTTAATAGGCATGGGACCTTTAAAGGATACTAAATAGACTGCAAGGTCAACTCGGTTGAGTGCTAATGCAAAGACTCAAGTCCACTGCACTTTGGAGGTTCCACAGTATAGATTGGTCATCCCAAGGGACAGGGACTCCCATCACTAGTGAAAAATCTTGCCTGCTCCCCAAAATGTTTATAAATCACAAATGGATGAATTAATAATACTAGTTAACACTTTGAACAAGTGGGGAAACACTACCTTGTGTGGGACCATCTGGTTGCTTGGTTGTCTCTTGTGGCACAGTGCTATAAAGAAGGATAAAAAGTTTCAAGTTAAATATTGTTCATTATGGCATAAACCAGGGGTCTCCCAGTCCTGCCCTTGTGTGCCCCTATCCAGCCTGTTTTAGACGTTACTCTGTTCCAACACACCTGATTCAAGCTTGATGATCATTCAATTCAGGTGTGTATGAACAGGGCAACATAAAATAGGCTGGATAGGCCTACACGAGGACCGGACATGGAGATCCCCTGCCACACTTTGTAACCAAGTGATGATACATACTTTCTGAAATCCAAATTCAAGGACTCCATTGCTTTTGTGCACTCATCCACACTTGTCATTTTAACCGACTTTGCAGGGGATAGGATCCTTTTAGTCACTGGGTCTCTTCGCGGCGTCTGGAAACAAACCTAAACATCAAACAAAGGTTTAGTCGTGGGTAAAAACTAAAACACTAAAAGAGAGGACATTGACGGCGTACCTTCACGCCCTTCGGCACCGTCTTGCTGGGGAGGTTCTCCGTCTGACGCAGGATGGACGGCCTCCCGGTCGGCTGGTCAAGCTCAAAAATGTCCTCACTTGTGCTGATGTGCTTTCCTCCTCTGGGGCAGACGCCACGATTCTCATCATTCACCTCAACAGAGCTCATCCTGTGTGCACAGAGGAACACAGTTTATCCACAACTCAGTGGAAGCCCTCAAAAACCCTCAGAGGGGAGGAGGTCTTTGGTAAAGCTGCACTCAGTTGATAAGAAATGTCCCCTAATTTGTACCAAAATAAGGATGAGTGAAAGCCAAGTGCTCTGCTTGAGGTGAAATGTATGAACAACAAATTTCCAAATAAAATGCCAGAGAGAAAAGGCAAAAATGTGACTATTGGCACCAGAATGGGGACCAAAATTAACACGTTTTAGTGTACACGTTATCATTGCGGATACAATTGCAGACAATATTTTTTCAAAAATAGTTCCTATACTAATAAGTTGAAATGGCCCGCCCCCATACGGCCGATGAGATTATATACACTACAAAAAGAAGCCCTAAGAAATAAAAAGTCATAGATCACGTGACATCACGAGTTGAAGTCTAGTCAATTTTAACAACCGAGAGAAAAAAAATTCAACATCGTCAGTTGGTCATCACTTGAGACAAAAATATAAGCCTTTGTAATACGACGAAACTTAGGTAATTACGTCGTCTCAATTTATTTTAGTCGACGCAAGCTAAAACGCGATGAAAAGACATTAAAATGTCAAAAAGCTAATTAAAGATATACTTTAACCTTGTTGACGATCCCGTTCGTTTGTGCACATTTTAGATTGCCGGTTACAAGAAGATTATTGGCACGCAACATTCTAGTTTATACCGTCCTGATAAATAAGCCAAACAATAGTTGGTTTTAAAAAAAACTTACAAACCTGCTCCACAACGTACCTCAAATCCACCTACAAAAAGGAAACTCCAGATCGCAAAAAAGACAAAATAGCGTATTTTCGGAAAACACTCGTGTTGACGCGTTCCCGGTGAGACGAGACAGTTTGGATTTATAAACGCCTTGAAACGGACCAGTAAGATTCTTGGCAATATTCAAAGTAGCCAATCACGCCAAACCCGGAAATGACACAGTGACGACTGCGCTTTGAGGGCATCCATGAACTATGACAAATTACCAATGTCCACATTTTTCCAAATTCACACCAAGGGATGCGAATTTAGACCACAAAAATTAATCACATTAATGTCTTGATTTTCACATTAGTATTTTAAAGCCACCCTAAAATGCAATTATATGTTGTATTGATTCGAGTTATAATTAAAATACACAATCCAGCGTTTTATTTATAGCCATTATTATTTTAACTTTGTAATTTTTAAATGTTAACAGTAAAAATAAAATTGTGCTTATTGAAGATATGGCTTGCAGGCCACATGTCGCCCTCGGTCTTCTTTAATCCCGCCCACTGAGCAATTACGGCATTATTAGTAATTTTTGTGGGCTCAATTTAGTCATTATTTTTCATGAAATTAGTTACTCAATACTTATTTATTCATTTTTTTGGTAATTTATCTCACTAAATAACAGTGAGTGTATTTAATGTACATGATGAAAAAAACAGTGATATAATCTATATATAAACATTTCGTATTTTCCAGTTTAATTTATTAAATTATTGATTCATTTTTATTTTATTTTTGCTGTAAATATAATATAAAAAAATTGGGGTGAAATCTTCCTCTTTCCCTTTCGGCTTAACCCCATTCAGAAACATATCCACTTCTGCCAGCTTTCTGCAATCTCTATGCCCCCATATCAAAATAATGTACAAAATAGTACACACAAATGCATATAAAAAATCTGCGCATATTTATTAAATATACTTAAAAATATGTTTAGATATATTTAAAAATATTTTTGTAAATAATAATAGAAATTAATATTAACAAACCGATCACTTTTACCGATGCATTTTTGATTTTTATTCAATGCACTGAAAATTGGTTAATTAATTAATTTACACACAATAAACACTCGTGTTTTACTACAGAATTATTAAAAAAATAAGAATTATTAATATCCCTTTATTAATACAAACAATTTAAAAAATGATTCGATTTTAGAAGTGGTTAAGTCATTGTCATGACTTTCATTACTGTAACATAATTTAAAATACGAGGACACTATTACTTTATCATTAATATTTCACGTATTTTTATTCACATTCGAACTTTTTACTGTTTAGTTTTAAACCTCACCGAATCCGAATGGACTAACTGTAGTTTTTTTTTAAATCAAATGTGGCACCTTGAGCACAACCCAGAAGGTAGCAGCATGCAGCGATACGGAGGACATCTGCCGCAAAATCATCGACGAAGAAGAATAGCAGGAAGCACAAGCGAGCTGCCCGCCAAATTTGTTTGGAAACATTGTCGGTCCCCTTTTAGTCCGACAAACTATGAAGAATTTGGAAGTGTTTTCCACATAACAGCAAATCGTTTTACCGCGTCAACAATGAATTCAGCTGGAAAAGGTAATACATTTATATTGATACGTGTGACATTCACTGAACGGACAGTGCTAGTTAAATGACTGGCTTCAAGTCCACTACGACCTTTAAGTGGATAACGACTGAGTTATGGCAACTTGGCACATGGATTGTCTCTTCTGTTTGTAGTGGTAAACATTACTTAATTATGCCCTACGTGTCAAATAGATGTAACTTGTTAAGATTTATCGTGAACAATTCCTTCGATTTTGTTTCCAGGATTTGGCGATTCCAACCATTCTGCTGGCAGGTAATGAATCGCACGGGACTCATCATTAAACAATAGCCTTATTTCCTGTAACTGTCAAATCAAACATATTAATGTTACTCACGTAATTGATAGCCATTAAAACACAGTATCATAGTCAGACATCATCATTAAATGATCAACGTCCAGGCATAGAGAAACAGGTTACACAGTGTAATGCAAACAACAGTATGCAAAAATACAGTTGCACCAATATAAGCACGACCAAAACACCCCAAAAAAAAACATTATACAAGAGGCACCTGTATTAAAGTCTGTGTTACATTGTGTCCTTCCTTCAGCTGTGACAGTGATTCGATTAAAGTTTTCGTCCGAGTACGACCTCTGATCAAAGGCACCGGACTAACCACGGATGGCGATCAGAGCTTGTGTCTCAAAGTCACCTCACCGAACACCATACGTCTGCTCGCCAAACCGGAGCCGCGAACCTTCACCTATGATCATGTTGCCGACATGGACACATCACAGGTTTGGGGGAGTTATTCTTATGTTACTGTTCCCATACTGGACTGTCTTTGTAAAATGAACCTTGTGTGTCATTCTTCAACAGGACTCTGTTTTCTCCAGTGTGGCCAAAAATATTGTGGAGTCTTGTATGAATGGATACAATGGAACAATATTTGCCTAGTAAGTTGACAACATTTTCAATAGCACACAATACTATGTGATCATCGTCGATGATTCATCGGCAATGTGTTTAAAGGAGTCTTTTCTTTGCTGTTTAACATTAAAATAAAAGTATGTTTTCCATAATATATCCCGTAAAATATTTGCTGTCCCAGTTGGTAAGTCAAGATTGCTCATTATCTATTCTATTTCTTCTGCAGTGGACAAACAGGATCAGGAAAAACATTTACAATGCTTGGTGAGAATTTGGGTGAAATTTAATGTACTGTTGATGTTGTACAAATAACAAATAATATAGCCATTATATTCCACTACCAGGACCCTCTGAGTTGGACAACTTTACAGATGAACTGCGGGGCGTTATTCCTCGTAGCTTTGAGTACCTGTTCTTTCTCATCAATAAAGAAATGGTAATATTAAGCGGCGCCATTTCCTCACAATGTACATGAAGTACAGATGTTGTCTTATTACAGGTCTCTTTGATCTTTTTCCCTTTCAGTCTCAGTCCAAAACGTTTCTCTGTAAATGTTCGTTCATCGAGATTTACAATGAACAAATCTTTGACCTCCTGGACACGGCCTCTGCCAGCCTCTTTGTCAGAGAGAACATCAAGAAGGGTGTGTTTGTGGAGGGTGCAGTGGAGAGGTTTGTCAGCTCTGCTGCTGAAGCGTACCAGGTTGGAATTTATAATCCAATGAAAATGTACCTTGCGATTGTTTGTTTTATGTGTAAGGTAATGATGACCTGTGACTTGTAGGTGTTGTCTCGTGGCTGGCGTAATCGCAGAGTGGCCTCCACTTCTATGAACCGCGAGTCTTCCAGATCTCATGCTGTGTTCACCATGACTCTGGAGTCCAAGGAGTCCATCAATGAGGTGGTGAACATTCGAATGTCTCAGCTGAACCTGGTGGATCTGGCTGGCTCAGAGAGGCAGAAAGACACACACACTGAAGGCTCCAGGCTCAAGGTGAAGATTCTTGCTTGCTTCTAGGATCATTCTGAGGTATTACAAATTGTCTCTTAATTCGCCGGTCGCCAACTATTTTCAAGCCCCAGACCAATTTCCCGTAAAAGACGAACTGGCATCAAAACAAATCCAACTAATTGTTAAAAATACAACTCACCATTATGCTGAATGTGGTTGTTGTAATGAATGGAGGATAGGGCCGTCACGATCGAATAATTTTAGAATTGATTATTTTAGTAATTATTTAATCGATTAGGCAAGCAGAACAATTGGATATAAATGTATTTTGTATTAAAGTTTGCTGCAAAATAAAATTTTAACCCATTATGGTTTATTAACTGATGAAAATAAATAAGAACTAATCAATCTCACACAAGAGGGAGTGGTTTATTTTTTATTTTTACACGTCCGAGGCTACTTAAGGTTAAACTACATGACAATAATATGTTATTCATATTTCATCTACAACTACTTTCATAATAATTTAAACAGACAATTTTTTTCCATAAATTTATTTTGATTTAGTTACTGATTTAGTCTGTAACATGTTAAACATTTTTTTTTACAAAGTAAAAGCAGATGTTTGAAAATGTTTTAACAAAAAGATAATCAGTCTGCTTTCATTTCATTTCTGTGGTCCAGCAGAAATGAGAGATTTACTGTTGAGAGGCTGAAATTAGAAGATTGGGAAAATTCTAAGTTAAAAAACAGCCCTAAATGATTACTTTATCAAAGATATTTGGAGATTAATTATTATTATTTTTTATAGCTTTAGTGGGAGTTGTGCTCTTGTTTCTTCTCAATTAGCTGATCCAATAATGGGTAATGGGAGACAATGACACCCGGAGTGCATGGCGCATGTCTAGTCTACTTTGTAATTTTGTTTTGGTTGTCATCTTTACAGATATATATATATATATATATATATATATATATATATATATATATATATATATATATATACATACATACACTTTCCTTTTTTTGTCTCATCGTTTCTGCCTTTTCCCCTTTCCACAGAAACCCTTCAAAGATGTTTGTTTTTTTTGTTTAGTTTTTTTCTAATTTTTGCAAGCTTGTGGGCTCACTTTTTTGCCATAATAATATGTGACTGATATGAGCTGACTTATGTACAATTTAAGGAACAGACTAATTCAGTCCCTGTGCCTGTGATTGGGGACCGCTGTCTTAACCGAATGCGACTTTGTGCTCTGCTTTTCCTGCAGGAGGCCAGCAGTATCAATCGCTCCCTCATGTGCCTTGGTCAGGTGATCATGGCTTTGGTCGATGTGTCCAATGGGAAAAACCGCCACATTTGCTATAGAGACTCTAAACTAACCTTCCTGTTACGGGTGAGTTGCTTAAGAATCAAAATGCAGTTAAGGAGCCATTTTTGTAACAACTCATTTTCAAAGTTTGGAAGATGGAAATATGTACAATAAGTTTTTGGTTTACGACAGAATTAATTTCCTACAGCGGTGACATAATCCAAATTTGTACATAAATTGAAACGTGGTGTATCTTACACAGTGGTTAACTCCTAATTACATTGAATGTTTGTAGGGAATACACTATTAGGCCATTGAAATAAAGCAATCAGGTAAAGGAGCGTGTCTGCTTATGCTACGTTTCTGCCACTTGTGCAGACCAGTTCATTGCACACTGTCCGTAACATCTAAAAGGTTGTATATCAGGACTGTCAATGTCATTACATTAAATAACGTTGAAGACTTTCTGACATTTCAGGACTCTCTCGGGGGAAATGCAAAGACCTATATCATAGCTAACGTTCATCCTGGATCAAAATGTTTCGGTGAAACATTATCAACGTTACAATTTGCCCAGAGAGCAAAGCTGATCAAGAACAAGGTGTGTTATTTAAAAAAATATAATGTTGTATCAGATGAAGCCAGGGTGATTTTAACATTAATGTATAGCACTTAAGAAATTGTTTGTTATGATTTTTACAGGCCATTGTCAACGAAGACACGCAAGGAAATGTGAGACAGCTGCAGGCTGAGGTGAAAAAGCTGAAGGAACAGCTTCTGCAGGCTCTCTCATCTCCGCAAATGGATTATGGGAAAGATGGAGCACCTGGAGGACAAGGGCTCCCCGTCTCAAGTAATACTCACAGCACACTTGCGCATTATGCAATTCATTATTTTCTGATGTTTTGTCAAAATATCACGTTCTTGTCTCACCAGAGCTGTCCATGGATGCTAAACATGTCTCCTGGTACAAAGCCAGGTTTACGGCTGCTGTTCGTTTGTGGAAGAAACAAGAGGAAGAGAAGGCGGTATTGCACATTTTCTTTTTTTTAAGCAATTACTCAAACAAGACAATCGATTTTCTTGAAGCTTTATGAAGGGTTTACTCATCCATTACATTTTGGTGAGGTTTTTGGATAAAGGTGGGAATGTATGAAATGTTATTTTGTGCTCTTTGTTGTTTTGAGAGCGTTTTGGGATTTTTTTTTTCCATAACAATGAAAGTTTACCGCTAACCAGTCAACAAAACTAACACTGGTCTCCCCTTTTTGTAAAATGCGGGAATCACAAAGCTGGAACTTGGGATGAAGGGGGATTTACTGTATTGTTTGACTGTGCCCGCAGGTTCTGCTAAAGAAGGCTTCTCAGCTGGAGGAGGCCTGGACTCAGAAGGACAAGTTCATCCACTCCAGTCGCCTGATCATCAAATTCCGAGAGGATCATATCAGTCGCCTGGAGAAAAAACTCAAGGCAGAATGTGGCGTACTTGCAGACGTTGAGTCGCAGGCTCTCATTGAGCAGCTACAAGAAGAGATTAGTATTTTACGAGACCAGGTAGAAGATTTTTTTTCTAACCTGACTACTGCGTCACACTCCATTTTTCCACACGACATTCTTCTGTTCATGTTTGCCCTCAAGATTGAACATCACCCCAAGATGACTCGCTATGCAGCCGAAAACTACAGCCTCAGAGAGGAGAATCGTCAGCTTCGCTCCCTTGAGTCAGTGATGAAAGCTGAAGAGGAAGCCGCACAAGTTGCGCAAGAGCTCGAAGAAGTTTTCCAGAGGGCCATGGAAGCGGAAAAGAACGGAGAAAGTAAGTATATATAGATATCGATCAGAGCGTATTTCAGAGTATTTGTGACAAATTTCTTGCCACTTCACAGCTCCAGCCGGCGCTTCAGCCTCATTTGCTACAGATGCTCTTGCAATGGAGAAGCTAAAAGCTCAGCTGCTTCAAAAGCAGTCAGACTTTACAGCAGTTCTACAGGCCTTTGAGGAGTACAAGGAAATCACCAAGTAAGTAAGAAGGGATTTTTATTCTACAATGATGGGAATCGTGCTGAAAGCCAAACGTTTTAGAAGTAATGCCTTCTCATAGAAAGTGAACTGTGTTGAACAACAAGTTAGAGTAATCATCCGCTGTTTGCTGGTCCTGCAGCAAAAAATGAAAAAGCGCAAGTCATTGATGCCGCCACGCCTTATTAAACAAAATGACTTTTTAAGCAATTCAAACTTCTCTCATCACTCAACAGTGTGTCAAGACAAGCGGAAATAAATCCAAAACTTTCACTTTAACAACCCAGAATAGTTGGCTTACTTCAGCTAAAACTGTATTGGCTTTACACAACGTTTGCCTCGAGACTAAAATATTGGTTATCATGGTGGAAGTCGGCTGTCATTGCTGGTAATCAAAGAATCTTGGCCAGTGACATAGCTCTGATGTTCAGTGAAAGTATTTATTCATTTTTTTTTTTGTGCGTGTGTTTTTAAGGAAGCAGATGTCTCAGTTAGAGTCGGACAAACGATACCTTGACAAGTCCAACAGGCATTTGGAAAACATCTTGGAAGCCACAAATGCCTACAAAAAGCAGGAAGTCTCTGAATTGAACAGAATTCACGTCGAAACTCTAAAGGTGATTTCTGGAGCCTTTAACTTTGAGTTTTTAAATATCATTTTATAAGTTGCAAAAAAAATGGAATTCATAAGTAGTGTTTTCTTCTGCTACTATAATTTCTCTTGTTCACTGCCTTCTTCAACCATCAGATTCTCACTACACCCACCAAAGCATACAACTTGCGCTCCCGTCTCATACCACTGTCCAGCCCAGAACATTTGAACGGCAGCATCAACAATCTAGATGACATTTTGGCCGAGCAATTTCCTTCCGACACGACCGAGATGGCCCTGACTGAAGAACTGCGGCAAGTTCAGGTAATCAAAATTGTTGTGTGGACTAGAATGTGTATTGTGAGATTCAACACTTAGTTTGGTCTTCTCTCAGGAGCAAACGAGTCAGGTTCGGGCCCAGCTTGGGGAGGAGGAGCTCAAGAACAGCAAGCTGCTGCAGCATATTGCAAAACTTGAGGAGCAGATCCACGTTATAACACAGGAGTCTGGACAAAAGGAGGAGGTGAGATATTTCATTGTTTTGGGTACATTATTTAATGGTGTCATTTGAATCACGCATTAGTCCACTTTTGGGGGAAATTTATGAAGCTAGAATAATGGCTTACTTTTATCCTGACACAGCAACTTTCAACTGAGCGCGCTAACAAGAACAAAGATCATCGAAAACTGCAGGAGACCATCAACAGCCTGCAACAGAAACATCAGTGTGAACAAGAAGCTGGAGAAGGTGCCGTTTCGGCCAAGTGTTTTGAAAACTCTTTTTCAAAATGATCACTGGATGTGTGTTTCCCCACTTTCAGTACTGAGAAGTGAAATCCGAGATCTACGGCTGGTGCTGCAGTCGTCCGACAAGGAACTGGCCATTGTGAAGGAGGAGCTAAGAGACAAGCAAAGTGAGCAGCAGAGACAAGTGAGCCAGCTCTCTAGCAGTCTGATCACCTCGCAGCTCCAGCTCGACAAAGTCCAGTAAGGAGCCATCCGTGTGGATGCGTTGTCTGATAGTGTTGCCCAACAGTCTTGCCTAAGCAATGTTGTCATGTCAGGCTGGATTGGGAGCAGCTTCTGGAGCAGCACCGCACTCTGCAGGATTCTTTTGACCAGCTGCAAGCCGAGGCAAAGTTTGATGCGGATCATGCGAGACAGCAGATGCAGGACAGGCAGCGGGAGATCAGCCAACTGCAAGCTCAGATTGCAGTCAGTGGACTTGTAAACCGCAACCATGTCTTCCCAAACTGAATTGTTAAATAAGTCATATCATGATGGGTTTTTTTTTTTTGTTTGTTTTTTTTCTGCGATAGGAATTAAATAACTCTCTCGAAACAGAGCAAGAGCACACTAGCACCCTGACTTACCAGTTAAGAGAGAACAGAGAAAATACATCAAAGTAAGTTTGAGGATGTTCTTCATTCAAACATCATTTGGAAAAACTTATAATTACTGTTTTCTGGCATATTTTAAGAGAACTTGGAGAAACGGCTGAGGAGAACACAAGGCTGAGTAAGCAAGTGTCAGACATGACAGTGCAAATCCAACAGAAGGTGAGTCCTTTATTGTATTTTGGTGGAACAGGAAGTTTGTGAGACCATACTGACACTTAGTGGCATTGAATGTTATTGCTGCAATTGGAATTGCATTTCTTTGATACATTTTTTTATATAATTGATTTTTTTTTTAATTGACCACTCTGACTGCTCTTTTGACTGCAGTACCAACCTTTCATATGTCATAAGGTCCATAGCAAGAAGTGATCACAAAAGAGTCAAAGAATGTGAATCACAACAACCATTATGATTCTCACTTATCTGAAGGTATTTTTCTTTGGAGGTTTTGTTGCATCTTGCCCTTGACCATGTCATTTTCATGTCAAAGGTCTCCAAACTTGATCATCTGCAGCAAGATCTTCATACTGCCAATGAAACCATAAAAGGCCTGGAGCAAAAGGTTGAGCAAGACAAAGTAAGCCCCAGTGAATTATTGTCCTTTTCTACATGTTTCCAGCTCATCTGCCGCTTGTCTCAATCTCTTTTCTTTTCATCAGGACGTTGTGCTTGATCTGATCAACCAAACCCGAGACCTCCGCTGTGAGCTCAATGGCAAGGGGCAAACCATTGCACATCTGTCAGAAGACATCAGAGATATTACTGTACTTGAAACCTTATTCCATTTCACCTTTCATGTCTGATCACAGTTAGTTAGTTAGCGGATTATGCAACAAAAAAAAAACTGAAGGGGGAAAAAAACATCGATTTGACAGATTTTTGTGTAAATTTTGTATTTTTTTTATTTGGGATAAGAAATTAACACGAGTATTTACATGACCTTGATTTGCCTTCCCTTCTGTCTGTCGACTGTCTCTCCTCCAGGCCAAGTACAACACTGCCTGCTTGGAACGGAATGGCATCGGAGAGCAAAACACCAAGATGCAAGAAGAAATCACAGAACTGAAAGAAGCCTTAGCGCGGGGTAGTGCATCTAACAAAATAGAGGTCAGTGTGACTGTATTTAACATCATTCCCATCACGTGTAAGTGTAATAGATTTAAAAAAAAAAAAAAACCCATCTGTGTGTGTGTGTCAGGTTGAAGTACTGCAGGATGAGATGATATACGCAAATGAGGAGGTCGTACGACTTACAAAGGTTTTAGATGAGCACAACAACCTCCTTGAAGCTGCTCAAGAACAAGCCGCTCAGAAGGACGTTGTGATCCAGAATCTCCAGCTGAAGGTAATTGTCTGTCCACACGTGACAAAGCTGACTTCTTCCGGTTGATGGCTTGAACAGGGATCCCCCATGGTGGCAGGCGTCAATCCTAACCGCTTGGCAACGGCTGCCAAATTTGATTTCCTGATTCAGATGATCTATTTTTTATGTAATTTATGTGTGGCCCAGGTGCAACAGCAGCACGAAGCTGTGGAAAAAACGATAAGAAATGAAGCTCTCAAGCATAGCGAGTCAACTTGCACTCCTAAAGCGATACCTAAGGTAACTGAACCTGCTTTAATAGTCTCTACCTGTGCATGGTTGAATAGTTTGTTGTTACACACCCTTTTTTGCTCATTAAAGACCCCCTGCACACCGGGAAGCTTTAGCCGAGATCTGACCCAGGTCCTTGAGAGTCAGGAGAGGGAACTGGAGAATCGACGGTCCTCCATGATGACCATGGAGATTCTCTTGGCAGAGCTTAATGCTGAGAGAGCGGCCAAGAATGAGGAGATTCGACGGCTCAAAGTATGTACCGTAAGGGGTGCATACTTTCACTTTCGATAATCGTTATAACCTTGTTTAATTTTAAAATGCCCAAATCCTCGGAATTGTCTTGCTGTCCAGGTTGCGCTCACCAAAGGGATCTGCACAATCACATTCATTTATCATGATGTGCAAACTCTTAAATTGATAACATTCAATTTAATTATGTTGTTACTCTGCGGTTATTAAGCGCCATAAGTGTGATGATTGCCTTATTGAGAAACACATTCCAAAGATTTTTCTTGGGTTTTTCTGGGCAGCTGGAACAGATTATGGAAATTCCATTCATTTCAGTGGGGAAAGGTGATTTGAAATGCAAGTGTTTTGAAACACAAGCTTGGTCACTTCTCAAATTAGACTTGCATCTCAAGGCCCATGAATAATGTTTTCTTTGTCCTCAGACCCAGCTGACTGAGAAAGAGGTGGTCCGCATGGAGATTCAAGGCTTGCTTGATCAGTTTTATACCCAAAACCCTCAGGGTGGAAATTCAAACAGGTTGAGTTGATTCATCCTTGGCAGCACACAGTGTTGAGGAACATTAATGATGTTTTACTGTCCAAATTACAGTGAGGAGCTCATTAATGGCATCAAGCAATCTGTTCTTAAAGAGCTACAAGAAGAACGAGAAGAGAAGGTCTGTATTTTTGGTCCTTTTGATTTGAGACGTTTTTAGATGTCTGCATTATTCCTGTGTTTGACTTGTACAGGAGAAAGTGATGGACAGGCTGTTTGACACTCAAAAAAAGTAAGACACCAAACCCTGCTTTTAGTTTAATGGTGTACATGTTTAACTCATCAACTCCTTTATATGTGCTCAAGATTGAACATGTTTATTCCCTCTGTTGCTTAGAATGCAGGCCCAGGACTCCATGTTGGCACAGTCTCAGACTTGTGTCCAGGAGCTTACCACAGAACTGCGAAATCGCTGTCTAGAACTTAGAGAGCTGAGCCAGAGGGTACAGGAGGAGGACAAGCTCCTCAAGGTCGGAGTTGATGTATTTCTTCAGGTCAAAATCATGTGAATAATATTTAGCACACTGCATTGGTGATTTGAAAGTGACTCGTCTTCCAGGAGAATGAGGTTCTCCGGAAGCAGAATGTTCAGCTGTCTGAGGAGAATGGGAAACTGGTGGGACACAAGAACCACAAACAGAGGATTGAATATCTGGTCAAGTTAAAGAAGGACAACACCAGACTGCAGGCGGTGAATATAATTTGCGTCTTTTATGGTACATTTAAGTAGATCTTCTAAATGATACTTATCTTGTGTGTGCTCATGTGATTTCAAAGGAAAACGAAAAACTTCGATCAGAGATGAGCTTAATGCCAGACAACGCTGGATCTTTGCTGTGATGCTTGAAATCCGTGCCTCCGTAAAAAAGAAATCTTCAGTTCACTTGAAATGGCATTTTTTAAATAATTATTTTTGTCATTTGTACATTTTTAACATTTTGTTACATTGACTGACTATTTTCTGTCATTTCTTTCGTTTTGTGAGTCCTAAAACTATCAGAAGCTATGCCAATAAACAGCACCAGGTCGTGTACAATTGTGTGGTTGATTATTTCAAGTTGCCCAGTGTTGCTGCCATTGTGTATTTTGTTGTTAAGTACATTACATAAATTTCAGAGTGGAATTACCGTGTTAATTTAGATGTTTGTTTAATAAATTTAAGTATTTTGTAGTATCATTAGTGAAGGCTTTTGATATTGTGACTTTATAACAGGCAATTGAACTCCTAATTAAATGGTGTATAATTTGACAGAAAAAAAACGAGTCACAAATATACTTTTATAGCGAGCAAGATACGTCGTGTTTTTTTTTTAACTGCGAGGCTGCGACACAATTATCTTTTAATTAAAATTCTTTTAAAGGTGCAATGCGTGCATTTTAAACTCCAAGTAACTTTAAAATTAAACATTGCTCAAAGTTTCCAAACACATTTTTAATACGTTGCCTGGTGCTTTTCCCGCACAGACATTGCTACATGTAATCCACTAAATCGCACTCTTAATTGGCATCCGCCATCTCGCGGCTTCCTAGAGTCAAAGCGACTGTGACCAATTGCACCTGACAAAATACGACAGACCTCCTCATAAGCTTCACCATGACGGAGGTATTCACGGCCGAGCAAATTTCGAACTGGTTTACCCCCGGGTCCACGTTTGCCACCATTAAGACAAGAAGTGAAGAAGAGGAAGCGGTCGAAAATAAATGTTCTGAGACGTCGTCGAAGGAGTCGAGGTAGGAAATATTTAGAGGCATCGAAAAGTTCAACTTTAGCATAGCTAGCTTGTTTGGCCTTTACCCGCACGTGCGCTTGTATAGGTTTATCAATGTTCTGCGACATGTTTTTATATCGCAAACATAAGAAATATAAAATTTGCTGCCTACTGATGTGAAGAGAACCTTAAGTGTTTTTTAATGGTGAGGTTGTAGTCTGAATGTTGTTGTTTGCAAGTAATTGTAAAAAAAGCCCCCCCCCCACGTGCGAGCAAATATAACCGAACCAAAATTTGAATTTCGGTCTCAATGTAGTGGTATCTCTAGAACTATATGGAAAGAAAATTATATAACAAAACAATTTAAGATTTATACACATGCATATAATTGTCGACATCCTTTGGAATGTCAAAAAGTAACCATTAAGTTTAAATAATAGCAGAAACTGCTAACAAAAACTGTCTTAAAATATCTATTTAATAACTCAAAGACTGACCACACTACCAGCTCTTTGCTCGCTAATCTATCCACAAGCAATCTATTTATCCAATATATATTCATACAAATCTATCGATACTGCATATCTGCGCGAAAACAGAGTGTCAGAGAACGCTCCAGGCGCCCCTGCTGGGGACACGGTTCCCAGGGTAGTACATCAGGCAGATGGAAACTGTTCCAAGCACAGACTTCTGGTTGGTTTAGATCACAGGTCCTCAAATTATTCCTTTCCTTTTCGCCAGTTTACTACATTTTGACTGAGTGACACGTAGGTTCTTATTATTGATCAACTTTATTTACTTCGGGACTTACTTGATCTTAAGTTGAGGAGTTGACTGTTACCAAGTGATCAAGAATTTCCACGACTACCATTAGCTGGACCTTTCTATGCATCGCCCTGACCAATTTACCACATTGCTTTCTCTAATGTTTGTGTCGCCAACCCTTCAGTAACTGAGCTATTTCGTGAATACTGATTCATGCAAAAAGCTACCAGTTTGAGACACACTTCTGAAATAACAAATTTGCTCAAATTAGTTAGAGTAATGTTATTCATGGGTGCTAATAATTCATTTATGTGAAGTAAAAAATAAAATTTCTCACAATAATAAGAAATGGATCAATATCCAATGCTTTATTGTTGTTTTTATAAATCTTTGACAACATTCCCATTTTCAAATGATCGTTTCTACAACTGCCCTAGAAAATTAAATGTTTGTTTTGGCCTGCTCATACGCAAATAAATAAAACCAGTCAAATCAACGTGCATATGCATTTGATATTAAGAACAGCGTGCATTGCCTACCTAAAAGACATCATTTACAAAGTAATCAAGACCACACCTCATTGAAAAGAGTGTCCTCTCGGTGTGTTACATGCATCTATTTGCTTCATGGGAACTGGGCAGTAATATGGAAGTTCCCACTCTCTTTTTGCTGTGAGCCAGCTGGTGTACCGCAAGGCTCTGTCCACATATCCAGACACGGTTGGGATCTCCTCCCTCAGCTTTTCATCACTACTGCTTGCTTTGACAACTTGCTGCTCTGATTTATTGCGGCTTGTCCAAAACCTCGTTGTTGGGAGCTGCTTCGTCTTCCCGGGGAGGGGGTGCTCTTCGCCACATTTCCTTTGGTCGACGTCTCTCAGTACCAGCTTGAAGACAGAGACTAGCTCCCATGGCATAACTTTACTGGCTGTAAGCACCTCACGAAACCTGTGTAATCACGCAACCAACAGGTAGTTATTGAAAAGTTGTTTCAATATTATCAGTCAGTCGTATGTTTAGTAGATTTGGTTTGAAGATTAGCATGGTTAATGTGCTAAATACGTCCTTCCATCTGTTACGAGTGCATTGTAAACACACGGCTCAGATATACAATGACATAATCTAACTGGACAGATGTCACATGGCCATGCGAACGAGTTTTTTTCGGACAATTTCCAACTGAAAACTGAAAACTGGATCGAAATTGGAGGGGAAACTGTTTTTTTTTTTTTTGATTGGCTGTTATATCGGCACCGTTGGTACATGCGATTCAATTTTGAATTGCAGCAAAACTAGTGGGAAACTGTTCGCTACCCATGAAAGCTATTTGCTGAACCCTGCTCAAAGCTTAACAGTTCAGTCGATTTCAGATTTGTCGCTCATTATGTGGCCGGCCTTATAAATGTAAAAAAGTCAATTCTGTATTGGCTTTTAAATTAGGGGTCACCACCGTGTTTGTCAACCATTACCGTAGATATTAGTGTTCTTAGAAATGCTGTTGAAATCTGTTCTCATGATATCCTTAAGGCAATTCTTCACCTTCACCTCATGTTCACATGACCTGATAGTGTGACATTAACACGCAGTGGCTTTGTTGGCAGCCTGCTCTGCCTTCTTCCCCCCTTCGGCCTGTGCGCGCTTCGCCTGCTGTCAGGCTGCATTTTGATGCCTAAGAAGCTATCTGCTGCTGACAGCATGCTAATGTGAGGATCTGAAAGGATGGCGTGGTGTCGACACAGCACCTGGAGAGCACTGCTGCAGCATGGACGGGCGGTATGCCGTTGCACAGTAGTTCCAGTTGGTCAAGCTCTGAAGTGGGGATGAAGGTCCTCCATCTGGGGCACCTCTGAAAACATGGGTGATCCACAGCGCTGTGGGCAAGCCTGTGTTCCAGGTCCAGCATCCTGCCCGTGCACTCGCGCTCCTGCACATGCCATATAAGCTCTCGGATCAACTCGTGGCGTGGTCGCTCCCCAGGGTGTCTCCGAGCTGAGGTTTCAGCCTGTGTCGATGTTTCTTGGGACCATTTTGGCCAGCTGAAGAGTGGCATAGCAAGGACAGCCCTGAAACACTGAAGAATGTGAATTTATTATGCTGTGATGTAATTTCTAAAAACAACAGTACTCGACTGTTTAGACATCCTTGAATATAAATCAGTTCAAATTAGACGTGTCAAAATGAATCGACAACCAATTTAAAAATCAAGTAATCGTTTAGACTTTAGACATTAACTGAAACGAAACTTAAGCGACTTAAAATTGACCAAATCCTCAATTCAGTCTCTCAATAGTAGTTATTCTGATTTCCTTAGTCTTTCTTTGAAGCACACTTATTTTATTTAAATCAAAATGAGCGTCTACTTTTAATTTGGAAAACTATGATTGAACCAGTAACTGAATCAGTTTTGAAAAATTTGGTGAGCACATCTGTTCCGCTTGTGTAATATAGAATAGAATAGAAATAGAATAGAAATCCCTTTATTGTCATTGTACTCAAGTGTGCAACGAGATTAGAGGGCTCCCCTCTCTAGTGCAATACAACAATAATACAGACAAATATATAAATTAGATATTGCTTGAATGTTATTTAGTTTTTAGTTTTTTTTTTAAAAACACTAAATAATACTGAATAAATAATTGGTTTTGTAATACACTTTCATGCAAAATCAAAATGTATTTGATTAATGAGTGGGATAATAAATAGAATAATTTATTTTAAAACTATTAAATAGTGACAGCCCTACTTCAAACCAGAGGCAAAGGAAGCTTCAAACGTTAAATTTAATAACTTAAGCTTAATGTTTAAAACACCTGCTTTTTGCGGCATACAATAAGAGGAAGGAAGAGCAATACTTACCAATTACGCTTACTGCTAACAACTTCTTTCAGATGACAAGCTCCCAAATCAGTCCATTGCATCTTTTGGTTGTCCAGTACAATCCAAGGTTTTATGTGGAGGTATTTGCTCTCTGCGTTATATCATATATTCTGTTCTTGCCATCATCGATGCCAGTCAGTGCCTGTCTTCCAGGAGAGTTAGTCACACTGTGGCTTGCGAGGGCTGTCACTTCTCCTCCTTCTTCTTATTCCCCGCTTGGTCAGCTGCTTTGTGCTTGACCCAGTGCGGAATGAAAGAGGGCGAATGTGTGCATGTTGTGGTACCAACAGGGTTTATACCGCCCCTCGCTAGGGGCAAGTGAGGGCAAAGGCTATAGCTCTGCCCGAAACAAAGATGAGCGGAGCGCAAATAAGTCGTGTGGTGAAATAGAAATCTTATGGTTAGTTTGTGATCAGTAATTGAATTCTTTTATACACAACTACAAGCGCAACAATTATTGCACAACTAGTTCATTATTTTTGGATAATTGCTCGATCGTGTCAAAACACAAGATCATAAATCACAATGACTTTGTTTGTCCAGAAAGTTCACCTTTTATTGCGCCAATGCACATATTTGGCAGTAGAAAATTCTAACGGCCCTCCACCAAATAGAAGAATCACTGAAAATATATACAAGTGTATATTGTGCATTTACTCCTCTCTCTCCTGTGCATGACTGGGCCGTTATACAACGGTGCCAATGCTGCCATCAATTGGCCTGGACATATGCACCACAATTAAATGCCAAGTGTGTCTAGACATGGCACACAGAATGTCGGAGTGTGAGTGCGCCCTAAAAAGTGAAAGTCTGTAAAGATGACATTCTCCTAAATGTTTCGTACCAGTCCAGTAACGGTTCCTGATGAAGACAAACTGGGAAGTGTGAGCAAGACAAAAGATGACCAACCAAGTGAGTATGAATGAATCTATGCAGTTGTCAATTCACATTATTCAACATACCATTAACATTGCCATGCTGTAGTTTCTGAATCTGTAGGAAGCAACCCTCCTCGCCTTGCAAGCTACAAATATCCCAGCTTGCCCATCACCAAAAGTAGACAGGAGGTAAAATGTGGAGTCCATTTTCTGTTTTCACTCTGTGCGTGCATGCGTGCGTGACCTCATTCATGTATGGAGTTTTTTTTTCCCTTTGGACTTGAACATCACTAAAGAATAAAATATTTTGTTCGTGTCAGCATTTCACATTCATATAATACTGCACATCAATTTGCTCTGTAACGTTTTAAATCCAGTCTAATGAAAGCCTTGCCGCACGCACGCGCGTGCATGCTTGTGTGCCCTTCCAGCTGATTTCTCTCATAGAAAACAACTCTGTCGTGATTATTCGAGGAGCCACAGGCAGTGGCAAGACCACCCAGCTGCCACAGTACATTCTGGACCACTACAATGACAAAAATGCCTCTTGCAACATTGCGGTCACGCAACCACGCAAAATTGGTGCCACCAGTATTGCTCGATGGGTTGCCACTCAGAGAAAGTGTACCTGCGGTAGTTTGGTTGGATATCAGGTTGGTGCATCTTTTATAAATATGTACTTTTCAAATCTGTTGTTGTTGAATATTTCAGCTGCAATTACCGCAGACCCTTAGCGCACGGTGAATGATACCACTCAGGGCTCTGTACTGGTGGACCCAACTTTTTTTTTTTTTTTTTTGCACCTACACATAATTGTTGATTTAAAATGTGAAATTTTATGAACATTTGACATTTATGGACATCAGTCAGCGTTTGCATTCATGAACGTTGGTTAGTCTGATGTTCGTAACTCAGGGACTAGGATGGACCAATCACGATAATCTTGTGAAGAGTAACTGTGTTGATATTTGACTTGACCTCAGCTCTAGTCGACGTCTTGAGGAGTGATTGCGTCATTTCTACATTTGTAGCTTCTCCAACCTCGTTCATCTGCCTCGGTGCTCTTTGACGGAAGGTTCGACCTTAGCCCTGTTTGACCCCTCCAAATGCTTGCGCGCACGTACACACAGAGTATTGTTAAAAAATTAGGCCGCCTGGCTGCCCAAGCCCTACCGCTAAGCATCGTGATGTCAAGACATTAACGTCCAAAAGACTACATTTTGCTTTAAGGAGTTTTCCCTCCATTCCTCCCCTTTTTTGTTCAAGTCATGCTCTGCTTGAATAGAAATCGCTCTTCTAAAAGTATTTCCCTGCAGCAGTGGATTTGTTCTCAAGTCACTCCGACCTTTATTTCATCCCTTTTTGTGTGCAGAGCACAAATGTTTCCTCTGTGTGTCACTTTGGGGCAGCATATGTGAACTACGTGTGGTTAAATCATCTTCCCAATATATGAAATATAGATTTATCAAATTAAACTAGACGGAATAATGTGGCATAAATCTAATCGACATTGGCTGTGTGCGAATGTCAACCCATGTCCCCTAACCCCTCATTGGCTATAAGATCCCACACTACATACGAGCCCCTGCATTGGGTCTGTTGAGTGAACATTGGTGCACTCTACTTTTCCAAGTGCATTGTGGGCAATTTTGAGTGCACTTTTTTTTTCTTTTGGACAATCGGACATGCCTCCATAATGTGCACATTCTGGCTCATCCATTACGTCTATAGCTACACGTGGGGAATTTGACTGTAACCTTATTAATAAACTGTGTGATTTCATATCCTCATTTCAGGTTGGACTGGAGAAGATGGCGACTGAGCACACTCGACTAATCTACATGACAACAGGAGTGCTGCTGGAAAAACTGGTTGCTGCTAAGACCCTCACAGAGTACTCTCACATTTTTATTGATGAGGTGCCTAAACAACGTTTCTAAATTGAAATGATTCAAATGTTGGACTGTGTCTCTTGACTACATTTAATTTGGACAATTAAACCCTTGCTCAAGGTTCATGAGCGCACTGAGGAGATGGACTTTCTGTTGCTGGTCGTGAGGAGACTTCTTAACACCAACTCTCGTTATGTGAAGGTAAAAAACGATCCGAGGAATTCTGCAGTATATTGACTCATCCTCAACAGAAGCCATTTTGTCCCAGGTAATCCTCATGTCGGCCACCATCAAATGCAGACAATTTGCAGAGTACTTCAGCACGCCTGTTCGCGGAAAGATGAGTCCAGCCTACGTGTTTGAGGTGGAGGGTGCACCTTATGTCATTGAGGACTTTTACCTGGATGACCTTCAGGACATGTGTCTATATAATGTACAATACACAATGGATTATTTGTTGCTGCTTTCCTTGGACGTAGTTTCCTAACGTGTTTTCATGTTTCTCTTTCCCAGCTGGATTCAGCACGTTTAGATGATGCTTACATCTCAACTGAAATGTACAACCTTGCCATTTGCCTCATTGAGAACTTTGACAAAACGGAGGGCGAGAATACCAGGTGAAGACTCTTTGTGCAAGCATTACAAACTGTTTTTTTGATAGCGTTATATGCAAATTAAGTGGTGGCGTCTTCTTGTGTGTTAACAGAGATGAAGCAACAGAAGGTGGCGTGAACCTCTCAGAGAGAGGCAGTGTTCTTGTTTTCCTCCCCGGAATATATGAGATAAGAAATATGCAGCAAGCCCTGTCCACGTTGGTCCACAAGAGGTAATTGTTTACATTGTCAAACTTATTGTTTTTTTTTTCCTTCTTTCTTTTTGAGTTAAGTTAATCACAAGGTAATCACTTTTAGAAACGATTACTTGCACCAAATTAATGGTCTTACAGACATTTTTGAACAAAGTACGGCCAGGGGGCCACCTGCGGCCAGCCCTCACAGTGACCATGAAGTCAAAGAAAAAACTAAAATATGCGGTGACTTTATTTTGAAAGGTGTGTTTTTATTTTATGTGCACTTGAGTGGACGCGAGTAAAAGCGACGCAGCGAGCAAGTCTTGCCAACTTAGCGTCTTTTTCTTTTTTTTTTTTGCGAAGTGCAAAGATGACATTTTAAGGACCGCTGATAATTTGGTTTAATGTGTAACTCCTAATAATATTACATACCATGTCTTCACACGTAACGTTTTATTGAAGCAAGAAAATTTGTTGTATTTTATTTTTTTAAGATTAACATTTACTTAGGCAGGGTTGAGGTGAGCATGTTGGCTTGTCTTTGGGCAAGCATTCCAGTTTCTCATGTGTCCCCCTTTGCAAAATTACATGTGCTTCGCCGTTGCTTGAACTCCATTTAAGAAGCTTTGATGCTCTTGTCCGTTTAGGTTGCAGGTTTTTGCCCTCCACTCCACTGTAACGATGGAGGAGCAATACGGTGTATTCCTGTCTCCTGTGCCTGGATACAGGAAGGTAAAATTGTTTCGTGCTTCTTATTTTGTTGTTAGTTCATCATTCTAATATTCTAATCTTTGCAGGTCATTCTTTCAACAAACATTGCGGAAAGTTCAGTGACAGTGCCTGATGTCAAATATGGTGACTTACGTTATTTCTCATGCCCGCTCAGGTCAAACCCGCAAGATTTGGAGCTAATCTTGCCTATCTTTGATAGGACCAAAATCTTTATTTGAAATTGAAAAGACGTGTTTTTCTACTCCACCCCCTCCCTTTTTGTACAGTTATTGATTTCTGCTTGGCCCGTCAGTTGGTTTGTGATAAAGAAACCAATTATCAATCGCTGCGTCTCAATTGGGCATCAAAGACCAACTGCAACCAACGTAGAGGTACATAGCAAAGATTTAAAATACAGGAAAGTATGCCATCACTTCCACATTCTCTCATCTTCTTTTCTGCCAGGAAGGGCGGGTCGAGTTTCCAAGGGCTACTGCTACAGGCTTGTCAGCAAAGCCTTCTGGAGGAATGAAATCCCAGACTACATGATTCCTGAAATGCTGGTATGTACAAAACCTCCTGTGATTGAGTCATGGCACCTTCATGATGGTCATCTTAATGCACCCTTTGTGTCCTCTTAGCTTGCTCCCCTGTCCAGCATATTGCTAAAGGTGAAGCTGCTGGGCATGGGAGACCCTCGATCCCTCCTTTCAACAGCTCCCTCACCGCCCAACCTCAAGGAGATTGTGAGGACTGTACTCCAACTCAAAGAGGTGCGTGCTGGTGAATAAATATGTTGAGTGCCTACTGATCCAAAGAATTATAAATATAGGATTCAAGTTCAGAAAAGATTTGGGTTAACATTTGGGGAAGTTGAACCGGTAAAAATGGCGTCACTTGTATTGGCCTCATGTCAGGCCAATATTGAAAGCCCCCCTCAACTACACTAACGTTGGTCTGCTTACTGTCACTTTGTGTCCAAGCCTCTGCTACACGACATAGGAAGTAATATGGCACAGCTGCACACACGATTACAAAACTTCATCACTTTTGCTACTCGTTCAAATGATTCAATGGGTTTGTTGCATTGCCTTGTTTTTGACGACATACCTTACACAATGGCTTCGTCCAAATCGCTCTGGAGATACTTCCATAAAAGCAATGGGAAATAACTTCTCTTGTCAAATTAGCTTTATCTTCTGAAGATTACTCTAAGTCATGGCAGCCCATCAGCTGCGCATTAAGCTGCACATTCGGTCATTGTTGGTATTATCTTCTTTTTACTGGGAACTGCTGCTTTTTCATTTACTGGCGGATTTCTTTTCTTTTCTTCATCTTGCAGACCAAAGTTATAAGAAATAGCTTGACTCTGATTGGCTGCCGTCATACAAGTTTTTCCCAAGTTGGATGGAGTATATATACTCGCAGCTGGTTACGCAATATCACGATTCCCAATCATATAATCATCCAGCCCAACTTGTATTGCCCTCTCTGAGGGTATCCGAAAGGGCTGGAGAGGCCGCAGACCAGTGGTTGGGGACCACTGATCTATACGACTGGTGTGCAAAATACTTTGGTTCTCTATTTTGAATCATTTGTCAACAAAATAAATACATTTCTTAGAAGTGTTGTTTTGTTTATTAAAATCCCCACTTTATACAGAAGCCAATATGTTAAAATTATTAACTTGAAATAGCATTGAATATTTGGTGCAAATGACCCAAAACTCCATACACAGTGTGTCATGACCTCTTGGGACATAATTCTCCTTTGCTCGGTAGATGGGGGCCCTGTCTGCCAAACAGGATGGAAAATGTCAAAATGAAGACGGTGATCTGACTTTCCTGGGCCGAGTGCTGGGACACTTACCTGTGGACCTTTACCTTGGCAAGATGATTGTCCTGGGCCACATCTTTGGTTGTCTAGATGAGTGTCTTATCATAGGTCAGCGTGTCCACATTATCGTAGTAAAGAGATCAGTTATCTATAGAAATTGTGTTTTTGGAATGCTTTTACATAAGCTAACTAACAATCACTTTCATATTCAGCTGCTTGCAACTCTATGAAGAGTTTCTTGGCCATACCTTCAATGCAGCAGCTTGCCGGTCACAGGTGAGTCACATTCAAAGGTTGTCTTTGTCGTCTTTGTTGCCTCTGTTATGCCCTGTATGTTGGGGAAAAAACAATTCTCGCCAATGAATGAATGAAGTTTGTGAAGATGGTCTGATTCATTCTTGCAGGGTAACCATATCTTTTGTCCACATATGGTCAACGCACGTTTTCACCAAAAGGTTGACATGTCAGACAGTCAAATAGACCCAAGCAAATCACAGAATAAGAATGTATCAGGCTGTTACATTTGTTACTTCACTTACAATATTTTCTGTCTTAAATGTGATAGACCATCCTTAGCCGCGTATTAAGCCTGTATTTCGCCTCTTATTAATATGGTCTTCTGAATATTTGCATTTTAGGAGCAAGATGCTTTTTGCCCAAGGCAGCCAAAGCGATTCCATTGCATTTGTCAACACCTTCAAGGTAATGCTAAGGCGACAAATTAAAAAAATAAATAATACATATATGATATTATGTCTTTTATGGGATTTGCTCAAGGCTAATGCTTTCACATTCCTTCCCTATTGTTAGGCATGGCTCTCCTTCAAAAAGCAAGGACAACTGAGAAACATGAAGGTGCTCTAAACAACCGAACATGAACTGACCTCTATTAATTTTGGTTTATTTATTTAACTGGTCACCTGTTTTCTCCTTTTTATAACTACTCAACAGTTGGCAGAGGATATTTTTAGTACCATGATGATGAGATGACCTTGACTATGTAGACTTTTAAAACCATGAATTAATTTGTTGTCCGATTATGGTTATCCTTTATCCTTAGGATGAACTACTTTGGGGAAAAGAGAATTTCATTCAGATCAAGAGGATCCGAGAGGTATCTTTTTAAAAGGATTCACTTAATGGTCCGACTCCTTTTATTTGATTATTTATTTATTTTTATTTATGAAACAATACAAAATAAATAATAAGCAGTTAATAAACAGTAATTGGGAGACGGTCTTTTGCAATGAAAATAAAACTATCTCCCTTTCCAGGTTGCAGAGTTGTATTTAGATCTGAAAGAACGTGTGAAACAGTTCAACATGTGTGTGCCGGAAAACACTCAGCCCTCAGACTACACCAGCATGCACACACAAAGATTCATTCTTCAGGTTTGTGATGAACTAGATCGCCGAGGGCCATATTCTCATGTGTGCGCCGAAGTGGTTGCATGCACTTTCCCATCAACTCAGATATGTCATGTATGACACTCGTGCCCGGTACGCGCTAAAACTCACTATACGGTTGTCAACATACAGTATATAGTAAAAAATATCAGTGCCAGATGACTTTTTTTCTACCTGCGAGGAGCATTTCCCCTTCCATTCTGCTGCGGCAACACGTAGCAATAAAACATAACCTTCCAAAGTCGTAAGATCATACTTATTTACGGTACTAAAAAATAAAATTCTTCCTTCTAAATAAAGTTTTTTTTCTTTGGTGGGGAAGTCTGGTGTATACCATATTTTGAATGTTTAGATTATATTATGCATACTACAGAAGGAACTCAAAACGTTTTGTATTAAGGTTAAATAAAAACAATTTTATAATCAATTCAAATGGATATTGAGTTTTCTTTAGCACGGTGCATTACCATAATTTTACTCGTCTGTTTTCACTCCCTTCTATGTTAAATATATCAATTATCTCCTAGTATTTAGTATTTTTTTTAAGTATTTATAGCTAGTTTCCTAGTATTGTGTTTGTGGATGGCTGCAGCACCACACTTGCGCACAGAGGCGAGCATGCCAGCGACTTAAAAGAATCAAATCGGACTCTGGAACTGAAAATTTAATCGATGACATATACCCTAATTCATTTAATTTCGGATTTAAATAGTTTTATTTTCAATGGCATTCTCAAGTCGCACAACAGCTCCATGGTTTACAGCCAACCTCAGACTTTATTGTGTCATACCGCTTTGGTGGTTGCATGCACATGAGCTATTTACACAGAGTAGATGGGCCAGAAGTACAAGGGAATGCGCGTACCTTGGAGGTGTACACACCTGGCGTCTCAAAAAATAAATAAGTCTTTGCACCCGAATGGTCCTTGATGTCTACAGTGAGAGCTTTCACTAAGCATGGACCTCTTACACAGGTGGTCATTGCTGGTGCCTATTACCCCAACTACTTCGTACATGGAGAGATCAATGATGATCTGGCTTCCAGAGAGTTGAGTGGCTTCAACCCGAAAACAACAGTAATGGTAGGTAATCAAATATTGGTTACTTATTGAGTACAGGGATATTCCAGTGAGTAGGTTTAATAACCCTGAGATGAGGGGAAGTCTAAATTATGTGTTTCAAAGTGCCAGGTAAGAAAATTCTGACCAGGTCGCTGTGATGACAAACTCTGTGAAGAGCGATAACTATCGAGCGTACATCGAGGTTTGCTGATGCTTGCTTGATGTAACTGGGAGTTGTGGAAGACGAGGATTTATTTCAATTTCATCTCAGTGATACTGCAAAGGTTTGCTGAATCTTCTAAATGTACTGTGTTACAAAAAGTTAATATCATGACATGTCGTGGCCAGGTGAGGAATCTCCCTCCCTACAGTTTTCTTTACTACAAGCAGCTGCTGTCTCTATTCCGCCAATGTGGACAGGTCAAAGCCATTTCCTTTGAAAGCTCCAGGTAGTGCTATACGACCATTTGTTTTTCATGTAGATGAGCCGACACGATCACTTCTAATGTTGTTTGTGTGCTCAGAGCCTATGTGGAATTCTACAAAACATCACAGGACTCTGCAACCCTGCCTGAGGTGTCACTCGCCCTACTCCTAGCGCAGCAGAAACCTGCCCTGGAGCTTTTTGTCTACCCCACAGAACAAATCGAAGGCTGTACCGGGGAAAGACAAATAACTCATTTGAAATACGCACGGTATTCTGTTCAAATGCTTCATTAAATTTTGTATTGATAAAATCCTGAGTTGATAACAAAAGCAATGCATGATTGGCAGTTTTAGAACAGATGCTTGGTGCAAGTGTCCGCACAATGACAGTGAAGTATGTCTGTGTGATGCTGCTTTGTAGGGTGAATGTTGACTTACAAAGCCAATCAGTCCTTCCAGTGGGAGTGGTGAGCAGCTCCCTTGACCCGGACAAACTGCCTCCCAACCTCTTTTTTGTGGTGAACATCACAAAGGTCTGCATTCTTCCTCATCCTGACATTTCAACCTGATTGGTCTCTCAATATGTCAATGTGTTTGCCGTAGGTGGTGGACGTGGGTAATTTCTGGGGATTCCGGGCAGATGAAGTCAGTTTGGAGAAGCAGCGGCAATTGACGGGAGAGATCAACCAGCGGAACCTTGAGCCTGTGACTGTGTCGCTCTATCCCAACTTTCTTTGCTTGGCTCCTTACTCTGATGTAGAAGAGCAGAGCCTCTACTACCGGGCCAAGATCCTGCACATACGTGGAAACACAGTGGAGGTGGGTGCGAGGGACATTTTCTCACAATGATTTCCTCATCAGGTGGTGTCCGAGTGGCATCGCACCTTTTGTGCTTGCATGGGCTCCTATTCCGATAACATGCACGTTAACGTCATTGAATATTCATAATTGTGCATACGTGTGAATGGTGTTAGTGTTTGCCGGTCTGATTAAGGATGCTCGGGATAACCGTTGTGTCTGCTTGGACTGTTCGAGCTCTCGCAAAAGTCGGCTTCATTTCTGAGGAGCCCCAACAAGATTGACTGACACTTACGAGAGGGAACCTGTTGTATTAAGTATTTTTTATCCTTTAGTTTTGCTCATGGTGCCTTTTTAAAAACATGCGGTAAGATAGATTAGAGCGTGCATGTATGCGCCCGTATTTTTTAAACTGGCGTATGTTTTTCAATGTGGTGCGCCTTATGGTTGTGAAAATCCAGTGAGTCATGTGAAAATGTATTTATGGCTCGCCTCATCGGTCATCAGCGTATCACATTTATAATCCTGACAATTTGCCTTCTTGTAGATTGTGGTCATGTAACATACATCATGTGGTCAAATCAATATTTTCTGTGCTCCTTGAAAAGTACACCCAAGCAAAGGATGTTTTTGTTCTGCAGGTGTTCTTCTTGGACTTCGGTAACACAGTGTCTGTCGAGTGCAACAACCTGAGGGAGCTCCCATCTGACCTCCTGTATCACCCCTTCCAGGTACCAACTTACCACTCAACTCCTTCTCACTTTTCAGTGTGTCAACAAACAGAAAGACAAACGTGCTTCTCCTTTTCTCAGGCTCAGGAGTTTCAAGTGGTTGAAATGCGTCCATCAGCAGAGTCCATCATATTTGGCGATCAGTGGAGCAGCCGATCCCGTCATCGATTCATGGCGCTGGTGAAAGGCCACTCGGTCATTGTGTCGCTGTATTCTATTCTCCACAATGTGATGCGTGTGCAGCTGCTCATCAGCAATGATGCCACAAACAAAAGCATAGTCGACATCTTTGTGGACGAGGGCCACGCCATCCGTGCTGAAGAAAGCTTCGACTCCAAAGTAACTCATCATTTTAAAGTCCAGTAGAAAACACATCTTGCATTCAGTAACAGCACTTTATTTATTTTTGTATACATTTGTCTGTTTCAAGTTGTTGGCCAAGGTGGGTTTGTCTTTCATTAATAGAGGTGTTCCAGCAATTTAGTCTAGGTGTATAACATGAATTAGGCTCCAATATTCTATTGTAGATCCAATAGACATTTTCAGATACTGTTTATTTAATTATTTTAATTCTTAATGTGCCATCTTTTCCCTGCAGCAAAACCATGAGGTGCTCATTTCTCTGTACAAAGACATCGAAACGGGCATGTATGTCCCCAATTCTGCCAGCAGCTCTTGGAAGGATCGCAAGAAAGAGGAGAAGCAACTCATCGACTTCCTCCTCTCCCAATTTTCCAAGAGCTGTCCGCCTTATTCCAGGACGAAGGCAAGTAAAATGCCAAATTCTCACTTATGGGGGCAAACGTTTTTAGGTTTCGCAATACTTCTTTAAAAAAAAAGCCAGACCTAGTTAGTAAACATTGAATGACCAATTGAACCTGCACAATTAGCTTTGATGCTAAAATAGACAGAGTTGCTGTTTCTCCCATTTTTTTTTTTTTTTTTAACAAACCAGGCTTACTAAAATCTGCTAAATTAGCATCCCAAACACTTTTGTACTTCCAACAGAATTTTTGGTTTGCAGCTGACGACTATTTCACTAAACATGGCCCCCATAAGATGATAAGTTATTCCGTTTAATTCTTATTGCATCATCAGAATATTAATCAGTGTACCATGTTTTGACTAGGGCTACATAAAAAAAAAAGATCATTTTGAGCGCATGCAATCTGCATAACAAGAACAGAAAGCCAAATGAATGACAATGCTCTGAATCAACACAACAAATGTGTATGAACATTTAAGTGATATAACTTATTTTTTTCATACCACAGGTTCGTTTGTACGGACCAAGCAGTCCTTACAAGATTCATTTCCACTGCTTGTTCCGCGATACGTACATCAAGTAAGTCTCTCATGCCCAAGGGCACAATACAAGTCAAGAGGTCATTGCCTCTGCTAATTAATGAGCGGTGTCTTTCTCCCAGGCCTGTATCCATAGATCAGTACAGCATCAACATCATGGCTCTGAATGAGAATCCTCACTACAAGCACCAGCGGATGCTGGTGGCTGGGAGTGTTTTCATCAATTCTTCAGGTATCAGGGAACTGCAAGCATACCTCAAAATACAGTGATCAGTTATTTCCAGTCAGCCGTGGACATTTGTGTGCTATTAGAGATTAGCATGTCTGATGAAATTATCCAATTTTACTTAATTACGCTTTTGTGTGTGTGCGAGCGTGCGTGCGTCACTGTGCCATGAGATTTCTTTTTGCATTTGAAATGTGCTCCTTGGCTCAGTAACAATTGAAACTATGTTCTACCACCAGACCATATAATACCCTCAATGTGAAGTTTCATAATTAAGTAATGGGTATTAAGAATAAAAGTAAACTATTTTCATTCCTCATTTGACAAGAAATATAAAAAGGATAAATAAATGAACTGCAAATTTCTATGTTTTCAGCTTTAACGTATCTTGTGCACCGCCTAGTGTTTAAGAAAGTCATTGCAGTTTTGTGTTGCATGCAGGTAATAACATTCTTCCAAAAGACACCACCTTCATGCCAGACATCCCTGGACTACCTGCCATTGTTACCATGCTTTTCACCCCCATCATGGAGTTGCGGTGAGTTTCACACTCTGACAGCAATATTGTACGCAGTAATCCCCCTCCATAGTTTTTCAGGGTGGTGAATTTTAGTGCTGATGTAATTTTTACATAGAGACCTATTATATAAGTGCCAATGTTCAGCCTAATCAAGTGTCCCTTTAAAAGCAGGATGACATTACTTTTCAACAAAAACTAGGCTGTGTAGACAACTTTCGAGTTTTTGTCCATCTTTTTCTGGCTTCCAAATTATACTGTGTCAGAGTAACTTGTGTGGTGCCAACTAGTGGTTGACTATAAAATTACATGCAGAATAGACTAGAACAACGTAAGAGATAGTCTCTGTACAAAAAATATACTGTGCATGTGAAATAGCAGGACCGCAAACCAGGAGAATGATTTTATTGTACTAATTTCTGGTTCTTTCCATTTCCTTTTTTTTTTCAGGACCAATGAAGACAAGACTCGCTACACTGGCGCCCTCTGTGGTTTGGGCTGGAACAACGAAACACAAAAGGGCATCCTGCCGGACCATGACATTGAATTGGCTTTTGATGTTAAGTTTGATTTTGAAGACTTCACTGAGGTAATGGCAAAGCTTTATTAGGTAATGATATTTAATTCCCAATCTGTATCATAATAGTCTACCTTTGCAAAAACAACAATGCCCACGTTTCATGAGTGCACTCAGAAGTAAGAGGTTTTGCTCTTCTGGTGTAGTCATATTATGATTATTATTATTATTGTGCACTGGAGATGGGTAGTCACATTATTATTATTATTATTATTATTATTATAATTATTGTGCACTGGAGACGGGGACGGAGGAAACATGTCCCCCTCAGGTTTATGATGACCACTATCTGTGCCCTCCATTTTAGTCTCATAAAGCTAGTATATCATGATTACTGGTAGATGAAATCCCTCCAAAGTACATACTTGATTCTCACCTGCAAGAGGCGGTCACTGTGTTGGGAGTGTTGTGACTTGCCAGTGTGTTGTCACTTGGTCACTTTTGACTGCTTTGTTGCCCGGGTGTCTTCAGATTAATGCTCTGCGAGTGGCAATCAACCACCTGGCGTGTGAAGGGTCGAGTGGAACCCTGCACTTGCCTCCCGACAAGATAGGGCAATTCCAGGAGGACTGTCGTGATCGTCTCATTAGGTCCCTGCCACATTCCTGCACACTTGTCAGAATCTTAGTTTGATGAAAACAGACATTCATTGTCTGTTCTATATAGATTGTTCACCAAGTCTCCTCCGAGGGAAGATGTCACTCCAGTCTACTTTGAGAAAGCAGGAAAATGGAATCAGGTATGGTGGCCATTAGTGATCTTTTTATTAATTTGCTCACGTTTGCGTCGGATTATTTAGTTTGCTGTTCTGGTTTTGTGTGCTCTCTTTCTACAGGTTGAGCCTTCACTCAAGATGGATGTCGCTGAGGCTGGAACTGGAACATCAACAGGAGTCCTCTTTGAGCTGCATCCCCTCGTCCTCCTCAATAACTAAGATACGTGCTTCATTTGCACTCATTTTTCTTTTTATAATTTCAAATTCCACTGTAATTCAAGAGTTCAAGATTTATTTTAGCGTCCAGTGGGAGTGTCTTTCAATGCTAGAAATGTTTTTTCAAGAATTTCTTGGTTTGTACATGTTTGTTGTAGCATACATATAGTTAAGTATGTGGCTTTATCTCTGTTTGGGTTTTTGGTTAGGATGTTATCTTGTTCAAACAGTTCCTCGGCTGTGGGCCAATAAAAATAATTGTTTCCAACAGATGACACTTGCCAGTCACTCTTCAGCCTTGTCACCCACGTGTCACCATGCACACACTTGTCCGTGCATGCGTGCAAACTCACACAGTAATACCTTTGATGATTTGTTTGTATTTTGAGCCCTCTATTGTTAATACCTAAACATATCGATTCCCTGTACACTGTTGATATGCAAATGAGAAAATGTCACCTCATCAGTAAGTCGACTAAAGAAATGTTATCCATCACGGTACATTTATTTAGTCATGTTCTTGTAATTAAATACACAGTGTAAGTGCAAATAGTTAAGAGTCCAGGGTCTAGAGAACTACACAGTATAATAGAACATAGTACAAAGTTGGACAGTTATTCAAACAAGCTTGATATCACCAGATACTCCTTGTCTTCATAGTAGTTGTACAACAGTACCCACAACATTAGCGTGTGTATCGTTCCTTATTGGTATACAAAAGCAAAAACCTACAAATACCACATCTAAGACGCAGATTTTTAAATTAGTTTGTGCTTGGAAACACCAAAAAGAAATTGTTTATATATATATATATATATATATATATATATATATATATATATATATATATATGTGTATATATATATTTATATATATATATATATATATATATTTATATAGCGTGTATATTGACATATACTGAGAGAAGCCTCATCTGCTTATTTGAACATGAAGCAGCGAACATTGGCAGCAGAGCAAGACTGTGGCCACTTAGCTGTTGTTTTTTTTTTTTTTTTTTGTGCCACACCATACAGTTTGTGGTAAGCACTGCAAAAGCGAAAATGTAGCGTGGTTCTCAAAACAGCACGAAAGATATCAAATATTTACCCAAGGCTCCACTTCATGCTTTTTACTTTAGAATAATGAACACAAAAAAAATCTTGACTCTTTAGCTTTTTGAGTTGTGAACTTGTCTACCTAGAGGCGTTATGAATGTGTGGTTGTGTGTTGTTAGTGTTTACACTGCTCTAGACACGGTGAAGGCTTCTCTAGTGGATGCTTTTAGAGAATGCCAAGATGGCAAAGCGTGACGCCCCTCTGACGGTGACCGGGCTCTTCAAGGGTGAGCGAGCCTCGTCTGTGAGATGTGCAGATCTACTCCTCCTTTCTCTTGGCCCCGGGGATCTTTGCTTGGATTCTGGACACAGAGAACAAGTAGGAGTTGCATGTTTCCGATAGGATTAAGTCGCTGTTAGACAGCAAAGCACCTGCTGCTCCATTCTCTCTTTTTATGGTGCTCAATTGAGTCTACATCTTAGCTTTTACCAAATAAGGAGAATGATGCTGGTCAGTCACAAAAGTGAACTTGTAACTACTGTAGTTTTTTTCTTTTACTCTGTACGTTGTTCACATGTTTCATTTGACATTTTAAGACATAAGCAGCTGTTCTTTAATGCCAAGGTCATGCTATGAGAAATGTCTGAATGAACACTCACTTCCCCACCACAGAGTTGACATGGGTCCGTATTAGTCCCACATATTGATCTATCTGTGCCTACAAGCAAGGGGGAAAAAAACAACAAATGATGTACAAAAATAGTAATTTGATTTACTTGGCTATTTGATGATTTATGGTTGAACAGCTTTACCTGATGCTTCTCATAGACCACGGGCATAGTGAACATGGAAACGACAGCTGTAGGCACACAGAATAAAGAGGCGTTTTATATCTTCTCACTCAATGCGGGAACAAAACCACTTATCTTGGGCAAACTGCATAAATACCTGCACAAGACAACTATAGCTCCTAACGCTGACAAAGACATTTTGCTCCACTTGTGATTACATAAATGCTAATCATAACCTTAGTTTATCCAGTGCGCACCAACACGTATTGCTCCCGGAAAAAAAAAGGTATCCAAAGTCAACATGGAGTGAGGTGTATCCGAGTGACCTCACCTAGGATGAGCAGTGTCAAGCCGTTGAAGAGAGCGCCCACGTAGGTCAGAAGCCACATCAGCACAGCAAACTGAACAGAAAATCCAATTTTAAGACAGTTTTCCTTTCTCAGTTGATAATGGAATGCAAAAGCCCCGACAGGCAGATCCTTCCATGAGATGTTTCCACCAAACATGGTCTGCTCGTCACGGAACAGTGAGGAATGGTACAATCCGATCTCACTCACTGGTGTGCAACATTAAATGTGTGACCTCATTGAATTATGTCACAGGATAAACAACCATTGTTTCAAGAAAATTCAAAGTAGGCCTTTAGGGGTGGAACAGTTGACAAAATCCATGGTTGACTCAGAAAAATCAATTGTCTATTATTGGATCATTGAAATTATTTAGTTTCTCTACATCAGCAGCATAACGAATAAACGCTCTTCAGTTGGATAGGAAAACGTACAACAAATCTGCGTATCCACCTGTTGAGGGTTAGCGGTGAACTTGTCAAACTATGTTTCTCGCCGTTCAATCATTCAGTGATAGAAGAACGATTGTGACGTCAGAAGAATGGGTGTTCAGAATAAATATGCGAGGAAGCCTCGCAAAGAGGTGGTATTTGGTGAAGCGTCACTCAATTAGCAATGCTGATCAATAAAAGTTAGCAGCTAATAAATGGATGGATCCATGTTATGTACAGGAGATCTTGCGTTGGTGATGCAAAGACTGTGTGTCCAAATTCGCAGGCTGGGTCCTCCGAAGGCTCATGTCGCCTCCATGGACCGCATAAACTGGCAAATTTCATCAGGACTGGCGACTCTCACTTGACTGTCTTCTGTAGCACCTCAAGATGGCGACAATGAGCTTGGCTGTTAGAATAGATGTGGGCTAATTCTGAGGCTGCGTCCTTCAAAGCCAAAATGTGAAGGCCACATGACATAAGTCACGCCGTGCCTCAACCGCTGGTCGGTGTCCTTGCGACGCAAGGCCTGTCCAAATTTACCACAGGTTATGCGGTCCATGGAGGCGACATGAGGAGTAGCCTTCAAAGGAACCAGCCTGTGAAAATTCCTAGAGGACGCAGCGTACGAATTTGGGCACAACTATTCAAGTGTTGAAGTGTAAGAAGAGCGCAGCAATGTAGGCTACAAAAGTTTGCTTCAAGCAGCTTTTGCTCAGGGCTCTTCTCTATGGAAACGAGGGCTGGATTCAAAGGCCACATGAATTTGGACACCAGCATGTGCGCTGGATGTTGCATCATGTGACCTTCGAATTTTGCCTTTGGCGGACGCAGCCTCGGTAGCAGTGCCTTAAGTGATGTTCCGTGCTGCAATATGTTTGGCTGCTGCGTCACTGTTAGGCTATGACACACTTGTCTAGGACTCGAGTGTGAATCATGATGTGCTGCCCATCTTCTATTGTATTTGATCTTTCTTGATTTTATTTGGCTTTTACATTCTTTGCACTGCCGTTTTTTTTTTTTGAAGTTGTAAACTACGCTTTTATAGGCAAGGTTTTTGTATGTATACATTGTTTAAATTGAGTTAGTTTAAAATAAAAAAAACATACATCTTGGCTTCATGTACAGAGGAATGGACGGACAAAACACACATGAACCGAACTGATACTGTTGCACTGAACTGTTTTTGGTTTTTGAACTGTTCCACCCCAAGCAGGTCTATACAAAAAAGTTTTTGTGTTGTAGCTGTTTTATACTCCACCTTTTTGGTACATACAGTACCACAGGTGTTGGTACTTTAATGGTAGGTTGCCAAAATGTATGGCAGTTCAGATTTCTAATTTTATCATACAAAGTCACTTTTATGTTAGAAATCCTAAACTATTGCGCAGGGAAGCAAACTGTTTGGTGGTAACAAAGCGTATGCAAACCTTCAAAGAGTCAATCAGATCTTGAACGAGGAAAAGCCTGCGCAGCTCCCTCATGCAGGTGTTGGTGTAAAGCAGGATTTTGTCTGCATATTTGCTAATTTGATCCTGGGATAGAGAGATTTCCATCTCCAGGTAGCCTCTGTATGGGTGCAAACGCAGACGAATAGTCGATCAATATGCGGTGGTTCACGATATTAGGTGTGGTCGTGGTTCACTCACTTGAATGGATGCCCCTCATCGGTTTTCTGCACAGCCTGGAGCACAGATTTGTAGATGCGGAAACTGATGGTGGCAGAGAGGGCAGCTAGGGCTAAGTAGGCTCCAACGCTGACCACGCTGAACTGGGTCAGGGAGAAGAGGAGCAGAAGCACGCTGCTGAACACGGCCCCCGACTGCTTCACATTCCTCCAGTAGAGCAGGTCAATAGCTGGCGGGTGAGGACAGGACAAACGGGGTTACGACCCACAAATGGCATGACCACTCTTTCATCCACTGGAATTGTCATTTTCTTACTTTCGGTATTGGAAGAATTCGCTAGATATGTTCAGCACCCTCTACAAGAGAAAGCTAATATGCCTCTTGCATCCAACAGCTGGAATATGACATTCATTGGCTTCAGCACCCCCTTGGCTTTGGTTTGAATTATAATTATGCTTCACAGTTCCAGGTAGAGGTGTCGCTATTTGTCCATACAGGCCACTTTGCTGGTCTCAGTATGTTTATCAGCGCTAACAGCTGGCTCGTTCTCATACGTACATAAACATACATCCCGTCCAAACAAGCCGAACAGCAGGCGGTCTTTCGTACAAGTTGCCCGAGGAGGAGAATTAATGATTGACAAAAATGGGAGCACAATCGGCCTTTTTAAAGATAACGGTTCAGTGTGACATGGTCACGCTGATAAGCCGTGATGAAGGATGGCGCAGATTCATGAAGAAATTTGGTAGCCAACACTGACCACGCTTTTCGTTGGCTTTGCAGGACGAGCTCCCGATTTGGTTACCGTACCCCTCTGCCGGTCACCTGGAAACGCAAACCTGTTCCCTTGGAAACAGCTGCTTTTTAATCATTATTTCTATCCTTGCTGTGCAGGAGTTGATGCCCAAACAGGTCTTATCATGTATGTATGCTGAGAAGAGTAGAATCACTCCTGAGAATGATCCCTACGGTGCCTTTCTCCTCCTCCCTGAATAGTCCAACAGCTTTTTTGCCGGCTCTAAATTTAGCCATAGAGCTGTGAATGGCATAGTGATGACGGCCATCTTTGCTTGCCTCTGAATAGTCATCTGTAGAGTCTTTAAGGGAGGAGGCCCAGATATACCTCAGACCTCTTCGAACTTTTTGACAATGTGGGTACATGCTGTAACTGTGCCTGTCGCTTTCTAATACATTCTGTATGCACTGTCTCTTGGCAGAAGGCAACCATGTGTCACATCTATCGAGAGAAAGTTGAAAATGTGATCGACATGCTCCACCATCCCGCTCTGTGACAACAGCTGGGTCAGTTGGAGATGCTGTAAGAACAACACACACATGCACTGGTGTGTAGCTCATTCACCAGTTGTGTATAAGCGCACACACACACACACACAGAAGCCAAAGCAGCTTTAGTTTAGAGACATGGTCAGTTCCGCAGAGGTTAGAGCTTTAGCTTAGTGTAGTAGAAGCGGGTACTGACCTGCGGGTCCCATGGCTGAACAGGGAAAGAGGCAGCTGCTTTATTCACAGACAAAAGGAGAGCGTTGGGGGGCGCCCCCCTCCTTTTGCCGCACACACACACTCTGCGCAGGAAAGGAGTGACTACACTCACACTAGCCAATCAGCAGCTGTCTGATGAGTGACGGGACTTAAAGGGGGCGTCTATTGGACCGGGTTGGGAAAGAAGCACAATGCAATCCAGCACACATGCACGTTTAATGTGGTTTTCTAAGATAGGGCAGCACCACTGTTTCGTGGCAACGTAAAAAAAATAATAATTTGCACATTTAAACCATTTGATACGTTCACGATCAAGTTGTATTACTTCTGTAAACACATGCATAGATACAGTGACCAATTTTTTTTTTTTTTTTTTGGTGCTCCATCACAATGGCCTGGTAGCAAAAGTCTGCCGAACACCTGCCTGATGCAGTTACCATAGTTACGGAGCTTGCTCCATTTTATCACCGAGAGATTGGAGGAAGGGAGGGGAAAGACCGTTCCTGAGGGAACAGCGAGAGATTAATTTGGTCCCAATCTGGGGACGCACAGCAACATAAGGAGTGTGCGCACCCCGGTAAAGATCAAGACTGCCACTCCCTTTTACCGTGCAACACAAAGGGACAAAAGCAGGTTAACAGCGGTCTCTTAACCGTCAAATGGCTAAACCGGCAGGTATGAAAAGATGGAGGGGAGGAAGTCATGCTTAGATTCAGTCTGATTTAATATTTACAAACAACCGAATTTAGCAGACAACAGTTTCATTCCCTCCAAAATGTTGTGCCACACATTCAGGGCCTGTTAGCTGCTAGCTCCCATCCACATCATACATTAAAAAAGAAGAGCATGTGAAATGAATCCCCCTCACACTCCTTTTTTTTTTTTTTCTGAAGTGAAACTAGTTTAGCCTGACCTGATTAAATCACTGAAGACATCCTTGTGGCCTCAAACAAGTCATCAACCCGACTGTGCAAACATGCAATGGGACTTCTGCTGCCAAGAAGTTTTAAATGTAGGACTTTCACACTTGGGCACGTTACCCTTTCAAACATTTAACATTAATATGACAGGTGTATGAGCAAATACAGACTGGCATACTCAGAATATTAGCCGCACAATGTTATGAGACCCAATGTATGCAATGCATGAAATTCCATCTTTCCAAAGATAATTTTTGGTCTGTTTTGATTGACGCCGTTTTAGATGTAGCTTGCAGCATTGCATGGAGTTCTATACAGTATTTTGGTTCGCTCTCCTAACATTGTCGATCCAACTAAGTTTAATGTCACTGATAGAAGAGCAAGCAGTTGGCACAGAAAGGCCATCAATGCACAACAGCAAATTTTTGTGTTATCTTAATTCCGTCCTGCCCTCATTGTTCCATTTCTGATTCGTGACTGCACCTTCTCATGTCACTTTAAATCAGAACATCTTCTTGATTAATCTCTTGTTAGCATTAACGATATCATCACTGATTACTTTGGATCCATTAGCAGCACAGAGGCAGCAAGGAATCATCAAAAACTCTCTGAAGCAGAAGTGGCTAGAGCCGCTTCCACTGTCCAGTTTAATATCAGCGAGTCAGTTGTAGCAAAGTAGCACACATACAATGATGTAATGTCATTGTTGAGGCGTCATTTACTCAACTGCTGTGAATAATTGAGGCACAGCATCTATTGGAGCAAAGACCAGTATTTGAAATGCAGGAATCAACCCTTCCTATGGTTGTGGATGCGTCCTATCAGATAACATTACTCTGACATCAATGTAGTTACATAATCAAATAGCTCATGCAGCCAGAGGGCTAATGACAAACTGGTATTCTGACATTGGAAACATCTAAACTCAGAAGCCAGCAGTAAGATGCATTGTGGATGAAAGGGCGCCATTTTCTTTCCACAAGCTCCCTCCGCTGGTCGCAGACTGATGGAGGATGCTTTTTCTTTTCTCGCCCGAGCACGCTCGCTACAAGGTACCGTCGTGGTAGAGCAGATAGGGCTGATGTAATCGGGATGGGTGTGCCCTGGTTACCATGGCGACAGTCTGTCAGTGCGGGCCGACGATTGCTCGTCGCATACAATAAAAAGCCATCATACGCCATGTAAAAGCAGCACCATTGCACACTTTCTAAATATTAAATGTCTTTCCATGCTTGTCCTCTAGAGCAGCATCCCGCTATTTATGCATGTTGTTCTTATCATGCTCTTCCATGATTTGTCCCCACTCTTGTAACACAATTGATTGTGCCATCAGGGTGTGTCCGTAAAAAAGGGAGCTAGGTGACATTTTTCCCTTCTCCAAAATTTGACTGATACGCAACGCACAGTCGAGAAGGCACATTTGAGATATTTACGTAAATGCAAGTTAGAGACATAACCAATACACACACACATGCCAAATACAAATACAAGCAAGTACCCTGGCCCTTCCAGCCGCTCCAGGAGCTTTCCTTCTTTGTCACGTCTGCAGCGGCCTGCATACTGGTGATCACGTTTATCCTTGTTCTCTCGCTTGCTCTCTTTAAAAATCAAAAGTCTTTATCTTCTTCGTGCCCCTTTTCTGTCGCTAGTGCTCACGCGCTCATCGCAGAGAAGGCATGAATGGTTGAAAAAAACCCAAGGATGTAGGCGCGTGGCACAGATAACGGTGAGGGAGGGAGAATGGGAGGGAGGGAGCTCGGTTGGATGGAGAGGCTGCCTAGATGCTGCTGGCCGGCGGAGCTCACGCTGATGCTTTGGTTCGTCAAATGTGTCTCGTGTGTTTGTGGGTAGGAAAGGGGGAAGGGGTGTAAATTGTAAACATCACAGTTGGTGCTGCAGCAAACCACCCATGCGCTGATTAGTAGCCTACGGGGATGGGAGGGCGGGGAGGCTTTTGTCTTGAAAGGGGTTGTCGTCTAGATTTTCACAACAAAAGCCTAACCAGTGCCACCAACAGACTGCGAGAGGAAAAGCAGGCTGATGCATCATCAGGCAATGACTTTTGAGTTATATTTTGTTTAGTTACTCTAATTACTTTATCATATCACATTTTCCTATTGAAATGAATTTCATTCTATTACTGCGTTAAAGACCCCCTAAAACTTTTATTGTTACATGGTTTAGGGGAAGAAAAATAGTCCCGTTTGTTATGAATAAAAAACACAACCAAATATACAGCGCTTCATAATTATTTTATTTATAATAATAATATAATTTTTAATTATTACCCCCACAGCCCCACAAAAGGGGAAGTAAAAAACATTTTGTGCACCTCAAACTCTGCTGCAACTCTAAAAAGTATCATTTGTTTATAACATTGCTATTGCATCAAACAAGAACTTGATTACCATCGTTTCTCAGTTTGTGTTTGATTGATCATCAATTTGCCCAAAATTTCAAAAATAACTGACCGCGCCACTGGCACCTACTGGAGTAGATGCGCAATTACACTTAATCCTCATATGACACTGGAAAAAACATGTTCCCTGGGGGACACAAGCACCTCACCTGGCCTGGACCTATTAAAAAACAGCCCAAACAAAAAATGGTTGATTGGGGCAATATGTCAAGGGACCACTTGTACTTTCAAACAATTATACTCAATACAGAATGTTAATATTTATTGAAGATTGTTATTATTGTCTTTGACCGTAGCTGACCCTGCTTAGAATGGCAGACAGAATTTAGGGTTGCGCTGAGCAGTTTCCACTCTGACTCACTGAGTGCTTCTACTTGAATAATGCATATGGAGACGCATGCATTGTGCATGCGAGCTTAAGCACAATACTCCTTATTTATTGCCTCGAGGAGGTGTCTGTGTTACTTGCTTTCTTCCTCAGAATAAGGGAAAATGCAACCGAAACAAATATGAAACTGCACAGTCACCATGATGTCAGCAGTGAGCAAAAAACACTCCCATGATGGAAGCTTGAGGCACTTCTTAAAAGAGCCCAGTCACCCCCTGCAGGCGACCACGCCTCACACCTTCTGTTCACTGCGGCCTCTACATAGCCAACACCCACCATCAAGTAGAAAAAAAAACATTCTCTGAACCAGACGGAACGTGCTCCCCCATCAGTGGTTGCCATGGGAACTAGAGATGAAGCACCAGCCTCTTCAGTGCCGAACAAAGACTCATTGCGCCCCCTAGTGGTGAACAAATAGACATATGACCTGGTTGTTTTTTTGTTTTGAGCAGGATTTCCAGAACCTTCTCACTCTAAGTAAACATAACAGAAGGAGGATTTCAGAAGCTGTAAAAATACTTGGCCCACTAACCTTCATCTGTGACATATTCACTGTTTGAAGAGGATGCATCCGAATAAAAAAAACATCTCCTTAGTTGTCACACAATATGACGTGCTAATCCCTCAAGGCACCTTAAATCTGCCCCACTTTCCTCAGATTATGTAAACAGGGAAAGAAAGAATGACCAATAGTAGGCTAAATAAATACACATTGTAACGTTAAATGTGCAGCATTGGAACGAATACACTGCATCTGACTGTGACTGCCATGTCTGTTTTACTTAATCCCCGGATTTAAAATAGTCAAACAAACAAGTATCCAGACGCTGCCCGATGTAGCATCTCTACAATTCCAAATTATACTGGCAGTGTGACAGCCACATTATTGGTTTACTAGTCTGACAATGAAATTTGATGTCTCCTTATTTTGCATAGTCAGTATGTAAATCCATGCAACGCTACTCCTGCTTTTTCTCTTTTAAATGTGCCACTAGGGGGAAGCAGACACACAACAAGGATTTCAAACACTTGGCACAGACAAGGAGAGCATCTGTGTAAAATTGTACCTCTCGAAACAATCTTGTTTAGTTTGTGGCCCTGTAGACAAAACAAGACGAGAGCTCACCATGCAGCAGCTTGCAGTAGACAAACCAAGTCAAGGAACATATTCCTCGACTGTTTAAATGATATCTTTTTGACTGTATAACTGATCAACAGTATAGTGTGCAGACCAAAAGTATGCAAAAATAATCTCTGACAGCACTCATTCTGGATAGCTTGTTGCATATTTGGAAACCTGAAACGACTGACTCTGGAAAAAGTGTTGGGAAATCACAACACAACAAAGATAAAGTGAGATTTGAGGTTCAAGATGAAGAGGAAATACAGTTGCTTCATACTCACCTTTTTGCTTGTTCAAACCTTCCAGGAGGAAGGAAGCAGCCGACTTTCCAAGATCCTCTTGGCCTTCATTGGTCTTCTTGTCCTCCAGACTGAATCTGTCTGCACGCACCTCTGGGGGCACAGTAGCAGTCGGGGGCTTGGGCTTGCTCAGGCGCTCCTCTTCTGCTTTGACCTTTTCTGTGACCGAGGGCGCGGCCGACGCAACCTGAGGCGTGCTGCGGGCAGTCGGGACACCGGGAACCAGAGGAGAGGGAGGGCCAGCTCCCAGATTAGGGCCTCCAACGCCTTGCTCTCTTTTCGGACTTTCTTCAGAAGCGGACTCAATGAAGAGGTCGCTGTCGAGCTCCGCCTCTCTCTCCTCACGCAGAATGCTGTAGGCTGCAGGTGAGGCGTGGTTGCCAACCAAGCCGCTGCCAGTCTTCGAAACGACCGGCGGGCTTTCAAAGGGGCGGCTGGACTGGTTGAAGGTGCCCTTACTTTTAGGTGGCTCGGCAAACGGGTTGCTACTGGCCTTGGAAGGCTCTTCAGACACCAGCTCAATCTCGGAGTCTCCAGACTCTGCACTGCTGCCATCGTGGTCTCTGCTACCAAACTGTGGGCCTGGACTATATTTGGGAGTGGCAGACTTCACTGCGTCAGCCTTGAACCCATCATGGGAGGGAAAATCTTTTTCTGCAGGGAAAAAAAAATTACGACAGTTTGCTATGTATTCATCCTTCAGTCATTTATCTTTATGTTGGACATATAGTTCTGTAAACAAGGTGTGGGCAAATGTTGGTGCTCAAAGGCAACTTTTTATTTTCAGTACTGAAAGTTCGGGCAGGTCATTTGTGCTATAAATGAGGTTTAAAAAAATATGTATATAAATCGTTAATTTTAATAACACATTTAAGTTCATAATTCCTGTCATTTGTTGATTAATTTACCCAATGCAATAAATTACATTCTGATAAATACAACTATTTTCCTTTTTCCATATAAAAACTAATGCGATAAATAAAAATAATACATTTTATTTCACGTACCTAATTTTTAGAGAGAAAAAAAAAGCTAATGAGCCGGTCATATTTTGCCCTCCCCTGCAATTTATGGACAGAAGTATTGGGACACCTGGTCATCTCTTTTTGTTAATCCCAAAGGTATTAATTAGGCCCATCAGAATTAAATTCTAGAGATTAATTTAAAAAAAAAATTAACTGAGTTAAATATTTTAACTCAGTTTGATTTGCTTTGAAAATAATTTGCATACTTTGCAAATATTGTACCGTATTAGATGTACATCTTGAGCACAATCATCTCAGAACAAAACACCCTGCTCATGTAACCACTGCGCCTTGCCGACCAACACTGCTGGAGTGTTGGTACTTATGGGCAGTTTTGAGAAATGTTTTTAAGAAAAATGCCTGTGAAGATGTCTCCGTTTAGATCATATTCTAGAATCAAAGAAAGCTATTAGAACAATCTTTGAATTGAATATCCTTCCTATTTGGTGATTTTGCATTCATTCCAATATATTATTCAATTACCTGTTACAAGCTTTTTGCTGATTCATCGCGATTAATCATGGAATTTTTTTGTGATTAATTAGTTAAAAAAAATGAATCACTTGTCAGCACTATTATTAATGTGTGTTCTTCCATGCCAAAGTCATGCAATTATGACTTTATGAATTTTGCTTTGCGCACTGGGGAACTTTTCTCACAAATTCTAATGTGTCCCAAGACTTGTCTATATAGTGACCGCCTGTCAATATAACATGTATGCGTGCTGTGCTTACGTGTAGGTGAAGCGTTGGGAGTGGAGGCGGGGCTCTCATCCTCTGGTTCTGACAGGGTCACAGTGGGGACTCCCTGCAGACCCACACTGAGCACATTCTCACGGTCACCCCCAGTGGCTTGAGGGGCGCGCTGCTGCGGCTCGGCCTTGGATGCCGGCGCCTGCGACTCGGTCAAGGTGATCTTCACAGGGCTGGCTGACTGTGGTGTTCCTCCGAGGTTCCGGTAAGAGCGGTAGTCTGACAGCTCCTCATCAGATGGTTCCTCCACATAGGGAAAGGAGTGCGAGCCCAGGGCAGGACCGAGATTCTCATCTTCTTCCTCGTCATCTCTGACTGGGTTCTTATCAATGTAGCTCCCCAGTAAATCACCACCGGTCAATCCTGTGTCCGCCATGCTGTCCAGCCCTCCCTGCTGTTGGTCATGGCGATCATCCCCATGGCTTATGTCCATGTAGTTGTAGGACTCTGTCTTTTCTAAGCCCATCAGAGACTTAGGCATGTCGTTGGACAGGTCGGACATGGTCTTGTTGCTGGAGCTGAAGCTGTACGTGTCAGTGGAGAAGCGGTCCAGGCCGGGGGATCCAGGGGAAGCCTTCACACTGTCGGAAAGGTAGGAAGATTCTCGACCTGATGTAAAGCTCTGATTGGACATCAAGGAGGTGTACACGTCACCATCGTCATTCATGGGCTTCCTGAACAGGCCTGTCATTAGTTCACCTATGAGTCCAACATGGACATGTAGGAGAAAAAGAAGTGAAAGATAATTAGAGTGATAGCTACTAAAACGGAGATAACGTGAAAAGACATAAGTCTGACGGCGGTATTCGTCACATGGTTCTTAATGTCATAATATGCTCTCGTCAGCCTGGATGCATGGAGCCACGCTTTTGCAGCCCAGCGAGGCAGCACTAACAGAGGCTACTTGTGCCCATGCAACGGACAAAGGCAGATTGTTCAAGCCACCAAAACCCACCGAGCCACAACTGGGGTCTGTTCGAAATCATGCACAGCACTAATGCTGCATCTCCTCTGTCACAAAAAAAAAAAAAACTAAACCAAAAAAACACAAAAATAAGTACATGTACACTGGCTACTAGCCTCCTAAAAGTTGTTTAATGATAGCGTAAGGATGTACAAGACTCTTCAACACTGATCCTAGAAATGCCAAGTGTTCCGAGTTCTCTGTATTTTGTTACGAGACGTTGCCATATGTTCCAGTTAGGAATAAGTAAAAGATGTTTTCTGATGAGGATAATTTGCATGCTTAAATTCTCTAAGTTGTCCCATTGTTAAAATTGTGTTGGAAATTAGATCTTCATCCAAAATCTGGTTTAAAAGTCTAAGTGTTGTTTGGAAACATTTTCTGGATGTTTTGGCAGAGACGCAAGTGTTCCTGACAAAATCAAAATGTTCCTGACGTGATCATAGGCGTTGTCACCTCTCCATATGCACCTCCAGAAATGAAGGCTGACGACCTTTGAGGTATCGATTACGCCACAATATCACATAGACTTTACAATGACTGTTTATGCCTTTTATGGATCTTAATGTGTATATTTATGCCCCTAAACTGTCATGGTCATATCAATAGTATAAAAAAAAAAACGATACATCTCAGGGTACCACCCCAATGACATTTACGGTCAGTGAGGTTCTTTTTGCTCCTGCTGTGAATTGATGTTGATTCGTCTTTGGATCCACACATGTGGCACATGCAACTGACACATTGCCACGCTCAAATCCTGTCACCAATAATTCAATTTGCAAGTGTTTTACTGTTAGAAATATTAAAATGTTACTTTGAAAAAAAACATGCCTTATAGAAATTGCTCGGGATACAAAGATTCATCGATAATTGATTTAATATTGATCTAAACTGATTAAAATATACACCGATATAAAAGAATCGATTCGCACTCCATATTAACCAGAGCCGCTCTCTCATGTCTGTGCTGTAAGCAAACTGCACACTTTTGACCAATTACTTAATACGATGTAAACCTCCCTTTCATAGCAGCACAGCGGTGATAAACGAGCACTTAAAAACGAAACGCGTTGCGGCTGATGCCCGATTTAATTTACGACAGAGACTGTCGTGTGTGAAAGCTAGGTATAGTTAGCACGCACAGGCTACCGTGTGCGTCTGATGTCCTGTTGTGGTACGCTAACATATTGTAGTGTCTACTGTGCTTTAGTAAGCAAACTCACGTTTAATAAAAACCAAAACACATTTTTTTTAATATGCGTGATTTACGTTGAAACAGCAAGAGCACAAGTGCTAACTCACAACCACGCAACGAGACTTGAACTCTGAAATTTCACTTCTTAAAGTAACACAACACTATTTGCCACAAGCCATTAACGGCAACACCCAACAATAAAACATAACCTACCTGGGTCGTTAGAATATACAAATTTAGAGTGCTAAAAAAATTATATTATAACATGCTGGGTTTTGCTTGTTGTCGTGGTTTGTATTTCGCTGAGCTGTGTTATTCCAGAGTTTTATGAATTCATTACGCGACTTGCGGGGTGTGTGTGTGTGTGTGTGAGAAGGGAGCAGAGAGAAAGAGAGAGAAACTGTTCCTGTCTTCCCCCACAAAACATTTTGCATTCAGGTTAAATTAAAAATAAAATAAAAATCAATTTCAGTGTTTATTTTAGCGCAGTGGATTTCACCAAGTTTTCAATTCATGATCTTAGTCCTTTGGACATTAAAAAAATGGACTGTAACGTATTCGCAGGTAGTTTCATAGTAATAGTGCGACTCAGCATAGAGTAAGGTTTTGGTTACATTTAAAATGTACGATACATTAACACGCTTGCACTAAACATCAATTCGTATTGCGTTTGAAGACGACTGCAACACCACGCGAGCGCACGGAAACAAGCATTGCAGCGATTTACATAAAATCAAATCAAATCGATACCGGTAACTGAAAATCGAATCGAATCAGGGCTTGGTTGAATCGTTACTTCCCTAGTAATTGCTAAAGTTGTCATGATGTGACCGTCTGACGATGGAATAAGCCAATTCAATTTTTTTTTTTTATGGGATTATTTTTTTTAATGTTTCAGTTGTTTCGAAAGTGACTGTGTAGTAGTTTCATAAACAGACGTGTTTCAATAAAATTCAGTGCTTCGGCTATTCAATAATCAAAAGTGAGCTATAAGTGCATCGTGACTTTCCCTCTCACCCGGTATTACTTTGCATGAGAACAACAGCCTCTAGGCATGCTCATCGCAAATCTAAACTCAGCACCCACACATAATACTAATATTTGTGTTGCGCTTGGTGGCCCCTCCTTCTGTCTTCTAGCCCCCGCTTCTTCCCGTGCAGGGGTGGCACTATAAATAGTCTGGCTCCAGCTGCTGGGCTTGGATAAGGGGGGAAAAGATTTAAAACTGTAGCCTTTGGGTTTGCAGGGGAGGGAGGATGAAGACTGAAATGACAGAGAAGACAACAATTCAAGACGTCCCTCCCTTTGCTTCCTCTCTAAAAGCCTCCCCGCCCTGCCTTTCTTCCTTTGTCATTAACAATACAACACGGCGCGTGCAGCGCAGTCATAAGTCACGCTAGGCATCCAAACTGCGAACCAAAGGAGCCAATGGAGTATATTGAGACATTAGACAGTATCTTCCCAGCATGAGACGATGAAAAGTTGACCATGGTAATCGTTGTGAAGGCACAATTATTGATCTCCCTCTTTTATTCACTCACATTAGACAGTATTCATGTTGTGGCCAGTCAATGTAAACTTGATGCCGTTTGTTCAAATTGAGCCCAGTGACATGAACGACCTTGATATGATGCTAGAGCAAATCAACATATAATCCTCTTTATTCCAGTACGAGCGTAAAGATCCCCTCAGCCATCACCCTGGCAACGCCTTCATAATCTAGCACTCAACTGATTCAAACCACTGACAAATTCCTCCTCCTCTTCCTCGGCAGATGTGGGAAGCACTTGGAGCCACAACAGGGCGTGAAGAGAGGTGATGTGTGATGCTCTGAACGGCCACTAATCGGAGTCAGGCCAAACTGTGGGTAAAACCACCACCCCCACCTCCGACGCCCTCCCCCCCTTGTTCTCGCCACCTAACACAACAACTCAGCGGGTGTTGCATAAGTCATCTGCATCAGTGACGAGGTAGAATGCTGTTCCTCACCGGCCATGAGGACAGCGGCTCTGTGCCGTTACTTGACAAATTTGCAGTGTTGAGTCTGGGAGCATTTTCAATCTGCAGGGACCCACAAGGCTCTGACAAAAGCTTTGCCACACTCACATGGGATCAGTGGCGACAACAGAGGAATTCTCACACCAATGCCAACATAATTATGTCACCGAAAGGATGGCTGGGGAAGATAAAATGAAAAACAAAGTCCTGGCGGATGCTTGGGGAAGGGGCTTTTTTCGTCCTGAATTGAATGCGGCCTGACAATCTGTGCTAGGTCATACTCGGGCAACTCAAATGCAAAAGCAGAGCAAAAGCAGGAAAACTTTTCAGAATGATTGAAAATAGACCCCCAATTTTTCTGCAGGGTTTTAACTTTCAAAAGGGCAGTAAATGTGCTGCTCGGGGATGATTCAATTACTCCATCCACGACCTTCTCAACTGTGGTGTTAGCTTTCAGGAGTTTGATTTCACTCAACGACCTTGTGGAAAATAATCTATCACGCTCGTGTTCAATCTCACAAAGGCCATCTGTGCCTTTCGCTATTTAGCTAGAATGTCAGGAATTTGTGACTCTGTTTCCATGGCTTTCAATGGAAAATGTAGAAAATGTATCGTTTTGGCATGCTAACCTTTGAAAATCAGAATGAACCCTGTTCAACACATTTCTTTTCACCATTCATGCGCTTCCATTTACAAAAGCAGACACTATTTCTAGTAGTTGGTCGACCAGCATGCAAAGTGCACGGATAGAACCCAGCACAGTAGAACATAGACCACCGCATGGTGAGGCCGTTGAGTTTAGCATGTTGCTGAGTCTTACTAGAACAGCTCACCTGATTTCTGAACCTGAGACGTAATTGGTCGTGACTTGAGCCCTGAGCAACTGTCATGTTGTTTGTTGCAGCTTGACTAATATTTCACAAACGCAATATTAATCAAAATGCCGTGTTTAGATGAGTGAGGGCGTGTACAACATATTATAAAGAATTTTTTTTGGGGGGGTTGACTTCCCCTTTAGAGTCAAAGAAAATAAAACGATAAACTAGGACAAGATGAGGTATAATTTGGTTATGCTGGCGGGTGATGAAGTATAGGATTCCGATACAGTCATCGCGTTACTCAAACTTGTTATGATTTCTAGTTTAGCCTGAAGAGGCCACTTACGATCCCATTTGAAAGTCTATTGAAGGAACAGAAAATGGGAATGACAAAGGCAACGTAAGAGCGAGAGCAGGTACATGCAAAAATGACTTGCCGAGGTCAATTAGAAAAGAAATAATCATGGACTGCTCTGAGTTGTATTGATCCAAAACAATAAAAGCATCCAATTATGGTAAGAAGCATCATTGTAGGCCACACAAGGCAAATGTTATTGTTCCATTGGCATCAGGTAAATCAATCTAAAGGCAGTTTGAAAAAAAAAAAGCTATTTGGATTCTCCGGCTGTGATGCGATATTGATTTTTTTTTTTTTTTTTTTTTTTTGCGGGATGGGGGGTTGGATATTTATTGATGAACGAAGCGTGTGTAGGAGATTGTCTGCTTCAAGCTGTCAATTCAGTGCACCTTATAATTTCACTTACATCACAAAGCAGGATATGCAGGAAAGTGTACAGATGCCTGCATTCACTGAAATAACCACTATAACAAATAATGCCGATAAAGTTTTGTCACCCATCTGGGATTGACATTGGCCACCAGCATGAGAGATGATGGACACAGACAGAAGCATCGTATTTCACTTCCTGGCTCTTAAGCATTCTGGAGTAAACACAAGAGACGGTAGCACATCAAATAGTCAGATAAGGATTTACTGACATCAACAAAGCCGCGACACTCTCTTATTGTCCACGGCAACGGCAAACTGTAGAAACAAAAGCAATTGAAGTCTATATCAGTCTGAAAAAGGTTCTAAATTAATTTGCAATGCTTAGGGAGTCCAGCAAGCCACAGAAATTATTCACAAATGGAGAGTGGTCGACCTTGTCAGGAGTGGTCGGCCAACTATGACAACTCATTCATGAAGTCACAAAAGAACCGAGAAAAGGGGCCTGAATAAATAACTGAACTATTGAATCGGCCGATACGAGCCTTCTTAAAAGAATTGGTATTTTTTTAGACATTACAACATTAGATAATGACATTCAAAAACCTTCCACCCGCAAACAAAATTGGCCCCAACAATTTTTTTTTCTCTTTGTTTAACAAATACGATAGAACAAAGTAAAGCAGTCAAATGTTCTGCCTGTAATTAATATCGTAATTGTTTTAAGCGTTACGGGAACATTAAGCATTATTTTAGTTATGATATAGTCAGTTAATCAATCAGAATTTTCTCCTGCCAAATATCGTAATCTGTCTAAAAAAAAAATCTGTTTCGGTCATGGCCTATCCAGAACAGCATCCAAAGAACTGCAAGCCTTAATGGCCTCAGTTAGGTCAGGGTTCATGACTCAACCATGAGGAAGACAAATGGGCAAAAATGGCAACAATGGGAGAGTCCGAGTAAAAAAAAAAAAAAATCACTGCTCATCTCCACATTTGCCAAGAGACAGCTTGATGAACCTGAACACTTTTGGAGATACACTCTGGAGACCGACAAGACAAAAGTTGAGCTGGCAAAATCAGAACACAACATTTTTGTCCGTTTGTTTTTTAACTTTAAATGTATTGCTCATGTTTTTAGTGGCTGAGTTAGATTAGCTGGACAATGACGGCAACTCTCAGCTGTGCAGTTGACATCCATTGAAAAAGTTGCTTTTGAAGTGCTTTATCAGAGATTCCCCGAGCCACTTCATTTGCGTATGGCCATACCCCACCATTAAAAAAAAAAAAAACAATTAACAAACTTTAAGTCTATTTTTAGCAGCGGAAAAATGGATGAATGGATCATTTGAGCTATCTTGTGAATTCTTTGCATCACTCATCAATGACGATATCCCACATCCAACAACACACCTGCCAACTTCTTTTCCATCCTTCATCTTCATGACAAACTCTGACGAGACCTTCCACTGCCCCCCTTGGGAGCATTGACGTGCAGCAAAAAAAAACCTCAGCGTTGCCTCATGTGAGAGCGCTAAGTGCTTTGTGCAGCCGAGACACGCAGAAAGGAGCCAGACAGACGTGCAACAGCCTCACCTTTGTTGTCCCTGATGACATGCTGACACCACTGTCTGATTCGTCGAGTCGGCACATGTATTGTTTTATATTTGATAGAGAACAGAAGTTACATTGTGAAATATGCATGCGCGGTCTCACAAACATTAGTCACAGTCCCGTTTTTAGCATTTCTTGTAATTTCCTGAGTGTCTTTTCCTCAGACTGTCTGACCAGAGGCATGACACAGTCAGCCAATCAGTACGAGAACATGCCAGAAGACCAAGAGCCTATGAACTCTGCTCTGAAAAAGGTGGACACTTAATTAGGAAAAGCAATTCAATCTGCTCAATACACGAGGTAAATGTTTTATTCAGCTTCACAAACCTCATTAAGTCACTTCTATTTCTGTGATGCAGACTGAGAAAAAGTGTATTTTTCTTTTTTATTATTTATCTACTTAAGAGAGAGAACTACAACTACTCTTACCGTGAAGAGGCATTCCACATGATATATTTTTTGGGGGGCTTTTACACATTTCCTGCATCGTTAAGATTACGGTGGCAAATAAACGTAGTGGTTGTTGGGGTGGCGTGAAGAACATTTAGGTCAGACGTGGATCGATTATTTTGATGAGCAATTCTAGACGTCTGGACAGGATATTGTTCCACTTTGGGCAAACTTCTCCTTGGCATGTTGTTATTGAAACCTGAGCAAATTCTCTGGGCATGTAAGGAGAAGAACTTGAAATTCTGTCCATTTTGTTTGCTGAATGTTTCACTTCCTGACGAGCCTACTACTTTTACTATTTTCCTTTTCTTTCAAATACTGCATAGCAATGTATGCGCCTTAAATGATCAAGTAAATTCCACAAAACACATCCTTGTGTTTGATGAATATGAAATACGGCACCTGTTTGGTCTTGGCGACAGCCAGTGAAATGAAAATGACAGGAGCAGCAAAGGCAGGAAGCTACCCCCCCCCCCTTTTTTTTTTCTTTTCTCATGAATCTTTCAGTGATTTCGTGAATGAAAAGTGCCCGGCACCAGTTTTACTTGCCAGTCCTAACAGTGAGCCCCCGATTAAAAATAGAAATAGCGCTAGGCTGAGGAGAAGGATGAACTTAGAAGAAACATCTTTATGTTGGAACATGTTATTTGGTACAACCTGCAAAATCCAAAACAAGAACTTTTGCCTTTGCTAAAAAGTTTCTATTGACAATGTCAGGTATTATTTTTCACAATAATGTTGTTTGCATTCTCGAAGAAGCCCAAAGGTTTTGTGCTAACTTTGTCATAATTCCTCCCACCTTGACTAAGGTTCCAGCTGTAGTAAAACATCTGCAAATTATGAAATTGTCCACCACAATACTTCACTTTAGGCATAAATATGTTTGCACCAAACAAACCTTTTGGAATTCTGCAAAGGAAGTTCATGAATTTGATTGATTGCTTAATTCGTAACAGAGCCACACCCTTGTTATAAGAGCGTGTGTTCACTTGTGACACCGCATAATTTCAGTTGTTTTTACTTCCCGTCTCAAAGCTTCTTTTTTGAGTACAGGTTATAGGTGCACATTAATGGTAGAAAAAGTTTTATACTGCAAAGCATTTTAACAGGGCTGTCAACTTTTCATATTCACTGTACATTTAATAATCAGTATCTCTGCTGAGTATATTTAATTTAAATATTTTGGTTTTTGTCATGTAGCACAGGTGCATGCTGCTATATTGGATTTTTGTATCCTATTCTTTAATTGTGAAGTGATGGTGGCATTCTGAAAAGGATTAAGTCCCTACTAAAGGCCTCGGGAGCAAATGCACACCCCTCCACTGTTTTTTAAAGCAGACTTTTTGATGCAGATTGTCTGCTGTCATTACAATTTTCATGTGTGCCCAATAGAGTGTCTTTAATGATGAAATGCTTAATTGTCCAGTTTTCCATTCACTAAGGAATGGGCAATGTTACGTCCAGTGATAGTATGTGCAGGCCTGCAGCAGTGATGTCAGATCATGGTCATTTGTAATGCATGCTTGCCAAGTGTTCCACAAGGAAGCTTTGTAAACAAGCATTGTTTACTTGTCACCGAATGAACCTCAAATAAGAATTGATTATCATGATTATAGATATGGAGGCTGCACCAACTGTCGGCCTTACCTGTAGATGCAGTTTCCATAGCAACGGGGGGCCTTTTCCCATCGTCCTGGTACGGATGAAATTGTGGATCCAGGTCGTCGGCCGACTCGCCACCTTTCGGCTTCACTTCGTCGCGCAGCGTCGTCGCGTTGCCAAACATACGGCCGTAGTCGTCACCGAACCATTTGCCCTCCGAGCCGAGCTCGTCGCCGGACTGCGCGGACATGCTCGTGTCGGGTGTGTGTGTCGTGTGTGAGCTGGCTTGGCGTGGACAGTATGTGTGTAGCAAACACGCAGCAATGCGGCGTCTGTCAGCCGGAGTGTGCGTGGACGCGTCCTCGGATGAGGCGGTGCGCGCGGTCGGGGAGAAGCTGGAGAGAAGCCGGCGCGATTCTTTTAGTTCACTGCTCGCTAGGGCGATGACGTCATGGTAGCCGGGAGGCTCAAGGTAGCCACGCTCAAATAAGAGCTGCCTTTCTAATGGCGTCTAGATGTGGCAAGTCTGCAGTATTGATAAAACATTAAAAACATTAGTATAGTAAACACCTTTAAAAAAAAAGGGGGGGGGGTGAATTACAAGAACTGTCAGCCTAGTGGAAAACTGTAGCCGTGTGGCGCCCTCGCGTGGCCTATTGGCCTATGACATCTTTCAAAATGGCTCCCTAGCAACAAGACAAGAGGCCAAACATGACACTAGTGAGAAGCACGACCAACGTTTCGTTGGACTAAAGGTATGAAACTGTCATACAGACCCCTCCTGTACAATATCCGTGTGTCGTCTTAAAATAAAACCTACAATGCTATAAATTGGGTCGCTGTTAGCTTTAATTACACACTTTGGTGAACTAACAAATGCCCAAAAAATTCTGTTGTTATATGGTATTTTACTTCGTTATCAACAGCTTCTCTTCATTCTGGAGTGTTTAACTTGCCTGCACTGCTTCCAAGATAGAAGACACGAGACTGAAATCATATCAGCATTTTTCCATCCTTTGATTAATTGATTTATTGTATTCAAATGATATTGATGTCGTTTTGATGGTTTGGGTTCTATAGTTGCGATTTAGTCATTATTTTAAGAGGTCAATTGAGTTAGCAAAGTCCCATCTGAAGGTCCATGTACAGTTAAATGAAATGTAGTCAACCTACCCATCCGCGTTATAGTATCAAACTCCCTGAGTAGGTTTAATTTTGACGTCACGGCAGTTGCACTAACGATGGCGTCACGACAGTTTATTTTCCGTTGCCATGGGAAATGTGTGCGCGTTTCAGTGACGTGTTGCGAACGAAAGCCAGCACGTATTTTACGATCAATGCTTATGACGCCTGCGAGTATTCATCCACTTGAGCCAACCCGCGCTGCGGGCCCACAAGAGGAGATGTTCGATGTTAGAAGTGGAAGCACGAAGGCCTATTTATTATTTGGGGATGATGTGATGTTAAATAGAAAAAGCCGGGAGCAACCATCTTCTTATGATGTTTGACGCCAAACGGCTAAGTAATATCAGTTACTGTCTTTCAATATTCTATAATTATGTATGAGCACGTTTAAGTCAGTTAAATTGGCTTTAATCAGCTTCTGGATGACCACTGAAAGTTACAGTGAAATGTTTTTTTTTATTTGTAGTGTTGCTCATTACATAAGAAAAGTTACATTCATTTAGTTGGGATGCATTATGGGAAAGGTATATTAAAAATTATTTGGAATATCAGTACTAAATCCCATAAAGCACGAGTTATTTGTAGATAGGAATTGTTTTTTATTGCATTGTACTGACAAATGACCCTGCATTATTAACTTTTTATTATCAGATGCAGTCAAATTCTGGGCAGAAGAGTGGGTCACGAAATTATGAAAAACCTTGCTGTGATGAGGACGTGGTCAGAGAGCTGGTCAGTATAACAAAGTACTTTTTCCAAATGTTTTCTATGAGCCCGCCATTCGCGGCAGATTGGGACTGTCCCTGCCCCACAAATAGCGAAAATCCATGTATACTTGGCACCTACTGAAATGGATTAGAGGGGAAAAAACTTCCAAATTCATAATAAAATCCCCAAAGATGTTTAAAAATGCTGATTAACATCAAATCTAACATGTTTACAACATCTCCTCTGACTAGTAAAAAAGGAAAATGCACATCGCCAGTAAATCAGATGGCCGTAGGTTTTGCTAAAACTTTGGCTACTGCTATTGCTATCTTGGTTTGCTAGCTGTAAACCAGTCCATACACTTACTTATTTTATCTTTAAAACAGCAGATGGTTTGATACAGCTGCCGTACTGGATTGTGCGAGTGTACTTGATTTTGTGACCGCATAAGCATTAGCTCCATTTCCCAACAGTGCATGGCCAATGGGCTTTCCTATGATGACCTATCAGAAGAGGAATGCGGCGTTACCTCCCTGGAGGTCATCTTGAGTGGTTTTCCTCGGATGGTTGGACTTTCCTTCTTCCCGAAGCTCCGCCAGCTTCAAATACTGGGCCAGAACATAAAGCGCATGGAGGGACTGGAAAGCTGTCCCTTACTCGAAGAGCTCTGGGTAGTCGAGTGTAAGCTGACTGTGAGTTTCTTCTATTTCTAACACGTGACATTCTAATACTTGACTTAAAAAAATATGATTTAATCTGCCGTATTCTGGTTCTCATTCTGTATAATTTTCCTTATTGTCTGTTTTCTAAGAAAATTTCTGGACTGCAGCATTGTCCTCAGTTGAAGAAACTCTACTTGTATGATAATAAAATTAGTGAAATAAAGAATTTAAAATTGCTGGTCAACATGGAAGTCCTGTGGCTCAACAATAATTACATATCTCAAATACAGGTTTGGGGACGTTCTAATTTTTATGCGAGTCATCTTTTTAATCACAAATTTTTCTATGAAATAATGTTTGTTTTTTTCATCCTCAAGGGCTTGAACTCTCTTCGGAACCTGCAAGAACTAAACATTGCAAATAATAATATTCATAAGATTGGTAAATTCTTTGTAAAGTTAAATTGTTGGGGAAATAAAATACCTGAGCATTTTTTTCTTGTTCTACTTTTAAGGGGATAGCCTTGTTAACAATATCAACCTTCACACTCTCAATCTGTCCGGAAACAAGATCAGCTCCTTCAAGGTGAGACAACGATAAATTATTAAAATTCTTAACACATTCACTACCAGTCGGGTAAAAAAAAAAATGGACCTTTTAACGTTTATAGCCGTCAATGGCAGGAAATTAGTTAATCTTAAAAAACATTCTTGTCAACCCCTCGTGGGCTTTGTGTGTTTGACTGCCGTGGGGTTGTTGCATTTTGTTCAGAAGAATCCATTTTGTTTCTTTCATCTTCATCTTATTCGTGTGTTTTATGTCAAGGACTTGTATTTAAAAAAAATCATCTTGATACTTGTCATAAATTTTCTTATACCGGGATTTTAGTTTAGTTTACAGTAGTTTTTTTAATTTAATCTTTGATTTACATGAAATTATCTCAAGTGAAAACAGATGTTTATTTTGATCTTATCAATTTTGTTAGGATTTTAAATTCTATGTTGTTTTACGTTTAGCCCAAAAGTATTCGCACGCGAGCCAAATTTTGAGTAAATCTGTATGAGACTTGCCAGTGGATTTGACAACCCGATTCTCATTCTTGCTTCATTTTGTTAGTTTTTGTCAGTTCACTTGTTTGAGTTGTAAAAGATGTTGTGCTACATCTTATTAAGCAGAACCAACCTGTGCTCTTTGTTGTCGCCTTAGGAGCTGACCCGGCTCACCTGTCTGTCCCAACTGAGAGATCTGGCTCTGAGCGACTTCACGTCCACGGCAAACCCGGTGTGTCTGCTGTGTAACTATGCCACACACGTGATGTACCACATGCCCAAGCTCTTGTTTCTCGACACCTACGATGTCTCCAGCTCGCAAATCAATGAAGTTGCTGAGGTAGTGAGAAGCCCAATTTCCACAAATCTGTCCTTAAACTTAAATTCTGAATATTACTTTGAGGTGGGTTCTAGATTAGGAAAATGATTAGCAACTGCTTTTCGAGGGTTGATTTACAAAGTAAATTAACGATGCCTTTTTTTGGTGAGCTTTAAAGTCGAGCTTTCTGTACTGCATATTTTCATGCTTGTATTTTAAAGCCTCCGGGGTGACACGTGTTTTCTTTTAGTCCACTGTTATGAAGAAGATGATGTTTTACAACATGCGTGCCCGCACACCTCGGCGGAATCTCACAGAGACATTGCTGCGCCTTCTCAAGAAGAAAAACGCCTCCATGGAGTCACCTAAAGAATGCATTCGGTCACTCAATTACACCTTAAAAAATGTAGGTACGCCTCCAGAAACCGCTTCATGGATGTCGTAAGAGTAGGTTATTGACTTGCAATCCGTGCGGTGCGTCCCCAGCTCGAACGTTGTCTTTGTAAGGAGTCCTTAGAAGATGCATACAGTCACCTGAAAGAAGATTTAAGCACGAAAGGTGACAGCTGTGACCCCACCGCAGAGCAAATACTGAGAAAGATTGAAGTACTGCGGCAGCGACTGGCTATTTGGAACAGGAGGCTGCATGAGTTAGTTTGTGTAGTCATATTTTTAATTGACATGATGTCAACCTTTATATATTTCCTTCTCCTCGTGTGTCATGTTTTTAAAGTGGAAAAATGCTCCCGCTTTTTTCTATCTTCAGGATTGAAAGCTGGCATCAACACAATGTGTCCCAAGCGACAGAAACAATGGAGGACACTGTGCACTTTATGTCGACAGAGCTTCATAGTGTTGGAAATATTCGCATGGAGGAAGGCAGCTCCACAGACCCGTGGTACTGTACTTTTGTGGGTTTGCACTATTGTACATGCCAGGGGTGGGTGGTCAAGATCTTCAAGGCCTTCCCTGCTGGCCAAACATAATCAAAAATCATGATTGTATTCTTCACATTGATGTCATATTATATCCTAGTGTTGTATTCTTAGGTTACAATTTTTATCCAATAAGAATTCAGCTAGCTCGTGTTGCCAGGCAGATTTCCTAATATCAGTGACATGCACTATTCACCCGAGGCCTTCAGATACAAACGTGCAGGCGTCTGTTCTGTGTGTGAGGGGTTGATAGACAATTGTGATAGCCAATCAGGTCACGACGTGATGACGTGATGAGTACGGCTTTCTCGCTGGCCTTACGTTGAAGGTGATGAACGCGTCTTGTGATTGGATACTCACTTGTGAGGGTCAGCGCTATGCGGAATCAACACACCAGAAAATCGTAACTGGCGACCGTTGGAAAATCTAAAATATATTCTTGCTTTTTTAAACATAATGGCCGAAGGTGGGAAAAGTGTGGATTTAATTGCAGATACACTTGCGAGGCCATTTTCAAGACGGACCTTTCAAAAGAAGCAAGGTCGTCCAACATTCACTCAGTACTGCATAAGTGTGTTTCTGTATATTATTTCTCCAGCCGTGGTGACATAAAGGATGGTAATATGCGGGGGATTTAGTCACGTAGGACTTCACGGAAGGCCTACGTGTGAAATGCATGTCCCGCCACTGGTACACGCGTGTCCCGCTTTACCAAGCTCGTATGTTGTGTCTCGAACAGGTACAATTCATGTTGCGACCTCCTGCTTTCTCGATTCTCTCTCTCGGATTTCATGAGTCACGGCATCACTGGTATCAAGATCAACAGAGTTGTCCGCATCCACAACAGCGGGTTGAGGCTTCGTTTTAAAGACAAACTTCAATCCCTGCTGGCCAGGGAGGATTCCGTCACCTTGGCGCAGTAAATCAACTCACACTTGAAATCAAAGCAAATCAGGTTCTGTTTTTTTTTTCCCACACATTGCTTATGGCAAGAATTTCACGCAGGAATTATAAGCGGCTGCTTGAGCACTTGTTCTACGTCGGTAACACAGACAAAAACCGTGAGGACGTGTTGACCATCCTGCAGGAAGGTTTCAAATCAGCAAAAGAATATAAGGTGCTTTACTTTTTTATTTTTTAATAATATCTAAATATCTGAATATATATATAAATATATTTTTAAAAAATCACCATGCCAAATTTCTGATAGTGTATTCCCCTCAAAACAGGCCCTTGGAAAAGAAGCAGCAGTGCCTTTATCCAACAGTCTGATTGTGAGCGAACAGCCAAGAATTGAGTATTTACGAAGTCGTGCTGTGCAAGGCTGCACCAATATAAGAACAGATAAAGTCCCGTTCAGATCTGGTGCGTGAATTTGATACAGAATGCAGAAAATGAAATCGATGGGTAAATGCTACATGTTGATCCTGTAGGCAGAGTTCTCGTTTCCAAAGTGTTTCTGGGCAACAGCATTCCAATCAGAGAAGGAGAACTGGTGCACAGGAGGACCTACCCCCGCGCTTCGTCTGTATATCGAAGTGTGCACACCAAGCATCGAGGTACGTCACATACTCTGTGATGATATCACTTTTTTTTTTTTAATTCAGCATGCTTATGTTTTTTTCTTTATCTAGATGGAGTACACACTACCATTCCCAAAGGAAGACAGTGGTTTGTCTTTGACAATGACCTCGTCTTGCCCGAGTACATGATTTGTTTTGAATACCTCACTGGCGTAAGTAGCATTTTATCAATACAATATGGACAATTGAACGCTTCCAACTTGGGGGATGGTCCAGTAGAACAGCCAAAAAATGTTCGGACTAGTTTAGGCTGGCTGAACTGCACCTCAACCCCATCTAAGCCCTTTTGGATGAACTGGAGCAGTGATTGTTAGTCAATCAGTGGCCTAAAATGGCAAAAATAGTTTTTAGCTGTTATAGATTAAGGGACAACCAAATTATTTTTCTTTCTCTGTGTCTCAATCCATTTGCTGCTTAAAAAAAAAGAAAAGAAAAGTCCTCCCAGCGTACCTTAATTAGTTAATTCAGAAAGAAATTATCTATCTCGACTGTCGAAGTAGTGCAGCTGTACTTGAGCAGTACGCGTGATAATATATTCTTACACCACTGAGCAAACTTGTTCACTGCATGCTGTTCATAACCTTGACCTGTCATAGTTACCGCACGGATGCACTGTTTTTTTTCCCACCTATACCTTCTTGCTTCTCCAAACAAGCAGAGCTGGCCACTTGACCCTTTTTTGCCAGTCAGTCTCCCGCACTCCGGCCGCAATCTCTGTACCGTTCCGGCCTCGACTCTCCGGCCTAATTCATAAAAATTGTCGGCCCCCAAACCCCGGACTGCCCAGCTCTGCTAACAACCAATCACAGGGCGAGGCTAGGCCATTTGAGGGTGAGCGGCTTTAAAGACCATGTTGCTGTATTTGAGGCAATTCTTGTAAACAGTGAAATTTTGTTGATATCAGACTGATTAATGTGACTTTATTGGGGGTTTTTACCACCATCTTTCCGATAGTTATCATGCATCCCTAAATTAGAGTGAGTATGAAAAAAACTTCGAGGTCATGAATATTCAACAATCAAATGAAAAACAGCAAATACGACAATAATTGCACACCTTGTGCCGCCTGACGTCATTTTTCCCCACGTCCCACTGTTCCTAACGTCCAAATGTCCTATCAGAGCCATGCAGTAATTTCAGGAGCACTTAATTATTGAATATGCTTTAATGAAATACATTTGAAAGGGGAAGGAAATGTTGAAATTGCAGCTCACAAATGGAAACCAATTATTCTGGACGGACATCACTTGGCTTCATTTAGCAACTTGTTACTAATGATGCGACTCTTTTAAAGGGCAATGAACAGCCGACATCTCTAGACGACTGCACGCATGTCCTTGACCCTCCCACCTTTGACACTTCATTGGACAAGCAAGTTGTCAACATGGAGCCTGTCTTGGAACCACTGCCCAAGTTGTCCAATTTGAATGAGAAAGTTCTCTTAAATATGTCCGGTGCCAGTGTCCTCCGTGACATCACTGTAAGAGTTTCTTTTTCGAGTAATGTTCATACTTCCAAGCTGAGCTATTGTTGACCGTATGTTCACTGTTCAGGTGCTGAACCTTCACAACAATAGTCTGAGTAGTCTAAAGGAGGTTTCCTCCCTCCCGGCTCTTCGCCGTCTCACCCTCAGTTTCAACGAGCTCACTGGCCTCAATGACATCGCTCACATGGTATTGAATCAAACAAATCACCATCAAGTAGCATTTTAACATTTGAGAATGTTGTGGATGATAGTTCTGTCATAATCCGATTCTAATGATGTCTTTACCAGCCCAATCTGGAGTTTTTAGATGTCAGCTTCAACCAGCTTGGGAGCCTTGAAGGTCTGCAAGGGTTAAAACAGCTCCATCATCTTGTTGTCAGCTGGAATCAGTTGACCAATGCCAGTCAAGATTCCTTTGTGCTCAAAATACACACACCTGCGCTGCAGATACTAGAAACACAACACAACCCGTGGAATAAGGTGCTTCCAGTAATATAGTAACAGTAACAAAAAAAAAATCAAGTTTTACAACTTGGACAGATGTAAAGAATTTATACTGAGTGTTGCTTTGTTCCTGTCAGCCAGAGGACGTCCGAATGACCATATTGAGCTTTGTGCCGACACTCAGAAAACTGGACAACACACTGGTTACAGAGGAAGAAGTTGCTGATGCTACTCACGAGACGACTAGAACTTTTATCAACGAGGTTAATGTTTAGCACTAATAAATGCTTCTCAATGATTGACTCCAACATTATATGGTAGACACATTTCCCACTTTAGTCCCCAAGTTTCTCGAAGCTTTAGTTATGAAGTTGATCCAAGGAAATAGTCCAAATTTGATTGTTTCCCAGGGATTTATTGAGATGTTTGTTTGAACTTGTGCTCATCTGTGAGTAGTTAATTCAATGAACAATTATTAGCATGAAATCCATATAAGTCTGCATTAAATGTCATTTTATTTATTTATTTTGCAAATGTCCTGTTCGGGACAATAAAACCCCATACACACACAAAACTAATTTACTACTTGACTTAACATAATTTCGCTTGTCCTTATCATATTATAATTGTTGCCAAATGTGCACTCTATTTAGATCTGCATGCAACAAATGTAGCAACATTTTAAAATGGATAAACCTTTGATTTTTTTGTTGTGTCATCAGTTCACTCCAAATAGATGTGAAGAACCTTGTCAATCAAAACTGACATATCAACTTGAAACAGTTAGTTCAAATAATGCTAATGCTTGAGATGTCTCTGCTTTCAGGAAATGCTTATCGCTTGCTCACATACCAACAACGAACGTCCGCGAAGTCTCAGCCTGGTGTCAACAACCCAGCTCCTCTCTGAGCTCATTCCGTCACCCAGAGACCTAAGCCAAGACCTGCAGCCAGACTGGGCCTCAAAGGTCAGTCCAATCAGTCGAGGAAATCCTCAGTGTTGCATGCATTCATTCTTCAAGCGCTAATGGCGGCTGAATTTGGAACAGATAACCTCTCTGAACCTTGACAACCAGAAGATTTGTCAGATGAGCCATCTGGATGGCCTCGTCAACCTGCGCTGGGCTTCATTTAATAATAATTACATCTGTGAAGTGCAAGGTCTTGATTGCTGCGTTAATCTGGAAGAGCTCTACCTTAATAACAACAAAATCAGCACACTCAGCGGTCAGTCTTGCAGAGGACTTGATGATAACATGTTACTTGGTACTTCAATAGACATCTCTACGTTCGCCTTTGTTTTGTCATTCTCTAGGTCTCTCACAACTACAGAATTTGTGCAAACTCAGCATGGATGGAAATCAGCTATCCAATTTCGACGCCATTGTCCTCGATCAGCTACACAATTTGACCTTTGTGTCTGTGGAGAACAATGTCATCAACTCCCTGCATGGCATCCACAGGTGCTGCGCGCTCCTGGAGCTCTATGCTGGCAACAATCACATTTCCGTGTCGAGGGATATCTACTATCTCAAGGTGGACTTGTCATTTAAACTCCCGTACACAAAACTACATCCGATCAAAACATAATCAAATGCTGTGTCAACACTTTCGGCATTTAAAATGTCAAATCATTATCCTGACCAAAATTAACACAATTACAGTGTTGTTATAGTCTTGATTAAAAAAAAAAAGAGAAAAAAACTCACTAACACATTTTTCAATACAGTATAAAATTAATCTATTGAAAGACAATGTAAACAGCAACACCCGAAAATGAATTTAAAAAAAATCAATTAGTCATTTTCTGACTGAGATGACAGCGGTATAGCAAATAGTGTTGGCTCTCCAACGTGAATGTAATTAATTAAAAGATTTGTTAATAATTTGCATTTTAAATATATATATATTTGACAGAATAATCCAGGTCCTCACCATACCAACGTGTCACATACACATTGTCTTTTATCCATTTGACAATTATATTGTCAACAAGTGTATCAAATGCTGAATATTTTTTAAACAACATTCTCGAATTGAGAACTGTCTAAGAAAAAATGTTTATCTTTATTTTTAGGTGTTGGAAAACCTCATCATCTTGGATCTGTATGGGAATCCATTATCAGAGAATCTCAAGAACTATCGTATTTATGTGGTCTTCCACCTACCATCTCTGAAGGCCCTGGATGGAAGTGCAGTAGTGCGTGGCAACAAAAATGATAGTGGAGTCGGTGACATAATTGTCATAAAGTGTCTGTTTTTTTTTTTTTTTTTTTTTAATGCCCTCAGGATGCAGCTGAATGTGAAACTGCGAAGGCCATGTTTGGAGGCCGACTCACACCAGACCTGGTAGCAGAGAAATTGGGCCATTCACACTACGCTACCATAACCCACCTCACGTTGAACTCCTGCTCCATCAGGTGGTCTTTTCGAATCAGCTGCATTTGCTGTACATGGATTTTTTCAAGATAAGACTGATTCGAAAAAAAAAAAAAAAATCTCTTTCCAAACAGGAGTGTGGACCTGTCTCCAACAGACCTGTTCGTAAACGTACACACTATCAACTTAGATCACAACAGCCTCACCTGCTTCTCTGGCCTCATCCACCTCCCCAATGTCAAAGTACAAACAAAGAGGAATGACAACTTCTTGAGTCGAGGGCAAGATGAAAGACGATTCTTTTTTTTTTTTTTACTTTAATCATAGGTCCTGTCTTTAAACTACAACCGCATTGAGTCCATCCTCCCGAGGCAAAAGACGTTTCTAACTAACAGACAGATGTTGCACAACAAAGTGCACTCCAGTGGCTATGGCCAACAGAGCTTATGCAAAGGGAGCAGGTAATGTGGCAATTAGTTTGATGAATTGATACACGGCTGTCTCACAGACCGGGTTTGAAAATATTGTGATTGAGTGGCACCCAGTCCAGGATGTTGTCTGTCTTCCACCTGAAGACAAATGGCATAGGCTCGTGCTCCCGACCCTGAAGTCATTGTTATTTTGAATACACATATGGGCTACATGATGGATACTTTTGCTGCCGCTTACCCTGTTCAGGATCTCAGGTGAAGTGGAGCCTTGCCCAGCAGGCTTTTCGTGTGAGGGGTTATCCATCCTGGACTGGTCGCCAGCCAATCACAGGGTACATATAGACAAACAGCCATTCAAAATCAAATTCACATCCATGGATATTTAATTTGCTTTGATTAAAATGTGGGATGAAGCATCAGGAAACGAACACACGCACACGGACAGCACGCTAACTCTACAGAAAAAGGTCTCATTTGAACCAGATCTGACTGTGAAGGGCGTGTTGGAGAGTAAAATATTAAATTTAAGTTAAAAAGATAAGTGAGGGTCTCGAAGTTAAATAATTAAAATAATTTGAAGGGACTCTGAAAGCTGCTCATACGCTTGTTTAATATTTCGTTGCCGTCTACAGCCGTTAGGGGGCAGCACCTACCTGCAAATGGTTACGACGTTCACGCAGTTGTGCCCATTTTTTTCAGTGCCATTCCCACAAAAGGAGCGAAATTTCTCATCGTTTTTTGTGTTTTTATTGACAGAACAATTGGTTTTACAATTCGATAACCTTTTCTTTGTCAATATATCTATGAACAAGAACAAAACAAAGATGTACAAATAATCAGAAATGCCAGTTCAAATCCGTCATATACAGAAATTACACTGAAAAATAACCTTTAAATATATTTATAGAGACAAATTGTCGACAGACTTCAACTTCCCAATTTGTTTTTACTCTTCTCATTATCTACAAACTTAAGAGACTCAATTTAACAATCAATATCAATAAAAAATTAAAACATGGATTAAATTTAAAGCATTTGTCTTTGTAATATGAAATTTCCCTAATAAAAAAAGTGTAACAATATTACAGATTTCTGCATCTGTAGAAACAAAACAAGTGCTAATAGTTTCAATTTTTACAGTGTTTCCAGTCTTATGAGAAATACAGTTGTGCCCATTCTTGAGTTGAAAATATAAACAGTAATGACGTATAGTCTACACGACAAAGCGCCTCAACACTTTCTTTTTTTTTAATCTAAGAAAAATGTTTGGTACTTGAGCAACAATCCTTTATATAAAGTGCTTGTCACTGGGAATGCGTTAACGTGTTTTATTGTGAGTAAGTGTTGTGTAAAAAGTCAAAACATCATACCTGCTGTGATTTTTCTTGAGGCATTTCATTCTGTTCTTTTGGTGAAATAAGGCAGCGGGAGGTGTACATTCAAGCCGAGCAGTTACAAAAGCCTCTTTCTTTTGTGAAGGCACCTTGCACCGACCATCATCCTGGAGCCTCTGATGAGCAGCCTGGAGGTGCTGCATTTGAGTTACAATAGCATCTCCAATATGGCCAATCTGGAGCTCAGCAGGCTCACCAATCTTAAAACGCTCTTCCTACAAGGTAGGTAAAAGTGCACTGGCTGCCGCCTGTGAAAAGGTAAACGCTGAAACGCTAAACTCAAAGCCAGGTGCATGGTGGGCCTCAAACAAAAGAGCCGGTGACTTTCTTTACAAGCTCCATCACGCCGATTGGTGCCACAAAGGCTGCTTTGCTTGTCCCCTCAGGCACTTGATTTTCTTGAAAACCTCAAGAGTTGTCACTTATTTTACTGACTTGATAAACACCAACAAACTAATGGCAGTGAATGTTTTCTCGCCTTATATTTTTCGACGGAGATAACTGATAACTGGTGTTATAATATCGTCCTTGACCGCAGACTAGTTTAGAATGAATCAACAGGATCTGCACAGTTGAATATACCTTTGTCATTGAATCTTTTATAAATGTTTTCAAACATTCTGGTTATTTCATTTACCTTTTATGTTCAAGACTTTTTAATTGATCATTAGTAATGTAGTTTTCATTTGCCTATATCTAAATGCAGTGTCAATGTTCAAACAGTGCATAATGGTACAGTGGCTGACAATAATTTGATTAATTTAATGTTCGTCATTATTGTGGCACTTGTCGAGTCAAGTTTTTTTTTTTGAGGTGGTACTTTGTGTAAAAGTTTGGAGAACCACCGGCCTAGTCCATTGGTATGTCCATGCACCTTTAATTTTGACACGTAAGACACAACATAATGTCTTTTTTTTTTCTGAACACCAGCTAATGAAATGTTTTCATAGCAAGGCTCCTACAACTGCTTGAAATTCTTGAATTTGAATATTTATAGTTTTGAGTGCTTTAAGAGTTGCTTTGAATTATACTTTTGTAAGTAATTGTTAATAATGCAACATTTGGTCGAATAGTTTTCTTATTTGATGGAGAAATGAAACTTATGGGGATAAACCTAGATCTTTACAATACCTGAAAATGTTGACTTCAATTTGAATTGCTTATGCTGCTATGAAACATCATTTTGTTTGTAGCATAATATTTAGCGGAATACCCTGAAAGAATCATTTTTAATATAGTACGTACAGTCATAGATGAAAAATGCTTTTCTGCCTTAACATTTCTAATGACTTCTTTTTTTTTTGCATGTTTCCATAGTCAACTGAAAATATGAGAATTTATGTTTTAAGTAATTTTATTGTGCGTGAAAAGGCATTTTACCCTGCTTGTTCACAACTTTTGAATTCTGCATGAATAATTCGAAATAAAACTAAATAGAAGCAGCACAGTGTGCTATGTACATGTTCGACTCTTGACTGGGGCCTTCCTATGTGGAATTTGGATGTTCACCTTTGCTTGTGTAGACTTTTTAGTGGATACTATGTGGCCCCATCCATGAGTCATTGTTATTTCCTTTGTGAAAACTCTATAACCAGATAAGGAGACCAAAAGAAAAAAAAATGATGCCTGTATAGTGAATCACACTCTGCCAAAACATGACACACGACCTTACACATTTAATACATATGTAATATGCTGGAAGTTTTTAATCTTCGTCCTTGAAATGAATTCATGTATGACGCCTACTCTTCTCACTCTTTCCAGGGAATGAAATCAGCCAGGTGGAAGGCTTGGAGGGTCTGCATCAGCTCAGGGAGCTGGTGTTAGACAGGAACCGGATAAGGGCCTTGTACGAGAACTCTTTTGTTTCCCAGAATGTCTTGCTGGAACTGCACCTTACAGAGAATCGCATCCGGGAGCTCAACCATCTCTATCCTCTCATTGAGCTCCGTAAACTTTACCTTGGCATGAACAAACTTCAGGTATGATTTGACCTCCCACTCATGGCCAAGTGTGGACAATGTGCAGTATACGTGTCATGCTGGAATAGGCTCAAACTCCCTGCGGCCTTGAACGTGATCAAAAGTATAGAAAAGGGAAAAATGGGCTGAAACTAGTCTACACATTTTTTTTTTTTTATCTTGAATTGTTTTTATAGTAAGCCACTTGAGATTTCCGGCACCCATGAGATTTTGATTAGCCAAAAATGATTGGCTGATATGGACAAGGTGGCAAATAAAATGCATTTTTTCCGGCATGCACCAAATGTATGCATGAAGGATAGTAATCATGACTCATTATCCCCCACTGTGCATTGTGAGGGTTAGCATTAAAGGGGGCTCCAGCGTGATTGAAGGTCAGGGCAGTGTGTAAGAAGACAGAGGGGACAATCAGCGAAACATGTAATCAGCTTCTCAGTCTCCATCTCCTTCTCATCGAGGGGGAGTGATTTGCACACGTTAGGCTGCCAATCCATCTTACTTTTGTGCATTTAATTAAGATGTAAAATATGGCGGTTGTTCCGGCACATGACTCCCAGCTGTGAGGGCGTCTCTGAATTCCAGCCAAGGCCAACCATCAATCTGGTAAATCATGGAAAACCTCCCCCCTCCCTTCCCATTGCTCTATTGCGTGCCCAAACTCTCATGCGATTAAACATGTAATCTCTCCCATCAGCTGCTTCTATCCTGCCGCCACCAAAAATTATGAAAGGTTTCAGCCCTGATACATATGCCTCTATTATCCCAAACACATCCGGCTTCAATCGGAAGGGGACCCAAGGTTGGGGAGGAATTAAAACAATAAAATGTAAATATATATTTTTTTCCTCCCATGTTTGTAGGACATCTCAGAGCTTGATAAACTTGAAGTTCTTCCAGCGTTGACGGAACTCTCCGTTGTGGGCAATCCGGTGAGTTGCTCCATGTTCAGTGGGACACGTCACTGGGCACAAAAGGTTTTTCATGGGCCATATCTTCTGATGCCCGTTATGACCGTAAACCCATATAAATGTATGCCTCATTATCGCATACTTTATGCGCGACAAATTGATGCATAGCTACTTTTGGAACAAAAAATGAACACTTGATCAACTATTTTTCAGTTATATTAAAATGGCAATTCGCAGAGGTGGGGACTTTATCATCAGTCGTCCATCACGTAGTTCATCAGTTAGTCCGAGTCCATCAGAAGTACGTCATACACTTATTTGGCAGTTTATTGAACTGGTGGCTGCCCAAAGCTGTTTTAATTCCTAAACCACCAAAATGTTTTGATTTAAACTTCAAATGTTGTTTCCCAGGGTAAATAAAATCCAATCCGAGTAGTGCACTCCTTCTCTGCTGTTTATTTCCTTCTTTCTCTTCCCCTTCTTCTTCTTCTTCTTGTTTCATGGGCGGATTACAGCTCTTTGGTGCATACCTCCGCCTACTGTACAGAAAGCGCAAAGCGTTTCCATGTATAGTCAATGCCCTGCCATCAAACCCATTAGACAGTCTTGAATATGAATAATTTAAATCTGACTTTTTAAAGGCCTGTCAATTAAAATATGAAATTCACAAATGCATTGATATTCACACGTCATGCTCAGTGGTGTTTTGTCACATGTTCAATGAAATACTAAACACACCTGTCACTATGCTGCTGTTCATTTTTACAAGTCTAACTCCAACACAGAATAGCTTGTTAAATTTATGGTCTAAAACACTGACAATTTGAAATATGAATATCTGAGTAATTGCATGTCCTTCAAAGGCAAATGGAATTCATGGTGAATCATGATGAAATTCCAACAACATATTCAAATGAATATAGGTTGTGTAACAGCAGTGTGCAAAATGTGCAGAGCTTGTGACATGTCGCTCATGTTCTCTTTTGCCTTCCTCTTTGAATTTTTTGTGCCATGTCTAAATCTTTTTTTTCCACTTGCTACATTTTTATTTAATTTACTTGAATGTGCACTCATTTGATTGTCTGTAATCTTCTAACTCTTAAAACGCTTTCTCATTGCTAGTGAATGTAGTTCTTAAACCTGAAAAAAGTAAAACTGAAATGCCTAAACAACATTAGACTTAGTCTGTACACAATCTGTTAGAATTTAAAGCGCATTTAATTGTTCCATCTTTGATATCGATGGCATATTTGTAATTAATAGAAAATAATTGTTAGACAAATGAAGTGAAATTTGATCATTTTCCATGGCACCCCTGATGGTCTCTTGGGGCAAACTTTGATGGATATCACTGAACAATCCTCCGTATAATATTCGGGGGTGCCTTCATTTAAAAGCGCCCCAACTTGCTAGTTTGTGAGCTGTCGCTCGATCACTTTCTTTGTATTGTATTGTGAACCAAAATTTGATGACGACGCTCAAGTGAGGTGGAAAAAAAAAGGAGAGCAACAATCTCTTCGTTTATTGAATGGGCCAAACAAGCAACTGCAAAATGAAAACACGCATAAGGAGTAGAGAGAACACTGAACTAATTGCGCGATAACTTGCCAGTCACACCCTTTAAAGACACATCAACACATGAATATGTTTTTTTTTGCATTCCCATTTATTAGGTTTTGACATCTTAACGGTGCTGTCATTATTGTAATGCAGATTAATTTTGTTTAGTTTGTTAAAACATTCATTGGAAGAGGGTCTTGTAATCGTAATCGCAATATTAAGGAAATCACATCTTGATTATTTTCCAAAATTGTCCAGCACAAATGAACATTCCTGTGTCCACTTCCACCGTGGTAAAACAGCCTGCTCAAAAGCATGTTTTCAGGCTCACTTTCTCACTGAGGCGATACTCAACACTGACCCAGTGTTCCTCTACGCTCCCAAATTAAGCGATTACATGATGGGCCGTCTGCTGTTCCTCAAACTGGCCGGCATCACAGACAAATCCGGTGACCAAATGGCGAGTGCTGTTGGCCCGCTTACATCACCCATCTGGAGCTCGTGGATCCGGCGTAAGCCGAGCATGTATGTGCTGTAGCCTACGGATGATGGAGGAGGCCGCGGGGGCACGCTCAGCTGTGGCAGCCTTGTTCCCTCTGGATCCCACCCCCGCCTTTCTCTTCCCATTGGGGTTAATCCTGCCAAGGGGTAGAGGCCAACAACCACCCTTGAGACGATACCTCGTGCTGTTGTCCACATGAGATCGCTGCTTTGCCCGTATTCCCGTGCCAAAATATGTCCCCTCGCTTCTGGACTTTCACTGGCACTCACTCAGAGCTTAAATGCAGTAGCCTGTCGGAACATCAAGTTGTGTGAGCGAACAAGCGGGATATTTAACCCTTTTTGGGTCTGCACATAGCATCACAAATATCTCAAGGCAGGCACCAGTATTCCATTCAAAAAGACAATTTGGATAAGAGTGGTTTCTTATTGCCTGCTTTGTGACTTCTTACTTTCAGGTGGCTCGCAATTCCCTCCACAGGCCTGCGGTGATGCGCAGCCTGTCTCAGTTGCAGGTCTTGGATGGTATGACTGTAACCATGGAGGAGAGAACCAGAGCTGAAATTTCAGACGCAACAGTGAGGATTGCACACTTCACAAATAACTACAGCTCAGTGTCTCTTCTCTTTCAAAATCAAGTCTTCTTTCTGTATCGCTTCTCATTTTTTGAGTCAGTCCTGAAACTTTGTAAGGCAGGTCAACCTTGGAAGGATGGACAGTTGCGTCTGATGGTATTTTGTATGGAATTACCATATTTCTTCAAATATTGTCTGGCCAGCCGCCATCCAATTGAATGGTTTGCAACGATACAGAAAACTGAGCATTTGAGGTTACAAACGGCAATCAGTTTGCATAGTACGAATAAATAATCATGCACTGAAGGCACAATTAGTTACTGCTAACTTACTATTTGTCACTGGATTTGTTTTTCCAAGGCATGTTTTTTAGACAATTATTTGCTGTAACTCTGTTGCCGTTGGTTAGCGACTTCCACACAAATCAATGGTGGTCCGTAAAGTTGGTGCCAGGGCCTTTAGTAGCAAATTAGCTGGCTGAATCCATTATCAATGTCATATAAAACCAAAATGTACTATAACACCATGTGACTCTGCCACAAACATCACTTGGAATTGTTCAGAATCAATAATTAACTAATAATCTGACAAACATCAACTCATTTAATGCCAGAATTTTTCACGAGAGGAAACGCCTCAATTCCCGCGTTTTTCTGGATTTTGACTGATTTTGCGAGGCCAACAGAATACTGTGTTCTAATGCTATAAAAACATGGAGTTATGACGCAAAAAAAAAAAAAAAAAAGGCTAAGACGCATAAATTTTTTTGAAAACATATATGTATGGATTGAATGAGTTAAAAACTGAATGGCTGAGCAACAAATCAAAAGGCCGATATTATAGCGGGCCAGCTCAGAGGCCAATTTGACATCTGATTGGGTAAACACATAGCTAATATAGTTAAAGTGACATCTGCCAGCACTACCAGTGATTCCGAAAATTTAGGTTGCAAATGTAGGTCAGTGCTTGCAATGTTGTTTTTGGTTAGGTGAGAAGGCCCTCGTGATCTTGATGGCTACCAAAGATACAAATTGGGGTTACATTGCTGCTGTATGAACTGAACACCGTTGTAAACTGAGGACCCCCTGTAAAAGCCTTCCCACAATAACAGGTGGTACGGTAACTCAAGGACCACCATTTGTGTACACTTTTGTTCACACTCGGGTAATAAAATACAGATCCCATTTAAAGTCAGTTGCTAACCCAAAAAGCAGCGCAGAAGCACATAAACAGACTTTTAGACAAATTTAAGTGTGTAGAATTGTTCGTTACAATTTCATTTTCCATGCACAGCATTAAAAGTAAAGCGGATCTTACAGAACTAGTCATGTTTTTAAAACTCGCCTTGGCCTTGCATCTAAATGTGCATTAAATGTGTTTTTTTTTTAACCATGATTATGCTTTGCAGTTATGCTCTGCTGTATATTACATTTTCCATTGCCTTCATATAATTCTAGTAAATTCAGATATATTCCTGTAGATGTCTGTAATTTTGCAACTCTAATGGGCCTGATCAAACACGACTTAGTCCAGCATCACGCACACACGAACAGCATCCACACGAATAAGGGAAAAGCACAGATCAAACTCTCTCCGTCTTAGCGAATGGCTGCCCATGTAATGAGTGGAGTGGCCAGTGCAGTAATTCTCCCGTAGCTCTGAATTAAAAGCAGCCTAAGCCTGCTGGCATCATCCTGCTGATTAGATGAAATGTGCCCGGCCGATAATGCACCAGTGGATTTACTCCCTATTAGCCAGGTCAACGCGACCCCTCTGCCCGCTAATCGGACATGTGGAAATGCCAGACGGAATCCACCGTTCTCTCATTAGAGCAAGACCCCCATAAATGCCATCTGAGTCGCTCCTGCATTTGCTTTATTTTAATTTTAAAAGTTGCCATTGATGAGTAGTAATGACTGTTGCCCACCCTCAGGATTCTCTAATATGTGGAACACCAAGCAATCCTCTTCCCAAAGTGTGGATGAAGTGGGCACACCATGGTGATAGTAGTGGAGAAAGACAAGCAGTTAGGTTTCATAGACAAGCCTTTATCTTTTACTGACCCCTAATGTCAGACTCTCTGCTTGAATGCGCTGAGAATTTCCCTTGTTCCTGCTCGCCTGATGCTTATTTGATATTTCTTTCAAGCAATGCGAGGAGTGTTGCGCAGCTGCCGGCCTTGACACGAACCAGCCTGGACTGATGACTTACATGCCTGTCAGAGGGATGTCCATGACAGGTCTGCAGAACCTCATTCACGGACACGACATGCTCCCAAGTAACAAGGATGAACCCCAAGTTCAGTACACCTCCAAAAGTGAGCCCCGGTTCCAACTTCATGTGATCTTGTTAGCTTTTGGTTCATTGAATGTGTGGCTGTGTTTTCCTCAATCCCAGACAAGAAGTCCACAGAGAAAAATCCTTCAAGCTTTCATGCCGACGTGAACTCCAGACAGTCCAGAAAAGCCAGAAACAACTTGATAGCACCTTGTCCCCTTCCCCATGAGAAGTGAGAACACTTTTACACAGCAGGAACAAAGTACCAGGTTTATTACATTCTACAAAAGTGTTTTTTTTTAAATATATATTATGATGAAGTCTCTTTTAAATATACGTAGACTCATAAAGTATTTAGAACAGATTTCTTCCAATTGTTCCCTTTATGCAACACCATAATGAATGTTAAATAAACAATGAAGATGTGATCAAGGGGTCAAGGTTCAGCTTCATTTAGGAGGTTCCACTAAAATATTCATGTACACTTATAGAAGTGCACCTAAAGTTAGTAGAAAGAACCTGGATAATATAGAAGACAAACGAGGCATATAAAGGCTGGAGTTCATAACATGTCTTATTAAGTTGACATTCTGCAATTTGACTAAGAAGTCCACTGAGCTTTCAGTGCAAGAGAAGGAGGCCACCATAAGGTTGAAAAATGAATGGAATTATTTTAAGAAAAAGCAAACGCTAGGCCCTTAGAATGGCTAAAACCAGTTTGGTACAGTATAGCAGTGGAGAAAGCAACAAAATCAAAAAAGGTTGCAGGCATAATATGATGGCAAAATTAATTCACTACCAGCCAAGAAAAAAAAAGATATTTGACGTCTTTACCGTCAATGACAGTAAACAAAAAAATCAACACTCTTCCAACACCTGTCGAGAATAAACTGGAGAACGTCAGCGTAGCATTGTCAATATATGCAATCAAGCGGTGGATTCATGGATGTCAATACAGAAGATTTCCAACAAGGTGCAAACCGCTGGCAACATTCAAGAACAGGAAACCTGGATTTTTCTTTCAAATAGCCTCAAAAGTTGTGGAATGACATTTTTTGGCCAGATGAAATCAAGGTCAACTCGAATTAGAATGGTAAGAAACAAATATGGAGAAGAAATGGATCTGCTCGTAGTCCAAAGCATACCACATCATACGTCCAAACGGTTTTGCGGAACTGGCAATGACAAAAACATCACAAATTATAATTAGCCGGATTTAGAGGGGCATTTAGTGCTTCAATTTTAAATGCATTTCTAATGGCTGACTTTTTTTTCTACCCACACATTTTGATCACTAACCATGGTAATCTGAGGATGAGAGGTTTTTGGTGTCACTTTTACTGTTATCCCAAACAAGTGGGGGGGACGTAAGGGGCCTATGAGGTTGGCACGCTCGCATCCATTGGGTCAGATGCATCCCCAACAAGTGGATAATCCATCTTTAGCACACCTCTCTGTGGACAATAATCTGCAATCACTCAGATAAAGATGTAATCTTGAGCGAGATCCAAATGGATTTCAGAGATTGTCAGTTTCATCATGTTAGCCTCTTTTCGAAAAAAAAAAAAAAAAAGAAAGCCATCCGCAATGTCAGCAAATCTCATAGGATGTAACTGCAAATGAAGCAGTCACCTGGCGCTTTTAGTATGTTACTTTGGTTGCACACGGGATTATACGTTTGTCTGCTTCCCTTTGACTTGTGTCGTGGTAGTGCTGCACTTAACACAAACACCAGAGACAGCTATGCCCATCCGTTCATCCATTTTCAATACCGCTTATCCTCATTGGAGTCGCAGCTGGGGCCTAACCCACTTGACTTTAGGCAAAGCAAGGCAAGGCAAATGTGTTTATTTCATACACATGGCAACTCAATGTGCTTGTCACAAGCAAAAGCTTTTTTAGTACAAACAACAGTTGAAGACATTCAACGGTGCAAAGCGAACAAAAGTAGCTTATTAAAAATACTGAGATAACATACATTGACACATTTACAAGCAAAAACATCTAGAGCAGGTGTGGGCAAACTACGGCCCGGGGGCCTCATACGGCCCGTTAAGCGTTTTAATCCGGCCCGCCGAACTTGAAAAAAATTAAATCAATAAACCGTGTTAATGTTTATTTTCTAAATACCGTGGTGTGTCAAAGACATAATTTGCTGTAATGCTTTTGTTCACTTTCATTTCAAATTAAATGTTGTTTTTTTTTTCTCAGTAGAGGTGAGGTTACCAAAACACTCCATCCATTTGCTCCTGGTCCGGCCCCTCTGTCAAATTTTAGAACCCATTGTGGCCCGCCAATCAAAAAGTTTGCCCACCCCGGATCTAGACATTTAAAAGCAAAGGAAAGACATAAAAGGAGCTTTCTGAAATAGATTTTAAAAATGGTTCAAAGAGCTTAATCAAAGGAATGTGGAAAAACAATTTCTAACCTTTATTTAAAGAACTTTATATTAGAGGCTGACTTCACTTCTGTTGGCATTTCCATTTGTGTGCAGCATAACAGCAAAATGTCACTTCACCATGTTTGCTTTGAAACCGTAGTAGAAAGTAGTTGTTCAATTGTTTGTCCTGTTTTTCTTTAACAATACAGTGAAACCTCCAAAATACTGGTCAGATTTGGAGTTCAACCAAAAATATACTGGAAGATGTACATAAATAAATAAATAGAATTCTATGGCCTGTGTAGAAGCGATAAGCATGCAGTTCACAGCCGCAGGCGGGAAAAATTGCAAAGCATTCCCAAAACAAGCTGCTCTAATGCATGTACTTAACTTCACTTAATTTGCGTTAACTCCCGGCATTAAGCGGGGCTAATGACTGCAAGTGAGTGCAACGTCATTACCTTGCTCTGCTCGCCTGGCAGCTGATGGGACTTAAATGCACAGATTTGGGGGCTCAGCCCGGGTTCTCTAATGCAAGGAGGTAATACAAAGATAATTACACATGCCATATTTGTGTAGCACGTATGGATATGTATGTACGTCTAAATATGATTTTGGGCGGCGTGCCCTCGCGGAGGCGTTTCGAACAGTGAAGCCGCGTAAATTCATCACGGCTCAGGATGTGTCTTGGATTGGTTCAGTCAGGGAACAAGATGCCAATGTTGGTCTTTTACTTAAACAGGAACACATTAAATGATGTTTAAAATTAATACAGCGACAGAATCTTATAAAAGTGCAACCTCAACAGTTTAATTTTGTTTTGTTTTTTTTTAGGAAATGAAAATGCAGAAAAATGAAACAGTCACTGGTAGAACGGTGTAAATTATATTATGAAAAGTAAATTCCCTATTACAGCCCTAACCAGCTTTGGCAAACTAGGGCGAATGCAACTGAGGTTGAACATATGTTACGGTACGTAACAAGCTGGAGACGTTCCGTAGTGGAACTGGAATCGAATTTATTCCCAACATCTCGCACTTACAACTCTTCTAAAACTTGTACAAAGCCATGTGTTTCATTTACCTCCAATGCCTGCATGTTTATAATCCCTCTCTGAGAGTACAGGGACACACTGTGCTCTGTGTATGTGAATAACGGGTTCTTTTGCATGTTTTGTTACAAGAGATGGACTAGTTGTTGATGACGCAGACTCTGGAATGGGACCAAGCAGCGGAGCTTCAGTTGACTCTGATGGGGCCTCAAACGTACCGCAAAGTTACCCGCCGTTCAAGTTCTATGCGTAGCAACTGTTAACAGAATGTGACAAATATGAGGGACCCCCATCAGAACGCGTACCGATACTGAAAAGTCGTGCGCCTTTCAGACACCGGTACATTACAGACGGTGAGAAAATTTTGCAAGATTTGAATAGTGAGCACAGATGGCCTTAATTTTTTTTTTTTTCTAATAAAAAGAGCAAGCCCGATATTCACATAGACATTGTACAGTGCGCTCACACTCTCAGATTTTTTTTTGCCTTAAACCACAAATCGGATAAACCTCAAAACCTCATGCCACCCCCAACATTTTAAGAAATATAAAATATTGCAAAAAAAAAATATGCATATAGATCTACAATCACATCCCCACATTCAGAAATAACACAAGAACAAAAGTAATCTATAGTAAGATGACGTTCTTTAAATCATTATTTGAGGATCAGGTGATACAATATGTTAACAAATCGTTTTTCATCTTAGCTCATCTAGAAAAGCTTGATATAAAACCAAAGTATTAGTATTACGGTAGTTGTAATCATTAACATAGTAGTTAGGGGCGTCACACCCGAGGGGGGATGTAGGTGCCGCAACACCGGAGGTGGCCCGCGGGCCTTTTGTTGGACACCTGTGCTCCACAATATGTCTCCCTTCGCATATCGGTCAGAGTTTTAACATTAAAATCAAATTAGCCCAAAGACGGTGAATAATTCATAGGTGCCGAGTGAACCTAGATGCACTGCGCTCTCCCTCTCCCTTTCTCTGTGCAGCTCGACCACATGGTTCATAGCTGGTTTAATGGGATGGAATGTGACAGGTTATGTTTTCGTCCGCCTGATATGGAGCTGGGCTCAGGCGGGAGAGGGTGGAGAGGGACGGGGCCTGCGCTGATATGATCTGGATTCATAATTAGACATGTTTGTGCTCGTCATGAATCAGTTATAGAAGATGCACTTTCCAACCCCCACCAATACACACACACACACACACACACACTCACAGAAGAAAGAACACATGCTCCGCATGGGGTCCATTACTGCAGGTCCACTGACTTCCTGCATTTGCTGTGTATGTGTGCATCCACAGCACCATTAGTCCAAGACTCTGTGAATAATTGCTGAATGGACCATGTTTTCACCGCTATCTACTCTGGGTAGAGTGTCGGGGGGGGGGTTACGTTGCGGTTGACGTTACAGACATGACGACAATGATTGATGTTTTATTCCGGAGATAACAGCAAGCGCATCGCTCGGAGCGGCATGAAACTCGACACACATTACACATTTATCAGCTTGTATTAACTTTAAATGTACTGAGGTTGGCCGTCCCAATTAGGCTAACGTCGTGTGTTAAATATCAAAGGACTCTTGCAGAGGTTAGTCATCAACACAACAGGAAGTGTTTTCCTTCAGAAGGTGCACATTGTCTTGTTTTATTTTCATCCCTTGTTTTTTGTTTTCCTGTGAGGCTCCCAGGAATAAAGACGGTCAAATGTAGATACAACTAATGGATGGAGCGACACAATTAAGACTCAAATGGAAACATTTTGTTGATAGCATGTTGACATGGCAATTAAAGATGATCTAAATCCGGAGTTGCGATGAGGGATGATTATGTTTTTTTTCCATTTTTAAACTTGTGCTATTCATCAGAAAAGCAGGTGGTGTGTATAAAAGATGATCTAGGCCCTAACAGATCCATCTTGTTGTTCCTGATGATTCTTGCATCATAATTAAAGCAGCTGTAGCAAAAAACAACAAAAACAGCAATCATTTCCAACAAATGGTGCACTGGAAGGGATTATAAACTACAATAGATGTTGTCGTGACTAACAAGGTTTTTGGTTGTTATGCATTATTTTGTCCTACTAAAGTAGAAATTGCTTTTTTTTTTTTATAAAAAATAGTCTCTTGTGCACACTCTTATCCCTTTAAGCACAATGGCGAATAACAACAACAACAGTTTAATCTCCTGTCCTCCAGATTATTGTCTTTCTTTGTGTTGATATTGTGGCCATTTAGGAGATCACTTCATGATCCTCCTTTCGAGGTAAAGTCACTTTCATTATATGGAAATAGAATTGTCTTTTTTGCATAAAGAACACAAAAACAAGGATTAAGAATACAACATTAATATTCGTGGCATGCCACTTTTGAGGTCAAGTAAGCGCATTACAGTCAGGCTTTGAATATCTTAATGTACTTTCATATTAAGAATGCTATATCGATAAATTATTCAGGATAAGGATGAACAATTATAAATGCGAAGAGGGGGTGTGCCTTTCATTGTTAGAACCAAATCAGTTATATGTGATGCTGCTTAACTGGGCACGTCTTTGTCTTGATAACCAGATGTTAATTTTCTTTATTAACTAAAATTGGCATGACTAAAATATAAAAATGCATCCATTCATTTTCTATGGCAATTATTCTCATTAGGGTTCACCTTGGGTGGTTAGTAGTCAATCGTAGGGCACGTCTAGACAACAGCATTTGTTTTTGTGATTTTGGAATGTGGAAGAAATGAAAACCAAGCACGTGGAGAACATTCAAACTCCACACGGGAAGGCCATGGCCAAGATTCGAACACGGAACCTCTCAACTGTGAGGCGTCACGCTGACCAACAGCACACTGTGGTGCCATGTTTTATTTGGTTGTGATGAGCATGGGATTTTTTTTATTTCAATTGTATATTGTTGAGGTTATGAAGGAGATTCAACTTTATAAACAGACTTTTTGCACAAACGTATGTTCCAATTACTTAAAACAAGCAACACACCTAGGGACCATTTAGAGTGTTCAATCAACCTACCATGCATGTTTTTTGGAATGTAGGAGGAAACTGGAATACCCGGAGAAAACCATACCAGCATGGGGAGAACATGCAAACTCCACACAGGAAGGCCGGAGCCGATCCCACGTCCTCTGCACTGTGAGGCCATCGTGCTAACCAGTCGACCACCGCGCCACCTCTGCAAATGATATTAATGATTTTTTTTTAAATTGACTATAAAAACAAGGGGGCGGGGGGAAACTACACTACTAATATCACAAGAAAAAAGTATGACACAATTCACCTTTTAAAACAAGGACATTCATGAGCTACTCTTTAAATATTTCTGGATGCATATTATTGATCTACATTTTTTTAATACATTATGCTATCAAAATATTTAAAATAATTATCTACTTCAATCCAAAAATAATTTAATTAAAAAATTTACATTTACTGTTGTGAAAGTTTCCTGATAAAACATCCAGCTGTGAAACAATTATTGGACCGCCTGTATGTTTTGCTGACGCAGTGAAGGTGGCCGTGTAAGAGGCGCGGCTTGCACTCATGACCAATCGCAGTCCTAGCGCCATCCTTACGTTCGCGCTCATTGGCTGAAAGCTTGTGTGCATTAATATTTGTGTTGCTTGGCTTTGTAGCACTCAGCTAGCAGCTAACGCTCACGAGCTTTGCAATTTTGTCGACATTATCACCAATTCAGACGAATACCACATAAAGTTTCGCTTCGGTGTTGGATTCCTGGGCTCACGGTAAGCTTACGCCGCACGAGCGACATCGTAACTCGTCGTACTGCCGCAATGGATGTCAGCAATATCAAGCTACTGGGCAGGCTTTCGTGGGGTCTGGCTAACAATCTAGCTAACAAAACAGACTAGGAAACACAAAGAGCACAGCAATCACTTAGCTTGTTTTTTTTTTAAAGGAGAGGTTTGTCGAAATGCTCGTTGATTTACTTTGCTTGGACATGTTAGCGAATCTGTACCTCTGCTGCCTTTGTGTAGTATTTGAGCGATTCCGTGTCTGTTGCTATACAGATTGCAGCAGTGTTTTCCAACCTATAGTGAGCCAAAGAACATTATTAATAAAAAAAAAAATGAGGGCACACCAAACAAACAAGCAAAAGAACATTACATATCATCAAAAAAAAAGAAGACTGGTTAATTTTACTCGCAGCCATCTGGCTAATGGGAGAGCATTTGTTGTTCTACCTGTTCACTATACATTACTTGTGTAAATAGATCAGTCATTCATTCTAAACTTGTATTTAACCAGAAAATAAATTGAAACCAAGGAATCTACACTACTGAAATGTAGTATAATATCTTTTATATAAATGTTATTTTAGGACAGTCAGTTAGCAATAAAATTACAGCAAACAATTTGATTAATTTCTTATACTCCTATTACTTCTTCTGATGTAGTGTAAAATCGCATCCGCCGATGCTGATTCCGTCAGCGTTCCAAAGTTACCATCATTCGTCAGTCCACGGTCAAAAACCTGTCAGTGATGTACTGATGGACCTGCATTGTTACTGACGGACAGGTGTAAATGCCCACCTCTGCAAATCGCCTTATCCTACAGATTATAAGCACTTTTCAAATTTAAAGCATGGCAATTACATTATTTTTCAAGGTTACGATTATATTATGATACTGACCAATGTATTTATATTCCTGCTTTGCCTAGTTGAAGGTGGGATTCATCGCCGCTTCCCAACATGGGAATGATGACAGGAAATGCTTCTTCAGCTACATGGAGATGACCTGCCACCCTTTTGGGAATGGTCAGAATGGGGCCAGATGTGCCCCTTCTCAATGAGTACAAGCAGGAGTTCTTCTGGAAGCGCTTCCCCCAAACACTGTTGGGGGGTCCGCGCTTCAAATTGGGCTACTGCGCTCCGCCGTACGTCTACGTCAACCAGGCCGTCCTTTTCCTGACACCATGGCTTTTCGGGGGCGTCGGCACGCTCCTCTGCCAGTTGCAGCTTCTCCAGGAGCTGCACGCCGCCACACTCTCCGGCGCGTTGATGTTTGCGGCAGCGGCTGGCGTCCAGGCTGTGGCATTGTATGCCGGACGACGCAGCGGTGCCGTGGAGAGACTCGGAGCACCCAACACCCTAGTTGATGAAGAGGAAGTGGAGTTTACTCACTGCGTCAGCCCAGAGACGGTCCGATTCATTGCTCCCAGGAAGATATTTGGGCTGAATGTGGTGATTCATACGGTACTGGCTGGGCTGTTGTGTGGTTTCGGGACGTGGTACGTGCTACTCGGCAGACTGACCGCTCTGTACGGCAGCATAAGTGCATCCCTAGTCGTTTTTGTCCTAAGTTGGGTGACTGTATGCATAGCGGAGTATTCCCTGGTTGTGAATACAGCCACAGAGACCGCTACTTTCCAGGCGCAAGACACTTATGAGATTACCCCACTCACCCGACCCCTCTACATTTTCATTTTCATTGTTGTGGACTTGACTGACAGGTAAGTGACTTGTAACAAGCTAATTGCATTGACTCAGTCAAATCCATTGGTGACATTTTGTTCTACTCGATCGTTTTTAGGTTCTCTGGCCCAGTTCCGGAGATCCAGCTTGCCAGCCAGGTTCTACATGTGCTTTTCCTCTTCCTACCTCTGCTGTGGGCACTGGGAATACTACCTCCCCTTGATGCCTTGTTCCTCTGGGGCATGGAGCAGGTGCTTGTGTTTGGATTAGGAGGCTCCCCCATGTCCAGTAACTTCAGGTTTGTGTTGGAATATGATAAACAGTACAGTGAATGTTGATTTATCATCAGGGATACATTCCACACACACCCGTGATGGGGCAAAATCCACTATATATGGATTGTATTTTAAAAGAAAAAAAATGAAAGGGCTTTATCGTCTTCAGACACATTTAATCCTATTGAAAGACACTACTCAAATATTTTGTCTCTCCCAGTTGAAGTTTACAGTAAAACTGCTATGTAGCACAAAAGAGAATACTATCACTACCGTAAACACCAAAATGTTCCACCAGACAACAATCTCAATAAATGGTCTAGCATCGCACTTTGTGAGGCAAAATTAATATTTTTCACCTAGTTAAAACACATTGAATAGTAAAACTGAGAATCAACCGCAGAGACGTCCCATAATGTTTAGAAGAGCTGCTTTGCTTCCAGACAATAAAATATTGCTATACACAAGAGGGATTTAAGAAATAAAAACTGTTGATTATATATATATAAAATAAAAAAAAGAATTATTTTTTTTTCTATTGTCATTTTTTAAAATTTTGATAAACCCCTTGCTTCATTTCCCTGAGAGTAACCTGCAAAAAAAACGTTCTCCAAAATGAGAAAGTTGCGCCTCCTCAAACTAAGTCATCGATTGGCAAAACTGCTCCGCAAAGAAAGAAAAATGTTATCTTTTTACTGTATATGCGAGAGGCAAAACTTGGCATGCAACATTGTTCACAAGCAAATACTCTCTCTGGTCTGTGAGAACACTGGCTATTATTTGAGTTTTTTGGGGTACTTTCTCTGCCTCTACGTTTGCGCTGCATCTAATAGAGAAGACATCAATGCTGCCCAGCATGTTTGCGGCACATCCTCGTATTGCACTCAACGTCCGCAATTCTAAATCTGGACTTGCTCTGATATGCTCAGTTAATCCATGAAAGTGAATTTAAATAAAATGGATCAATCCCGTAGATGGAAGCTCAAGATTCGTTACAATTACCTTTACTTACCTATGTGTGTGTGTTAATGTGCCCTCCCTCATAGGTTGCTTTTGATGTTTGGCGTTTCTGCTGGTGTAGCTGTGTGCAATTACTTCATCCCATCAACACTGGGAGTCGTCCTCTTCTCCACTGCAACGGGATTCCTGCTGAGCTTGGACCTCAGCCAGGTTGGCGCCTTCTGTCGTGTTCCCAGGGCCGAGTGCAAGGACTACGGCCTGCGCAGAGGCAGGTCACCGTCGCCGCCTCTTTCCAACACCTTTGGCTGGAATCTGGGCTGCAGGGAGGCGTTGTTGTATGCGTGCCTGTTGTTGGCGGCCCTGGCAGAAGCAGGCCTGTTGCATCACTTCCACAGTTCGGCGCAGTCCCACAGTTTGGTCAAGGGACCCCAGGCTCCTGTCAGCTACCTCCTCCTGGTTCTCTTCTCCCTCTGCTGGCTTCTCAGAGAGATCCAGGGGGCCTATGTGTGCGCTGGCTTATTCCTCAATCCCGTGTACCCTAAAGGCATGTCCAGTGTGCAGACTTTCAAACAGAAGAATAGAGGCTTATTCATTGCAGCAGCCATCAGAAGAGTCCTTCTTTATCTTGGTGAGATCATGTGTCTTGCATCCGTTGTTCTCCGTAGTACACCTCAGGAATTACCGTCACTCTTTTGTGTGTAACCGTTTATTTGTGTGTGTTCACAGTTTCTCCGTTGGCATTGATTGCTTTCCTGTCTATGGACAAATCCCTGCAGCAGCTCCACGGGGTTCCTCTCAGTGTGGGATTCGCACGAGCGTTCAGAGTGGTAGGCGCACAAAAACAACAGAAATATTTCTTAATTATATTGACGTTTTTCTGATTTATTATGGTCTTAGATACGTGATTCAAAGGAAAACTGCAAAGAATTCTCTTTGCGGTGGTTGTTTCTTTTTGCTTGAGTGTCGGTTCGATATGAGATTTGCTGGATGTTCACTTGCAGGCTTGGCAGAGCTCAGAGGATGCTTTACTGCAAGTGGTCGTGATTGTCATTGTGCGTCTTGCAGCTGGAAACAACAGGCTGTCTGGCTGGGACAGCCTGGGCACGGGTGTTCAGCTCCTACTGGTGAGCACAAGTTGTTATTACTACTCCTTTTCTCCTCCAGGGCTGGGCCACTTGGCCTTTTGGTACAATGTAATCTTTTTGGGGGGTTTTCGCTCAAAAGGTCATGCACACACCCCGCTAAACAATCATCCTAACCAATAAACTTATATAAATTAATAAAATAGATGAATCACCCAGCCCTATTCTCCACACATTACTAAAATGTATTATACGTCACAGTTGTTAAAACTCAACTCAACTCAAGGTTGATGTTATAAAATCATGGCACCTTCAAGTATTTTTGTCATCACTGGTTTGGTTTTATTTTTACGTTAAATTGCTAAAAAGTTATGATTTTCAAACTTTCTGACTCTTTCCGAGGAGGCGTAGACCAATTTATTGGTGCCGGTATTCACCAAATTTAACAAATTAAACAAAAAATTGGATGCTAAAGATGAATTTAAAACTGTGTTAGGGGACTTTATTTCAAGGTAATTTCATAAGAAATGCTACAGACCCTGGGGACTCTCTGTATGTTTTGTTTTTCTTTGAAATGAAAATATGTGAAAGTTTTATGTTTTAGTTTTTTTGGAAAAAACTACTACTGGAGAAAAGTATAGTGGGTTTGTGTTTGTTTTCATAAACTTTTTAAGACATTCTAATTCCACTGATGGTTTCACGGCCGCAGTGGAATGATGCGCCTGGCATTGCCATTCTGTTCATCTTTCCAATAACCAGGAAGTAACCTGTTAATCAAGTAAAAAGTGAACAGTTTCCATGATAAGGTACATGTAGCATTTCCAATGCAGGTATGTGGCTATGATGAGTTGCATGAGCACTGTGAATGGTGTCAACTGATTTGATATGAATTTGCTGGCACCAAAGTTGTTTTTAAAAAGAAAATACTGTGGATGACGAAGAAAAACGACCAGTGCACTCCTCCAGTGAACATCTATTACCGCCATAGGTTGGCCTCCTAATGGATCGACTGACCCAGTTCCTGGCCAAGTTAAAGTTCACCCTCACCGTGTTGGTGACATCATGGACCGAGAAGAAGCAACGGCGTCAGTCGGCCGGAACCCTCCTAGCGCTCAACGCTTCCCTCTGCCCGCTGCTGTTGGCTGTGGTGACTCTGTCTGCCCTGCTCTCCGCCCCACTGCTCCCCCTCTTCACACTCCCCATCTTCCTGGTGGGCTTCCCCAGGCCTCAGCGCAGTTGGCCGGGGCCCGTAGGTACTGCCTGTCCGTGTCCAGACTCCATCTTTTACCAGCAAATGAGCGGAAGTCTTGCCTCTGCCCTGAGGACGGCATTTGCAAGGGGATCTCTGGGTTAGTTATTATGCATGTCTCCTATCCTATCAGTGAATTATTCATCTTTTGCATTTGCTCAGCGAGTGCTCGAAAATATTCATTAGCAACACATTCGCTCAAATAGGTTTGACTAGCAATTATTAGTGATTGTCGTTTGGAATACAGTTTATCAATCCAAGTGCTACTTCTGTCCAAGGTGTAAAAGCTAAATGCATGACCGAAAATGAGTTCGGTACATTGTACCTCATTTAACATGAATATTGCGAGCATCCAAGTCACCATTCAAAACGGGTGCACCTGCACAATCGAAAGAAATCTAATAATTATTTGCCACATGTGAAGGTTTTTCAAATATTTTGGCTTCCTTATTAGGTACACAAGTGGGGCACCTTTGGCTGCAGTGTTAATTTCTGCACCACAGCAAACTATCCAAATTTTTTCTCGAGTGCTTATCCTTATTAAGGTTGCTTTTGAGCTGGAGCCGATTCCAGCTGATTTTGCACGGTACACCCTGGACTGATCGTCCACCAATCGCAAGCCACACAGACAAACAATTATTGACACTCACATTCACACACGTGGACGTTTATAGACGGGGGTGCACATAAAAATGTGCTCTTGGTCCTCATTTCTTCCCCCAACCAACGACCTTATGGATGGACTGCAAGACATCTCAGCAAAATATATCATGACTATGTATAGATGTCATTTTAATATAACCGAATAAACTTATTTTTCTTTTTCCAATTTCCTAATTACAACAACAAATACCAGGGCTACACAATGGCAACTTATTGAAATAATACAATTTACTGTTTTATAAAAAGACATTCTTAAGCCCCCAGAATTTTAGCAGTCTATCTCAGCCGCTCTATGTTTCCGTCATTTCACGTGTGGACATATTTTGACCGACCGTCAATGCTGAGATAACTGTTCCTCCACCGTCTCACGGCAAATGTAGCTCTTACATTAGCAGGGAACGAGCCTAGTCAAGCCAGCCGCCACATCGGTTGTTCATAGGCGCCGCAATGAGCAACATCAAAATAAAATCAAAACTAGTGTCCATAGATATCAATACCTTACTTAGCTTTTATTTGGAAGTTGTCCCTCGGTCGCAATCGTGGCAGCTGACTTAACTTCGAGTTGGATCTCGCATGACCTATTCATAGGGCGCAAAAGCATAATGACGAACTTGAACTGGAGCACAGTTGTCAATTTCCTGTCCACAAGCGCAGCAGCAGACGGCTTATGTGCGTCCCTGTTTATGGAGGCTTGAACTGCCCCACCATTGCATTCTACAATTATACATTTTTATTTAATCATTTTATCCATCTCCTGTGTCGGATCTCATTAGATTTTGCAGGTGTGCGTAGCGAAGTCTAATGTATTTAAAACACAATGACCGATTTATCCATTGCGGATTTGTTAAACAGCCAAGACACTTGAAAGCTAACTTGTTTGTTTTTTAATTGGAATTAGTTCTTCCCTCTATCACGAGACGGCAGAAGAAAAAAAAAAGTGAATCATTACTAATGAACAGCTGATTCATGTAACTACCAAAGTCAAGCTAGGACACACGGTGATGTCGTTTCTTGTGAGCTGTGTGTCATTCAGTACGAGCATTTGGTTGATCACAGTCAAGTGATGTCCCTCGCTTTGCTCCCACTGGAGGGTGTGCAGCGAGCGGTAAAGGGGTCCCCTCCTCGTGTCACTTCCCATCACGACTCAGGGGCTGGCATTCTGACACGTTGCCACGGGACATGACATTATCCCTGAGCCACCTAAAAAAAAAAAAGCCTTTCTTTCTTCAGTGCCCTGCCCCCAAACATGAATATCCACAATCTGCTAATGGAAATTCAAGGACGAGCAAGGAGAGTTGAAAACATTTCTAACAAGAAATCTCTGTTATAGTGTGCGTGCACTGTCTGTCTGTTCTTGTTTGGTGTTGGCCACCCGCTTCTTTCAATGGTGATGATCGTCCATCTCTCTCGCAGGTTCTTTAGCACCCGGCTCTCACTTTCTTGGCCGCTTTCAGGATCGCATGGTTTGGATCATGATTTTGGAGAGAGGATATGGCTACTGTACTGTCAATATTAAGGTACGCTTTCTGCTTGTGCTTGTGATGTAAACAGATTGCATACATGGACACACAAAAAAAATGCAAGCATAAAATGGACAGCAAATCGATTACGCTGCTGTATGTAAGGAAAATCCTCCAAATTCCATCATTTTTCAAATTGTTGTGGTCTTAACTGTCTGTGTGTGGTTGTTTTCCCAGGGTTTGGAGCTACAGGAGACCTCTTGCCACACGGTAGAAGCGCGTAGGGTGGATGAGGTTTTTGAGGCTGCTTTCGAACGGCCGGAGCGTCTGGGTTTGACCCAAGGTTTGAACCTGCACTGGGCTAACGCTCTCACACCTTGCACAGCGCTGGCAGTGCGCGTCTACTCGGACGCTCGCAACGTCCTCTCGGGAATCATTGACTCTCACGACAACCTGAGGAAGCTTCAGGATGACTTTCTGAAAGCCTTGGTGTGGTTGCTACTGCGTTATTGTGTCAAGAAGCATAAAGGCTCTCTGTGGAGCTGTGAAGAAGGGACGGGAATCGGGGGCCGAAAGTCTCAATCTTTCCAGCAGGTGCAGACTGCATGCATCCAACCGCCCGAGGTTATCGTGGTGGAATCCAAGGTGTCTTCCCTCAGATTCAGACAGGACAGCTCGAGCATGACATCCTTTGGAGACTGGTCGGATGAGGAAGATCTTTTTGGAACTCAACCAGCTCGTCGGACGGTTGCCTTGGTGACGGCGGAGGCCCAGTCTGGACACACAATGCTGCAGACGGGAGCATCTCTTCCGGGGTCTGTAGAGATGGACAGTCTGTTTGAAAACATGGCCCTCTCTGCCCTGCAGCCATTACAGCCTTTGGGACTGGGCATCGGGATGCCAGCGGTCGACAAAGGTCACAACCCGGAGATCTTCAAAGAGAGTCCCGGCTCGCTCCGCCAGCTGACGTTCAGCTGCCCCCAGTCTGAGGTGTTCAACCTACCGACAGGCTGGAGGACAGCGCCGTTATTACCGAGCAGGCTGCTGCAACTCAGGCCGTTATTCCCCGAGGACTGGTTCAGGTTTGCCTTGAGCCGGTTCGGACCCGTCGTACAGAGCGACACCTCAGAGGACATGACCAAAGCTCTGAAGGAAGACGAAACCTTGAAGGAGCTCCACGCTCAGGTGGCGCTCTCGTGTCTGGTGTCACTTGGTGCAGAGTCGGCCTTCACCAGCCCCAGTTACATCTACAGGCTCTACTGTGGAGACGTGCCGTGGACAGAAGGCCTCGAGTGGCTATCCTCCAGCAAAGAATTGTATCAGCTTGCTCTTAAGGCTTTCAGGTAATATTTTATTAAATTATAAATTTTATGGAGTTTTACAGAAATGAACCCTTTCTATCGTGGGGGAGACGTAAGAAACAGTATCTCATCAATCGCTGCCATTGTTCACGTTTTCAAATGTTCAATCACTTCTACCACATTCCTAGAAAATCGCAATGTCCCTTCACTGGGTATCTATTTTTAAAAACTACCAGCGGGCTAGTCACTTGGTCTTTGGGGGGTCCACCACGTTGGTGACCCCTTATAAAAAAAGAGAGTGAGACCATATAGAAATCATTTGTTTATAATTTTTGTCCCTCCCGCACACGTTAAACTTATATTTTTTTCCAAAATATGTGTTCAGTATTTCTTTCTGCATCCAAATGGCAAAGTGTGCTTGCTTCAAGTTTGTCAATCACAATTTCAATTTACTGCGAAGCTGATGCACAGAACAAGAATTAAAACAAGGAATGAAAAAGGCACATCAGAATACCCATACACTACGTACAGTAATTTCTATATTTTATACTTGCAATTTTTGTGTGTTCAAATATATTTTAAAGGTGTGTTTACTAAGTGTATTTGTGTTTGAAGCATGCAAAAACAGTAACGCTATCAAAATGACTACTTTGCGGATTTTCACCTGTTGCAGGTTGGGTCTGGAATGTATTGTGCGGTTCTACTTTATGTGCAGTATTTCTATTTATTCTTCAGGCGACAAACCCACTGCAATCATTCTGTTGTGGTTTGCGTCAGGTTTAGTTTCAAGCTCCTGTTCGATCAAGCCAGCCTTGGGCCAATGGAGTCCCCTGAGGAGATGTTCAGTGCCTTGGAGGAATATGAAAGGGACTGGTACATTGGATTGGTGTCAGAGAAAGGCTGGCATGACAGCGTCCTTCAGGAGAAGCCATTCCTCTTCTCTTTAGGTCATGACCTCTCTATGGTAAGCGCACGTCGCATCATTTGCAGCATTTTGCCATACAGGTCAGTAGAGTTGTGATTGTTGTCGTCCACAGGGTACGTATACGGGGCGAGTGCTGTCCTTGCAGGAGCAGTTGGTGCAGTTTGGGCGACTGAATGGCGAAGGGGTGCGAGGCCAGTGGGCCAACCTGTCCTGGGAGCTTCTGTACGCCACTAATGACGATGAGGAGCGCTACAGCATCCAGGCTCATCCCTTCATGTTAAGGAACCTGACTGTCCAGGCGGCAGACCCTCCTCTGGGGTACCCCATTTACTCATCAGCACCCCTTCACTTTCCCTGCCTCTGACCACAGAGATAGGGAGGTTTTTTTTTTCCACTTCACAAAATGGTTTCATGTCTTATCAATGAGGAAAAAGAATAGACAACCGGGATCCTATTGAATGGAATGATTTTTTTTTTTTCCACATTTGCGTTTGTTTATCATGGTGCTTTAGTCCAGTACCACACAAAAACACATCACGTTGGAAAATTCTCATTAGTGCTGACACATGAGCCAGTTAAGATGGATACACAAATCATTATACAGTACATTTAAATTGTTGATTGCGGGCTAGGTTTAGCAAACTCACATTATTTTCGGAGTCGATGATTTTAAAGCGACTGCCCTCCACCAAACACCTGTTTTTATTAATTACCATATTCAAATAATGGCCCAAACTTTCTGCTTAAAAGGGAAACGATACAATTATTTTGTCAAGATATGAAGGATGTGCCTTGGGTATGTCATGCTGTATGCGTTCAGTGCAATTTGTTTGTTTACAGTTCACTTGTTTACAACTTTAAAATAATTGTTCAACAATGATCAGTCTTGTATATAATGTTCATTTTTATATGTATATCTGTATATAATAAAAGGACTTGTAAGAAGCTGATTTCACCAAACAAGCTTTGTTTGGGGGGGGGGGGGAGTACAATAAGTTTTTATAACTTCTTGGGCTTGTTGAAGTAGGAAGAGTCTGCATCCTGGAAAACAAAATACACAAGACCCAAATAGTAAATATATGCATGTTGTCTCCAGAAACATTATTCGCAATATACAATATGTATATTTTGTTTGCTAAAACTTTGCGGAAACTAATTTAATTTTAATTAACAAGATGAAAGAAATCAGTTTCAACAAAAAAACGAGTAATGGACAGTCAAACTTTGAGGAAAAAAACCCAAAACAAAACTAGTACTTTCAAACATAGCATCCTGTCATGAGCCTGACCGCCTTAAACTTGGAGGAATGTGATCTTTCTGCACAGCCCTCAGCTGTTCCTGCCCAGCAGTGGCCACCAAACACTCTGACCAATCAGTCAGCACCGGTGGTGCGTGTGTTGTTGTACAATACAATACAATACAGGATGTTGGGGAAAAGATGTCAACCACCTTTTTTAAAAAAAATAGAATTAGCAAGGTCACAAACAGGTGAGGTCGTCCATGTGACGAACATGCATCACGATAGCACGTTCTGTTCACGCCATGAAAAATTCCCATTCGTGGTTGTGGTAATGCAAGGTCAGCCGTACAGACGAATGGCGCACAGTAGCAGCACGCTGATCCTTTCACATCATGGCATTTTCACACAAGTAAACGTACTCTACATTGGAGTTTGAGGCGAACATAGAAGGAGGAGCAGAATGGTTGTCTCTTTTGGAAGGGAGATGTTTAACGCAACAGAAGTTCAGAGATTTACAAAATATTTCTTGCTTAAGTGGCTCGAAGCTTTGCCTAACAACTGCAACAAAACTGGGTAGGTTTTAAAAAGGGACATATATTCCACATGTTATTTATGTACACTTACCACACCAGATTTGAAATTCTGCACCCTTCTCTTGCTCAGGAGGTTTGTGATGAACCAAGCAAATGTGGGGGCGTATTGCCAGGCATAGTAGAACGCCAGGAAGGGTTGCTGCGCAATCCACATTTCCTTGACGCCGTTGACAATCCCCACCAGTATTAAAGACGCACAGCGACTAGTGGGCATCTTGTGTCCCTGGTAACCAGGTGAAGCCACGGGCTGAAAAATGGAAACCAGTTAGTAGAATCAAAACAACAAAAAATGATGTTGAATTCCTGATACCATTTTTATTTACCTTGTGAAGATCTTCAGTGAAGGCATTTTGCGTTATGAATGATTGCACAGGCCCTGGACACACTGTGCTGATGAATATATTTGGATAGTAATAAAGCTCAGTCCGAAGGGAATTAAAAAAGCCCTGAGATGAAAAAGAGGAAGGTAACATTTAATAAACCACCAGGTATTCATATTATTTAAAAGCAGTTGTGTGAGCCATTCTACTCTGACATTGACCTTGCTCAACATATTGAATAAGGTCTTAGAGCAAGCGTGGGCAAATTACGGCCCGGGGGCCACATGCGGCCCGCCAAACTTGAAAAAAATGAAATGTGTATTTTGTGTCTAAAAGATATTCAGATGGACGACATACACTGCGACAAATTAGGAAACATGACCTATTAGAATCACTATTTGAGAGAATTGACATTTAATGAGTCAACATTTTTCTTGTTTAATTGAGCGACCGTTTTTTGCATGTGTGTAAACATCACCTGAAGAGCATGTTTGCTGGCAGCATATCCCGTCGCCAGGGGTGCCCCGGCGAGGCCCAGCACGCTGCTCACAGTCACGATGCTGCCGGTGCCACGCTGCGTCATGTGAGGCAACACCTGCCTTGTGAGGGACACGGTACCCAGGAAGTTGAGATCCATCAAAGCCTGGTACACGTCAACGCTCGTGTCCAAGAACAAAGACCGCTGGCTTCGCCCCCCGTTGTTTATCAGGATATCGATCTGGAAGGTGAGAAAAGTACCGCAAAAACAACTAGGACAAGGCATGTTTACGTGACACAGTTCTTAATTAAATCCGTCAAATTTAATCTAAAAATCAAAGTTGCAATTACAAAACAGAACAGATCATTTTAGCACTTGTTTCCTATTGGAAAAAAAAAACCGGTAGATTTGAGAGGTTCCACTGTAGCACACCAATGTTTCATCAAGAAAAACTGTTGTCCTACTTGTCCAAAGTACTCAATTGCAACTTTGGTTTTGGCCTCATGGGTTGTCCTCTCTAACAAATCCAGCGGAAGAACAAGAATGTCCTCATCCTTCAGTCCCGACGACTCTGGAGTTATACAGAAATGGGATCCAGTGACAATGACAAAGAATATATAAAAATCCAACTGAAGTTAAAGCAAACCATAGAACTAATTAACAAGGCTCAAGTCATTATCCCTATAAACAACGACTAGCAATGTGGCAATAAAATAAAATTTACCAATTTGTTTTTCAGAGAAATCTGATTTGAATTAAGCAAAAATAATAAGAAAAGTGGACACGGGCAATTATTACAGTGATTCCTAAACCAAACTGAAAAACAAGGACTATTGCCAGAATTAGAGACCTATATAATGTTGGTTAGGAAAATATACACCTCAATTATACCAAAGAGACTCCAAACATTCATCCATTATCTGTTCCGCTTCTGCTCACAAGGGTCGCTCGGAACAAATTTAACAGATAAAGATAGGATAGATTAGGTTCGCAAGAAATTGACAAACACAAGATAACGCAAGAAGAATGTTATAAATATTGAAAGGCAAAGTTGCAGTAGCTTTAATTGGTTTACATGCAGAAAAATCATTTCATCGAGCCGACTGTGAATTTCTATATTTAAATTTGGAAAAAATGCGGATCTGATGCTAAATCAGTTCAATGCATTTAGGGCGTTACATCACAAACCCACAGCTCGGGTGAAAGTCAATGGTTCTCTGTCTAGAAGAGTCACCAGACAGCGCTGTTGCCAAAGCCCCACGGTTGTTTGCTCTATACATTGAACCGTTGGATGAGATGAGAGACATAATGTTGCTTGACAAGGGCTAGAATGTCATAACCAAAAACATATTAGCCACTTATCAGGGCATCCCAAAAAGGGGCAAGTTTGTTAAACCATCAGCATTGCGTTGTGAAAGAGAGCAAAATATTTTCAACACTTAACATTGGTCAATAGTGTGTAAAAAAAATAACACCCACATGTGTGAACTGACTAAACAAAATTTGACTTCTTAGGTTTATATTAGGGCTGTCAAAGTTAAAGCGTTAACTCCGGAGATTAATCTAAAAAAAATTATCCAGTTAAATATTTTAACTCATTCACTGATTAAGGTATCACAAAGCCTTTCAAACCAACACCGCAGGAGTGCGGTGCTTGTCGGCAGAACTAAATGTTTAAGTTTTGAGAATTGTTTGAAAAGAAAAATGCCTGTGAAGATGTCGCCGTTTAGATCGTATTCAAGGATCAAAAAAAGCAGTCTTTAAATTCAAATATCCTTCATATTTGGTAATGTTACATTCATTCCAAGCATTACAAGCGTCACAAAAAAATAGTAGTTGAAAAGTGATTCATCGCAGTTAATTACGGACATTTTTTGTGATTAATTAGTTTACTAGTTTTATATATATATATATTTTTTTTTTCTTCCCTAAGTCTACTATTTTCTATGAAGCTTGTAACAGATATTTACGTGAGTAAAATCTTGGAATTAATACAAAATCAGCAAATACAAAATATATTTAAATTCAAAGACTGTTCCAATGACTTTGTTTGATCACAAATACATTTCCTCTCTTGTAAAATACAACTGTTGAACAAAACAATCAGAACGGACTCCGCTTTAAGGCATCTTTCTTCTCATAGTAACTATTCTCAAAACCTGGCGCTTAAAAGTTTAGTTCTCCCCATGAGCCCGACACTCCAGCAGCGTTGATCTGCGAGGCCCTGTGAATGTAACTTGAGCAGGGTACATTGCTCTGAGGTGATATGCCAAAAACGTACAACTAATATGGTATTTGAATTTGGCTTTCCACCAGCGACTCCTCTAGGTTTGGCTCCACACGTGAACAAACGTTACCTATCGAATAAATAAGCGTCTACTCACCTAAGCATTGGCGCTTCACCCTCCTCAGCTCATCCTCGCGACGGGCAGACAGAATGAGACGCGAGCCACATCGAGCCAGCTGGTAGGCCAACTCCTCTCCGATGCCACTGGATGCTCCAGTGACCCACACCACCAGACCCTTCAACTTCACCTCTGAATGGTCAAACAAATAAACAAAAACACACTTGAACATTGTGGGGCACCAAACAAAAACAAAAAAAGTTAAATACAGCTTAACTGTACTTGGACAGAGATTCTTCATTTCGTGCTACAGTGAGCCCGCATAGTACTACAGGTACTAATACCACACTTTGAGAAATATTGCTCTAACTAATGTCTCGCTGACTAATGTTACTACAGTCATTCACACTACTCAGTGCAGAAATAAGCTGCTGCTGCAATTTTGGCGAGCCAAGAGAAAAGAGCCATCAAAAGACAAAGAATGTCCAAAGTTCATTTCACTGCCACAAATGGTTACGTCTACAGCCGTTGCTGCACTTTGAATCGCTTTAATGAAAAACGTTAAGAAAAAAAATAACCACAATCATATATGAGCTGCAACACTCATGTTGACACCCATGTCACTCACCAAGGTCAGGCCTGCCTTTTGAATTCATACCCACTCAGAAACAGATACTACAGTTGACTCCGATCAAATCAACGCTACCAAAAGCACCAAATTCTTTTTATAAGGTGACCTTCATCGGTCAGTTAAAATGAGTGGACATGCTAATTTGCACATGGCATTTGGCATCTTCGTAACTGGTTGCACTCTCAGTAGATTAACCCAAACCCGTCAAAAGGGAACTCGACATGTTTGCGTGAATCTTATTAAACCTGGCCCTAAATTTACCATGAAAGACTATAATACATTTTAAAAAGTAATCAAACACACTAATTAGTGGGCATCATGGTTAATATAGTGGTTTGGGTTAGTACGTGTGCCTCAGAGTCCTGAGGTTTGTGGCTCGAATCTCTGCTCTTGCCTTTCCAGTATGCACGTTCACCCCATGCTTGTGTGGATTTTCTCTCCCACATTCCCCACAAAATCATGTTTGGTTCACTGAAGACTAAATTATCCATAGTTGTGAATGTGAGTCTGGTCGTTTTTAGGCTCCAGCTCACCCACGACCCTAATGAAGAAGATCGGTGGAATAGAAAATAGTGGATGGAGAATATAATACAGTACATGAAATGAGTCGCAGAACATTATTCCAGTCCGTTACAAGGCATTTTAAAATTGTGTAATTAACTTCCTGAGCTGCACTCACTCAATATTCAAACCGGAAAATTGCGAGGCAGGCGTGCTAACTACTAGATCTTCTTTCAGCAACATTTAGAGAAATTGCAATGTCATACACAGTCTTGCAACTCAGTCACAGCTGACACTAACGCAAAGAGTAAGTAATCAATTATTACAAGGTATCATGCAAGTGTTGTGTTGTGGTAGGATTCAGAAAAATAACTTCGTGAGATTTTAAAATGCACAAATATCAGCACCCGTCAAAAAATGCGATTGTTTGCCCGGTGTCCTCACCTGACTTGCGTCCGAGCAGACTTGCCCACAGTAAAGTGAAATCTGCATCCGCAAAGAAGAATGCCAGCAAGTGAATAAATGCATAAAGTAATATGAAGTAGTACAGCGCAGACACTATACAGAAATCCATAGCTACAGGTCTGCTTGCTGTGTAGTTAATAAAGAGCGTTGCTTTACAGCTGCAGTCACTAGGACAACTTTACAAATGAAGTCAGTTTACGAAACAAATCCGGATATTACGTCACTTCCGGTTGGGAACTAAACTGAACGCGCTGGAGCTAATACTGTACTGATGATATTTTGAATAATAATTTGGCTACATCTACAATACAATATGATATTCAATGCATTGCACGTATTTTAGATAATTTTATTCTGTTGTTATATAAATCAAAAGAGGCGACATTTGATTTACAACGTAGGAGAAGTACTTTTACGTTGGTGTTAGAATACAATTTTAAGTTCACCTGAACAGCATTAATCAAAGTAGGTATACCCTTACATTTTTCTCTTTTTTTTACGACCCACATACATACACGCTTTTTCTACATCATTAATTCCTTTCTTCTCTCCTTCAACACATCCTTCTTTGCTGCCTTACTTGCTTCCTCCTTTTCGTTGTTCATTCCTTCCATACATCTTTTTATCATTCATTCCTTTCCTTCCACACGCCCTCCCTTCATTCCTCCGTTCCTTCTTTCCTTCGTTGGTCATTCCATTTGTCCTTGTTTGTTCCTCCCTTCTTTATTTCCTTCCTTACGCAATCTAAAAAGAATTTACTGTCCCACTTTGCATATACAATGTAAAATGTAAATAATACTGTCGATGGCGCTCCAAAAATGGCTTTCAATGCATCCGATCCGGCTGCGCAGATACGCTTCGTAGCCTACGCGCTGAGTGAGCGTGTCTTCGGTGTTCAGGGATGATGTCATGTTTTCGAAGGCAACCTGCAACATCCGGGTCTTCTCTGAGTGCCTCTGCTCAGTGCTCACCAACAGCTAACGGTAGCTAGCAAGCTGTCAAGCTGTCAAGTGGAGAGGCTGGGGCAGACGTTTCAGCTCCCCCTGGCTTGGCTTCCCAAATCCCACACGAAAACAAAAACGCTAATATATCCTCGCGATCGCCTACTGAGATAATGTAACGCATCAGGGTCGTACCCAAAGAGAAGCCTCCGCTCTACCGCCATTTCTATGCACTGGGTCTTGTGTGACGATTGCTCTTTGCTAGTCGGCTAACCTACCCGAAGCCTAAGCCCAGCCAAAGCCCACTTTCGACGCTGGACGTGAGCCTTGCCGTCCCGGTGTGAACTCGAGCTTTGGTCACCGCCTCGGCGTCTTTTGTCGTCAACCACTATTTTGGACATTCGGTAAGTCATAAAATGCCTGTCGTTGAGCCGGTAACTTGGAACACTTGGCTAAAGCTAGCCTCGTCAGCAAGGCCGAGGGCTCTCCTTGCCTCGCGCTATGGTAGCATACCTTAGCTTAGCACAAGTTAGCTCTAAGGGACAAGGGTCAAGGCCCGCAAGTAAGCGAGGCTGCTTGTTTATTTGCTTCGTGGTTTTAGACGCGCTACGTGGCCAATGTACCTCATTTATCAAACTGCAATTGTTTCACACTCTCAACAGGTTAGCAATTGCAATGAGCACGCCGTAATATGTACTGCTGGTGACGCGATATCTGCACAAATCGTCGTTATCGTGAAACTGGCCAGTCTGTCAGCGAGCGTTAGCTCTGCGTGCTAGTAACGAATGCTTTGACTACTTATAAGCGGAATTTCGAACGTGTTGTATTGGTCACCGCGAAGGTTCGAGATATGTTACTCTTGTTTTATTTAAAATATGTTTCACAGAGTACAGAGTCGGAACCACTTTCCAAATTGAACCTGGCCAGACAGCGGTGAAAGGGCGTTTCAATTTGGTCCACACCAACATGCCTAATATGTAGCCAAAATATGTACACGGGCCTTCTATTTTTAGAGCAGTGCATGTTGTTTCAACGCCAAGTTGCTAGTCTATGGAAGTAAATACGTTTAGATATTAAATTAGATTTGTATATACTACTCAATCTAATCCCTCAAGGGGAAATTCAACATACACGTTGCCGTTTATTTGTTTTTAATGTCCCACATAAGTAACGTTCACACTACAGGTCAATTATGATTTTTTTTGCATATAAGTGACATGTATTCGATTAATTGAATTATTTTTAGTTTATGTAATGTAAGCAGTAAAATTCACATTTTATTTTTCCAAATCCAATCCAGGCCTCTTTCATATGTGAAATCAGATTTGTATCAGTAGTTGACCGCATTATGGACGCTCAGGATGCGTTAATCCAACCTAAATGTCAACAGAAACCAAATTTGGACTAGGCATAGACTCCCCACTAGGGCTGCTTGATTATGAAAAAAATATTAATCACGATTATTCGAACGATTCTTTATTTTTTTGAGGTACAAAACAAGAACGCATTTAAACGTAACCCATATTAAGGCAAATCAAATTCTTTGAAACGTTGGATTTATGTAAATTCCTTAAGATCCAAACAAAAAATATAGTTATTTTTAAATATAAAAATGGTGCAGATTTATAAATTCAAGTATAGTTTCCTTGTATAAATAAACAGTGAATTTGCATTTACTTGCGATACACTTAATTTACGATTATGCCAATTTTGTCATCATTGAGTGTAATAATTGTAATCTTAATTGAATTTCGATTAATTGCACATCCCAACTACCCACAATCATCTGTAAGGTTGTGAATCTCAACATATAATTTTATATTTGACTTTATTCCCCATTGAAATCTAAATGATGTGGACGTTTATGGTAATTGTAATAATTCTGCCACGCTGATTTGTGACGACGCACATTATCTTGACTAGATGTCTCCATGAAAAGATGTCATCAATGAACAATCGTCACATTTCCCCCAAGACCTCCTCCCACCTTGCTCCTTTGTCAATAACTTTATGTCCTTGATAGAATTTCTGGCGGTAGGTGCCAGAGGGGTGAGGACCAATGAATTTGTGAAGAGCAAAATGACTTGAAATCTTGGCCAGATTTACTTCCGGAATCGCTGAGCCTCCTGACGGCATCTTTTGTGCGCATATGTGTAATTCAGCGTTGTGTTTTGTGTGCATGCGTATGGATGACTACGTAAAAATTTTTCAACTGGCTGAAAAAAAAGTCATACCCTACGATGTGAACCTAGCCATAGCCAGATCACACACATGCACGCAAGCAATGAAAATGTCAGTGCTCGAGGACACCCCAATAGTTGTCAAGAAGTAGACTAGCATCTCAACTAGTTCACTTTTTTTCCCTAATTTAAATATCAAAGCACTTGACATGCCATATGTCTTTCCACAGGTTTCAAGAGGGACACAATGGGGGCATTTCTAGACAAACCAAAGATGGAAAAATATAATTCCCATGGTGAGGGTAACAGCCTGCGCTTTGGGCTAAGCAGTATGCAGGGCTGGAGGGTAGAGATGGAAGACGCACACACGGCAGTCATTGGCTTGCCTCACGGTCTTGACCCCTGGTCATTTTTTGCTGTTTATGATGGGCATGCCGGCTCTCAGGTGGCCAAGTACTGCTGCGAGCACCTGTTGGAGCACATCACCAGCAACTCAGACTTCCAGAGTGCTCTGCAGGAGGATCCCTCAGTGGAAAGCGTGAAGAACGGCATCCGCACAGGTTTCCTCGAGATCGACGATCACATGCGAACCATCTCGGAGAAAAAACACGGCGTGGACCGCAGTGGCTCCACCGCGGTGGGCGTGATGATATCACCGAGTCACGTCTACTTTATTAACTGCGGCGACTCGCGAGGACTCCTGAGCCGTGGGGGTGCCGTGCACTTCTTCACGCAAGATCACAAACCCAGCAACCCTCTGGAGAAGGAGAGGATCCTGAATGCCGGTGGCTCAGTCATGATCCAGCGAGTTAACGGATCCCTGGCCGTGTCTCGGGCCCTTGGAGATTTCGACTACAAGTGCGTGCATGGGAAAGGCCCGACAGAGCAGCTTGTCTCTCCCGAGCCTGAAGTTTATGCAATTGAGAGATGCGAAGGGGATGATGAATTTATTATACTTGCTTGTGATGGCATCTGGGATGTCATGGCCAATGAAGAACTCTGTGACTTTGTCCGGTCAAGGCTAGAAGTCACGGATGATCTTGAAAGAGTCAGCAATGAAATTGTTGACACTTGCCTATACAAGGTATGTGCCATGTTGGCCAAAAATACACCTGTATGTTCTTGCATTCAGTCTAACCTTCTGGCCTTTTGTGTTTCTTTCACAGGGTAGTCGGGACAATATGAGTGTTGTTTTAATCTGTTTTCCTGGTGCTCCAAAAGTTTCCCCAGAAGCAGTTAAACGAGAGGCCGAGCTGGATAAGTATCTGGAGTCAAGAGTAGAAGGTAAACACAATAGAGCGGGAAATGAGTAGGGAAATGTTGGTTAGGAATTAATTAATTTGTGGTCCATTGGACATGTCGTCTCAAATATTGTTCTTTTCTATTTACACAGTGGAATTAAGGCATTTATATTTTATTATGTTTAGCGTCAGATACAAATAGTTGTTTTTGCTATAACTGAGGTAGTGCCTCGGTTAATACCAGATATCGTGCCCTCCTGGAAGCATTATGCAGATGCAAATGGGAACCATTCCAAACATTTTTTTCCCAATTTAAAACTGTTCCCAGGTGTCTTAACATGTCTCTAAAATGCCTTTGTCCAAATATCCAATGGATCATACTGGGGATGGGCAGCATGGGCTAAAGAACTATCTTAAAAAATACTTATTAATGACTTGTGGCACATATATCACCCTGAAATATGTAATGTTGCATCGTACCAGTGTGCAAGATCGGACGACTATGACACTTTTACCCCCTCGCATGGAGTAATGTAGCTGAGGGTGGCGTTAGTGAGCTCTTGCCAGTGCTTACTTGTTTCGTCAATGGTGCAATGCATGTTTGCTGAACACGAGTGTTGCGCATCTTCTCTTTTTTTTTTTTTAAAGCAGTAGTTGTGCTGTAGGCGCAAAGTTCTTGATGGAACAGCAGCAACGACAAATTGCTCATCACGGCGACCGTTTTTTGGCCCACCTTAAAAAGTTATTTTGACCAATGTCAGTTTTGTCAAACACCGAATTAATTCTAGGGTAGCGACGTGGACTGTTAAATTACTCACCGAGATGTGAGACTCCATATTTGAAACTAAAGTTTTAGTTTTTCCTTGGGTGAGTTGTGTGATTTAAACCTGCACACTGATTTGCAGAATGAAGACTTATCAATACTTCCTTTGCCTTTGAATGAGGATTTCATCACTGCTACCTACTTTGCAAGCAGTCAAACGACCCAAACGGCTCGGTTTATGGGACGGTATTAATACTCGATCGCTTAAAATTGCACATTGTGAAAGCAACTCTGACGATAATATCGGGGATAAGTATTGCCCATCCCTAAATGGAATTATTATTGTTATAGTACACTTTACAATCTCTTTTTCAAGCCTGACTGAATTTAGCCCCTCCCCCCAACACTGGGTCAGCGTAGAGTATGGCTTTCATTACCATGCCAATTAGGGGTGGAGCTACTTGTTGAGCTACGCACTTTAAAATTAACTGATAAATCACAGTACCAAAAAACATACGACTCGGCATCGTCTCACAGCTGAGCAGCAAGGGCAGACTTGGGCAGACGTAATTTCAGAAGATCACTTACTCTGTCACACCGTCTTGGAAAGTTTGTCCATGATAAGTCACGCAAGGGAACACATAAACAGAAAACTTTTAACGTCAAGACACTTGGATATTCCGTTCACATCGTAACAGTGGAGCAACTGTTCTCATTTGATGAATCAGCAGACATGTTTGTGTCGCCGTCAAAGGAATTCCTGCTATGGTAAAGGAAATACATTGTATTTTACGATCATAAATTCCACAGCCGTTTTAGTGTTTTGTAACCGGTGTTTGAAATGAATCCAAATTAAGATGAGGTTTAATTCTAGCTCTGCGTCTCTGGAGTGTCATTAAAGTGGAAAATTACACAAGCAACTACATTTTTGGCGTGTGGCCTAGTTCTGAAAATGTGCCTGTCAGGATTAGACTTTGACCTGACACTGACATTGCATAGGGCAGTGCATCTGTATAAGAATTGACGAGTTGGTGTCAATGTGTAATTGAGCTAGTTTATATTAATAAATAATACTGCAGATAAATAAAAACTTTCTTACTACTTGCATATTTTCTTTTCTTTTATTAGAATATTCATTCATTCTCCAAACGGCTTATAACTGAATTTATTTTAATTGCACTTCAATGCTGTTGTTTGCGTTTTTATCGTTTTTACAGTACTTTGTTTTCTTGTTTGGTTGCACCAATATTATTAATGTGTGTACGTATGTGGTGCCTTGAAATATGATGAATTTGATCGGTTACCATGCTTGTAACCTAAGACACTTGTATCTTAAATCTTCTTTTGCCCTTTGAAATTTATGCAATGTCAAATTGTTCCCGGCTTCTCAAAAAACAAACGTATTCGAATAAGGACAATAGCACTCTCTATTATTGTATTTTTAATCAAAACATAGTCTAATAGCATAGTTATATAGACTGTAAAGAAGGAGAATACACTTCTATTACCACTGTTGTGACTTAGTAAGATGCTGGAAAAGGAAAACGAAAAAATGGCCAAGTATCGGCTTATATCTCAAAAAACTCAATAAAAGCAGCACTGTACTATTATTGTGAATGGAATTTCCCTCATGAGCTGAATTTGTAATTAATCTAAACTACTTGTCAACTTACTATTACCAATTGTAAAAGTTCCGTCTGTGTTTTTTAAGACGCAACTTCATTCCTTTTCTTACAGAAGGATCTAAATCTTGTGCACACAAGTTAATATTTTATTTCTCTAGCGGCTTATTAATCATTACCATTCCATTACACTGTCTGGAATGTCGCCGGGCTTAGACAGTTCGTTTAGGGGATTAAATGTAAGACAAAAAAAGTGAAAGATGCGTGATACAATTCAAAATCTATTGAAGGCCCTAATAGTTTCTAGTCTTCTGTTACTTTCCATTTGCAAATATTTTTATTTGGCCTTCCTCTGTGTCCAGGAAGCTTACTTGTGATTTGTGTTTCCCATCAGACATCCTCAAAAAGCAGGGAGATGAAGGCGTACCAGACTTGGTCCATGTTATGAGGACGTTAGCGTCTGAGAGCATCCCCAACCTCCCTCCTGGAGGAGAGCTTGCAAGCAAGTACGTAACCTTTTATGCTTGGAATAAACATGAGTGTTTACTCAATATTTGTTTACCGGTTTTAAAAAAGTGATCTTTTGTCCTCTCCAGACGAAGTGTTATTGAAGCGGTGTACAACAAACTCAACCCCTACCGAAGCGATGACACAGTAAGTAGTCCAGTTTTTCTCCCACCAAGGCTCTTTTAACTCGTTGAGTTTTTGGCTTTGGTTGAAGTATGCATGCCTTTCTGACATGTGACTGTAAACTTAGACCAACTTTGTGCATGTTCCTTAAGTTTTTCTTTCCAAGTGCCATCTAATAAATCTGAAATTTATTTAGAAATATAACTATGGATCAATATTGTGATAAGAACTCTTCCTCCTCTTATGTTCAAATCTATAATGTGTTACTTGTGTTAATTCTTTATAAATACATTGATCAATTTCCAAAAAAAGTGTAATCCTTAAAGCAGTTTGAAGAGAAAATGGGTGGAATTCTTTGCACATACAGTGGTACTTTGAAGGCCGGCATGCTGGAATGCTAGTCAAACTTCCGATGTGGGTGAAAAACATTTCCCATTTAATATTAGGGCTGCAACTAATGTTTTTTTTTTTGTTTTTTTTACAAGCGATCATCTTGTCAATTAGTCGATGAATCAGATTAAAAATGTTTTAATTTCTATCCATCCATTATTGGAATGCTTATCCTCACATCCCTTTTTTTAAGATAAAGCATTTTTTTCTTCAAGTTAGAGTGCAGAAAATAAAAAAAGTCTAAAATAATTTTGGTTTAGTTACTGTTTGTAACATGTCAGAAAATAGGCAAAAATGTTGATCATTGTTTTCCAAAGTGAGTACAAATGTTTTATTTTGTTTAATTCAACACAAAGATAATGGAAAATATGTAGTGTTGAGAAGCTGAAATCCCGAGCATTAGGACAATTAAAAAAATAGGGGAAAGGACAAAAAGAGAGAGGAGTTATGTGCTCCTTTTACTAATATTAGTCAAGAGGCAAGCTTCAGCATTTTTGCACCAACTGGAGACGCTTGTTTTGGCCGACTCCAAAATAGTGATAGTCGCGATCAGTTTGAACGGTTTTGACATTTGTGGTTCCAGTGTTATCTGCACTGAAGAAGTTAAGTCGTAGTATCCATTGTAATACAAATGTTTCAAATGTCTAACTTTGTTCATGTAGCAATTGAATAATCACACCAATTCCGCCGATTGTATTTGATATGAACACTGATTTACAGAGATGGAATCTAGGTCTCTGTGAAAGTCCTTGTTTACAATTGGCAGACTTTGTACTTATGTTAAGGTGGTGTATTGAGTCTCAATCACTGCATTCTCTGTGGCTCGTAACCACAAGAAAACATTAAATACCTCATTTGGTTATATCGAACAAAGTTGAAGAAAACTATATAAGAGTATGGACTCATATGGACTGAACTAGACTCAACAAAGTATGTCAAAAAAACACTTGAGTTCCATATCAAGACAGTTGTTACTGTTCAAGCAGGGTCGATCTCACTGTGTTTGAAGCAAATATAATGTCCTAACTTGAGAATATCCACATGCTGTAAGAGTATTGTTCAATATCCATAGGGAGAGTTTTTATCCAAGACTGGCTGACTTCTGCATTTGTTTTCTGTTTCGAGCAAGTCAATCGTTAAAAAGTGCACTTTTGTTTTTTTTTTAACTTTGATTTTTCATCTAATTTGAGCAAACTGGTCCCTTTGAGATCCTTACTCGGTTTGAAATCTGAAATAAATGAGGAGTGCACAGTTCACCAGAAACTTGAAGGTTTTAATTTTCACCGAGACTCTCAAGGCTTAAAACATAAAACGCCATGCTGCTTTCTAAAATAGAGCGGATTGATTGCTTGGCCCTGCCTTGGCTGTAAGAAAACCTTGTAACAAACTCTCTGATTTTTGTCCATCCTGTAGTTCGTTTCAATCATACCACTCCCATCGTGTCATAGTGCTCCCAGAGAAAAATCTTTGTATCTACCCACATTACATTTTGTGAAAATAGACAAGCTATTAATGTAGCCGTTTGTATTGAGTGCAGCAAAAACTGGTCATGTTCCTCTCCAGGTCTTGTTGAGCAGTGGTTCATAATCCTTTTTTTTTTTTTTGGCTCCTGAACCCTTTGGTCATTCACTCATACATGTTGATGATTCTCTTAAAGTAAGACACAACACAACTGATGATTAATTAAAATCATTTTATCGAGTCTCCTTAATGATAATATCCAGGCTTTGTCTTCTTTTGAACTCAAGCATACAAAATATTGGCTTGAATATAAATGAGCAATATCATTTAATAAAATTAAATAATAAACTTGCTTAAAACTTTAGAAAAAAGACATTTTTCTTTTATTATTCTCTTATTTCTGTAGTCCTTTATGAATACAGAAAAAATTATGAATACAGACAAAATCAAAATAACACATTTGCAAATAGCTGCTTTTTGCTATGGAAAACAAGGACCGAACACTGCAGTAACTGAATCAGTTTCAAAAAAGGTCATGAGTTACACACAATCCCTCGCGTGATATTGCTTTATTGTCGTTAGGTGTTTTTTTTTCTTTTTAAAATCACTAAACATTTCTAAATAAATAATAATTTGTTAATACATTGTAAATGCGGAAAATGTTGTTATATAATACACTTAAATGGAAAAAAAATATTCAATTGACCGATGGAATAATCGATAAAAAAAAGAGATCCAGCCCTAAATCTGTCTTTTACATGAACTGTATCAAATATTCTGTCTGTACAAATATAATGAGTTTAGTTTTAGTGGGTGTGTAAACAACCTCTAAACTTAGTCAATTTCAGGGGCCTGTTCAGTATCTGATTTGATCAAGTTCCAAAAACAATTTTCACATCGGAAAGAATGTCAATTGAATATTCTGCAATCTGCGAGTCCACTTGTTGTTTTACAAGTGTAACTATTATTCAGTAAAACAGAAGAACAACAATGAAGTCGCCCTTAGCATTCACGACACCTGGCAGATGTTGCGGGTGATTATCTCATGTGGCTGAGAGGTGATTGTCTTCACTTTAAACTGACATTGCTCGACATTCCATTCACCTTTTTATTATTATTATTTTAGGCACATTGTACTGAGCAGCAAGGACAGAAATATGTGTACTGCCTTCCTACGTGGATGCAAGTTCCATTCATCATCAATCAGAAAAAAAAGCGTGCTCGGACTTGATTACAAAAATCATGTCATTAATTAGAGGCTTGGTTATTTAATTCAAGTTAATTTCATTTCAATTTACTTAGTAAGTAATGTTTTTCAATTTGAGTACCTTTTGCTCAGCGAATAGACAAAACACGAATATTACTGAAATGTTAATTTTCCATCACGCTTCTCCATACACAAACAAAATAGTGCAATTTCTTTTAAAGCTACTATTTCCAAGGCTCCAACCCCTAAATTCAGTTAATACCTGTCTTGTAAAATGAACACACCACAAAAAGTGTCAATGTGTGTGTACATAAACAGTGGCCTGTTAGCCCGGCGCCACTATGTGACTGTGTTGGGCCATCCGAAGTTCACAGACGCTGGCCTGACTGAATATTTTATAAATAGAATTAAATCAACACATTGCTTGAAAAATGAATAAATAAAATTGTTAGTTTTATCTACTGAATTGATCATCATTATTGATCATTTAACCATATTTTTCTTGTACGTCACGAATGTCTTGAACCAGATATAGAACCCAGAAAATGTCAAAGTATTCAGTTAGACTTTATACTTAAAAAAAAAAAACGTTTAATGCCCCCCTTCCACCTAAAAATTACACAGAAGTATTTTTCTTAAGGACTTAATACAGAATTAAGATGCAAATGATGTAAAAAATCATTTAAAGCGCTCGTATTAGATCATGAATATACAGGGCCAGTGCTAGTTCTGGCAGGCCACCACAAGTTTTGAAAAAGGTTTCTTGGAGGATGCTGACATGCATACTGTGTGGGGTGAAGACTTTTCATGACTTTCAGTAACAAAAATGTTAGTCTCTCATTTCAGATGTTTCACCTCCACCATACCAATTAATACTTTCCGTGCCTTTGCGCTAAGAAGGAGCATGAAAACAGCGAATAGATTTTTTCTGTGACTTAGATGAGGGTAGCTTCTACAGAAGAGTATTTGAGTTTGTGAATGTGTGTAGGTTCGCTCACATAGCCGGCAAAAATTAGTTTGATTGGAAGTTATGGTTTCCTTAAGAGGAACGTTGTGGCTGTGAAGTCTTGTTTTATAATCGCTTTGTTATATTATCACATATTGATCGTTTACCATTTTTTAAATCAGGAAAATATTTTGTGCAAGAGTATTAAGATTATTCAATAAAATGAAAATAAATTAAAAGTGAAGTTTTGCAATATTGGTACACGTGTCGCCGAAAAACTTAAAATGCTTTAAATGCTCACTGAATTGTATTGGCCGCTATCAACGGTTCGGATTTTGAGCCTTGAGGCATATTTTTACCCCCGCAAAAAGAAAATAGTTTAAAATAGTGTGACCAGGAGCAGAGGTCATGAACATGGTGTCTGAGGTCAGCTGTTAGCGCTTGGGGGTCACATGAGTCAGCTAGGGACCTGTTCTATAAATAGCTGTAAGAGCTGCATCTATTTTTTTATTGTGTGTGTGTTACTATTAAAAATAAAAACAAATAGCACCACCTACCGGTGACCTGTAATTAACCTTTTACACTTGTACTAGTGTAAATATGGAAATGGTAATATTAAAAAACACACTAGTGTAGTTAGTTCAAAGATCATTGTTGTACAGGATGACCAAGCCAGTGGGTGTAGCGACATTTGGAGAGGTAATTTACACCAAATTATTTTTCCATATTAGCTTTTGCAGAAGTGTATATCAAACTAGCAGCCTTCGTATTAATTAGTACACAAAATATAATGCTCAATTTCAAAAAGGAAATTGACCCCCTTACCTCAAAGCTGTTCAAATTTGGAGGTTACACTGTGCATGAATGTGTCTTCTAGGGCTGAAATAATTAATGAAATAACTAAAATATTTTTATTACAAAAAAAAAAGATCCAAATCTCAGCCTTGAGAGAATTTTTCCACATAGGCTCGCACTAACTGTAGACATGGTTAGCCAATCAGCACCCAACTTCACACTGTTATTTGCTGACACCCACATCACTCACCAGGCCCCGCCTTTTAAAGCCACACGCACACCTAACGCAAAAGCCGTTTAATTCTATTAATTGATTGAATAGTCGATTCCTCCAAAAATATTTCACGCACCCGTAGTGTCGGAACTAAGATCGTAAGACTTGAATAAGAGAATTTGAATCAAGACATGTTCAACTTGTTCTCCCAGTAAATGTAAAAGTCAATGTTGATGATGCATGTGAACATTTCCATGATAATACGTTAGTTCGAGGTGTCATGCTGGTGCCTTGTCGTAAATAACCGTGCCCATTTCCTTTCAGTATGTTCATGTGTTTTTTTTTTTTATTCTTATTTTAAAATATTGTGATTACTGATGGAATTGGGACCTGAGTCTGAAGGGTGTTGTCCTTCCTCTCCTCTCTTGTCAAGGACTCAGCGTCCACAGATGACATGTGGTAACACAGCGTCGCACCACTAACACAGCATAGCGTTTACAAACCACCATCCTTTCAAGACCCACAGCAGCTCAGCTCAGCCCAGCTCAGCAGTCTGTCTTGCCGTCACTCTGAGCTTTTGGTTTCTAAGAAGGGAATTTCATGGGAGGAGGAAGAGGAAGAGGAGTTGCATGCACACAAACGTGGAGATAGTGCAGCGCCAGTCCACTCTGGAGTTCAGGACCCCCCTACCACCCCAAATCCAATTTTCCCCACCCAGCGTCTTGTCTCCCCCTTTGTGTTCACCCATCCTAATACTTCCCTCTAAAGTCAAACATAACAAGTGAGTCCACACGGCTTTCTTACCTTTTTTTTTTTGTTCAATAATCAGCTTATGTAGTAGTTTTTTTTTTCTGTTGTTGTTGCTGTAATTAATTTGATTCACATTTCCTTGTGTGCGTTTGTATATTTCTGTTTTTGTGAAGTGCAATTGTCCTGTACAAACAGCCTGTATTTAATGCAGCTTGATTAAGTTAAAAAAATGAAATGAAATGAAAAAGAGAACCTTTTTATGCACTATCTGCCTTTTCCTGCTTTTCTGGAATTTTAACCCATTTCTACATAGTGAATATTGCTGCTTGTCCTCCAGGCACGATGTCTCCACGCTTTTACTTTTCCGCGCTCCTCAGTTAGTCTATGCTCCTTTAAGAAACGGGTAAATTGTATAGTTGACAGCACAGTAAGCTCTATATCAAAACCATTTACACCCTAACTACCCCCCCCCCTTCCGTGATTTTGAAAAAAAAATACTCGTATTTTATTTTTGTATGCATATTTTTTCTGTACATGCTCCAATAATGGCAAATCATGCCATTTTAAAACAAAAGCCACCTGTCTAATTAGATACTTGCAAGCGTGTGTGGGTGCTTGTGTGTATTTACGTGCACGCGTATCCTTGTTCGTCACACGCTTCACACACACCAGGCCGGAATTTTTTTTTTCTTTTTTTTTTTAAATAAAGGGAATTACAAAGCTGCCCTTTCCATATCACATTCATATTCACAGTGTGAGTGTGCATGCTCTCGTTGAACAATTGACATTTATAAAGCCAAGTTTTATTGCAGTCCCAAGGACACAAAGTCGGTCTTTTTTGTGGATGTCTTTCATACATCGTTTGATTTATTTATTTTTTTCAGCTTTATGCCAGCCTCGTGTGCGTGTGCGTGTGTATGCAAGCTGTTCTCTTTCCATCTTTTGTGGCACAACCTTTGACATCCCATTTATTTTCAATTGTGGACATCTCTTTGTGTGTGGACAATTTGGCTGGTCCACACAAGGGGAAAAGAGAAAAAAAAAAGGTGTCCTCCCTCCAACAACACATTGATTTCGTGTGTGGGGTATTTTAAAGATGATCTTGTAATTGGACTTATACGAACACTTGAGCACTGACTATTTTACGGGGTGACACACATAGGATCAACTGTTGGCTCAAATACTTTAAACGCTGTCTTTCTTTTTCCCCTTCTTCTTTGGGGGTTTGGGGGGCATTCATACCAAGAACAAATCCGCTGATTGTAATGTGTCGTCATGGTTGTGGACAGCACCGTTGTTTTTTTTTTTTGTTTGTTGTTCCCTTGGGGTTTTGCTGTGCGCCCAAGCCGACACAAGCCAGGCAGGCCACACAGTCCAGTTTGCTGCTAGCGCCAATGATTTGTGTGTGTTCACCTCATGTACACCTCCCCCCAGTCCTCCTTCTTTGTCATTGACGAGATCTGTTTCCACTCACAAGGCAGATACACTTCTTCAAGAGGAAAGGTCTTTCTTTCCCCTTCATTTTCTGCTATTTTATGGTCTAAAATTGCATTGTGGAAATTAATGTATGTATATATTTTTGACTTTTAACATTCAAGGAATAAATATGTTGTTTGAGTTAGATTTTCTTTTCTTTCCACCATGGACAAAATGGGATTCTGCTTCGTCTTGGGGTCCTTTGGTTTTGTTTGTAAAACTACTATTTAAATCCTTTTTGCATAAGTTGATCTACAGTTTCCCGACAGTTCCAGTGTAACGGTAATAACTAAGATACTAAAAATGTATTCATTTCAAATTGACAATCCTAACAGCTTGTCGTGAGTCGCAAATTCTTTGAGTCCATTTCTTTGTGAGCCACTTTCTAACCTGCTGAGGTGGCAAAATGGCCAAAAAGTCCTTGTGTTAATGATGATGGAGATCTCACCTTAGTTCCTAACCACTGGTGGTGCTGTAGAGTCCATGTTGAAGCAGCTACGTAGCTTAGCATCACGTGCATAGATGTAAACTAACACACAGGGTACAATTTAAAGGTGCCACAACAAAAAGAGCAAAGACTAATGCGGCAAGCTATTGTGGTTGTTTAATAGTATGATGAACTATGGGTGAAGTGAGTAAGTGTAATTGGCCTTAAAAGAAAGAGATTATTATTACGATGATGATGATGATGGCGACGACAATTGTTGCATGGACCCAACATGGTTTAAAGGTTGTCAATATTCTTGAAAAAGTGGTGGCTCAGTAAAGTATAAATGTCCTATTACTGTGTGTGTGCGTGCGTGTGGGCAAATACACATAAAAAAAAAATATTGGAGAAAAATAATAAAACAAGACTTACAATCATGACTTTGGGTGTTTGAATACAGTATTTTAATAGTTGCACTAATTAAAATACTCGGTAACATCTGATTGATATTAATTTGAGATACGTTCACATTTGTGTTGTTACTATCACAGTTTTTTTTACCCCCCCATCTCTCTTATAGAGCTTTACAAAAAGAATTCCACTCAATAGTGCTGTTCGTTCTGCTCTTACCACTGAGAAGCCTTCAGGTTTGCTGATTGTAATGAATGAATAACAAAGTGACTGTATTCAGTATCGCTCGTGTTGGAATTAGTTTTTGAAGAGACTTGGCCATGATACCTTAAAAAAAAAAGTGTTTCACTTCACTTGTGTCAAGTTTCCATCACAAAAACTCATAACTAAATCACTTTTCATTTACCACGAAACCAAAATACCTCATTCATGTTTTTGTGTTGTACTCTACTTACACCAAGCATTTCGTGTGTAGGTTTTTTTCCACTTAAAGGAAACACAAATATTTAAAAAACAAAACATTTGGATGACTTAGTAATCATGTTAATACAAGTACAAAAAGATCAACTTGCATACATACACGCACATGATATATAAAAAAAAATATATATATATATAAACTTGGAACCTTTTTAAAAAATCTATTATGTCAAACAGAAGTCACCATTTCCCTTTCAAAACATAACACTTTAGATTTATAAAGTGCAAACTTTTTTTCTCAACTTTAAACTTACAACTTTAAAAGATAAACAATTCCTTCTTAACTTTGCGACGGCGCATTAGTGTCTCCCAGTGAGGGGAAAAAAAAGTCAAGACTAGATTTAAAGTCATGAGATTTTAAAGTCATCATGATGGCTTTAAATCTCAAGCCAACACCCGTTCTCATACATTGACCACTGAGTTAAAGTTGAATAATAAAATTGCTATTTAATGAAAGCCGAGTGCATTTCCATACTCACGACTCTCTGTGTTTTGTAAACTTGTTTGGGTGCACCGGTGTCACAACCGAGATACTTGGCCGGTGTCGGTACTAGATATGGTCAGGTTGCTAGATGTGATGTCGCTGCGCGCCTGTTGATGATGTCACACTTTAATCACGTATTTCTCAAATATATTTCTTTGCCTCTGTGTTTTTTATTTACACATGACTGTTCTATTTGCATATTTTTGATTCGCTAATTAAAAAAACTGCATTACTGTCACACTGTCGCGGCCGCACCTACTTCCGCCTTTTCACCAAGAAAAGCTGACGAACTTGCTCCAATGCCGTGCTTCCCTGCATGGTTATATGAATATAATCTGTATATAGTGTGAAATATTTCTTAATAAGGGATTTCCATGTTTTCCCTCCAACCCTTTACCACAGTTTGATTCCCAAATCTACGGAACATTGACATGATGTCTTCAATAGGCACGCACGACACCAAAGGATGATCCTTGCAAAATGTGCTTTATTATTATATTTGTATTAATATTTAGTAACTCGGAGCATACAAACACAAGAAACAGAGGTGACAATCATGGGGAGAATTTTTTTTTTTATAAAGCATGACGTCATCAGCTGGCGCGCAGGGCAGGCCACCGAAGGACCCCGAACGCATCTAGCAAGCCGACCACATCTACTACCGACACCGGTCGATTTTCCGGGTGCCATAGACGTCCTACTTCCGGATTCCCTCGTCAACTCGCGATGACAACTTTTCAAACCCGTCACGGTGACGTTAAATGTTTTTTTGTTTTTTTTTATACTGGGTGATACAAATCCACCGTCGTATAAGATCACAACAAACAACAGTTTTCCTGAGGTGCAGGACCTGTAGTCTGTGTTTGTGTGTGTGCGCGTGCGTGAGTGCTACTTTTCGTTACGATAGACTTTAAACAACAACAAATGTTTCTCTCGCTTTAGCCTCTTTGTGCTAATCAAATTAGGATAACCTTGGGAGGGCGGAAGCTACGGAAGCTCATTGGGACACACGCGCACCACAACAACAAAAACTTTCTTATTTTTAAATCATCCTCAATCAAAAAAATTGAAATAATAAAAAAATAAAATGGATAGTGTGTCCCTCATACTACTTTGTAATTAAATGTTAGAGAGGCAGGTGTGAGTCACTGAGATAGTCGTAAGCACTGATACTCTGTGTCAAATCGCCTTTTCTCCGAAAATAAAAAGTTCAAAAGTATTGTCAGAGTTCGGATCATCAGCCTCTAATGATGTCCGTGTTCTCCTAAAGACGATTAGAAATTTGAATGGGACTTGCTGGCACCCTATTGTGCATAGACGTACCTCGTTTGTGGCGTTTGCCCGTGTGGTTTATTTGCATCCCCCATCACGAGCCCCCACCCACCCAACCTCACTGTCCAGCTCATAAGCTCACCGATTTGCCTTACCCACTCTCGTCATCGTCGCCCCCTCGTTTCTTGTTGAACAAAACCCAATGAGAAAGATAAATGTTGCTCATGTTCATGTGAAGGTACTCAAGCATATCGGGGGGCGGGAGGGGGGGGGGACACGTATGGTAACCCTTTTTGACTAATAACGTTGAAATCTGTTTGTGTTTTCTCCTTCTGCCGTGTCAGACGTTAAACACAAGTGTGTTAACTTGGTGACCTCGAGAGCATTGCAAGTGTCTGCTCTGCTATATTTATGAGTACCGGTACATTCACGAATAGCTTTGGAGTGCTGTAGATCAGTCAATGTTGATTCAAATGCTTCTCAGAGGCCCCTCCTGTAAGTTCTTTTACGACTACTGTATATTTTCTATGATGTTCCACCTCCAAAGGAATGACAAAAAAAAAAAGGAAACTGTTTGGGGAGGGAAGTGTACCGTTTGTGTTGTCATTTGAACAAATTGCATTCCTCGCTTGTGGATTGATGCATTTCTCTCCTTGCTCCTTACATTTTCTACCCTTCTTTCTTTGCTTTTTTTTTTTTTTTTAGCATTTAAAGTTTGAATAAAGTTTCTAGTTTGCAGAATGTATTACCAAATAAATGGGTTGCCATCTTGTATCACTCATTTCATGGCTTTCTTTTTTCAACTGTTGAACACACAAAAAAAAAAGATTACTATTGATGCAAAGAAGGATATGCTTGAGAGATGTCGAGGATGGAAGTAATCATATCGAAGCCCGTGTTTTATATACCACACATGTGCATCTCCGTGAAATAGAATGTAGTGGAAAACTTAATTTCTTTCAGTAATTCAATTTTTTTTTTAAAGTGAAACTAATGGCATAGTTGCTGACCTTAGTGCAATACAACACAACACATACGCCGCAAACTTTCCAAGCATGTTGGTATTTTTGTATTGATAGAGTAAGTTAAAAACAAATTGGCAAAATATTCAATTAGGCTTAACACTTCACTAAACATTGAATGAAATATTTCATAATTTTGTTGTCTATAAAATATAGCTAATGACAACCCCCAAGTTCATCACCAAAGAATTACAAAAGAAACAATCAAAAATTATTTTAAATATAAAAAATAGGTAGCTCCCTGTAAAATATCTTTGTATGTTGCATAATGTAAGTTTTACTTTTGAACTCAACCACTGGAATATTCTATATTTATAAATTTTATAAAAATTTAAACAATTCAGTAAGATATGATTGAATTGTCAAGATTCATTTTCAATTGAAGAGTTTTCATAAATAACCTTCCATTCACCATTTACAAATTTAAAAACATTTTATGTTTTCTACCTCCAAGTGTTTTTAGGAAGTGACCTTGTTGGAATTACTATTATAATTTTTCTTCCATGAACCACAATATGCTTCGCGTACATTGGACCATAATTGGCCATTTTTGTGAGTTAAATGCAAAATCCTTGAGCCTGTGAAAATATGGATAGTCTGCATAATGTGTTCATCATTCATGATAGATAAATGCTATTTTTGGTGAACTATTCAAAAATTAAATATTTTATTTTGTATGTTAGTTTTATTTCAAATCCATTGTGGTGGTGAATCACGCCAACACGATAAAAACTCATAATGTCCAAATTGTTACACAGAAGAAGCAAACTTCTGTATGCGTACTGTATGACTAATAAAAGATTGTGACGCAAAAGTGTTAACAGTGTGTACCGTGAAAACGAATTTTTACTTAGCAAACACAGAATACGGTAAAAAAAAAAATAGTAAGAGGCTCATCTCCCAAATACTTAAATTGTTACAGGCCCTCTGAGCTTTTTGAGTTATTACAAGGCTTTTTTCCCCCTCCCGTCTTCTTTGCGACTGTTTTGTAATTTTATATTCCAGTCTACTTATGATTAAACCATTTTGCGACCACATGGTTTGAGCCCCTCACTCTCTCCCTCCCCTCCCTGCTCCAAACACATGATGGTGAGAGTGCGGGTCAGACCAGTCCACGGCTAGCGGGATTTAAGAAGCATGGGAGGGCTTATGGTTGAAATGTCAGCATAATGTCATGAGACATGTTAAAAGGTCAAATGTTCAAATGGCGCTCAGTGGTGAACCGTTAACAGATCTAGTAGCACATGGATTGCTGGCTCTTGGTTCGACCGGTTATATGCACGTTTGCACGTTCGCTCTATGTACAATGGAGCCCCGCATATTTGCGGTTAGGCATTCCCTGAATTGACCTATTCAGCAAATTTTGTTTTGAACCAAAATAGTTACAGTTGGCGTATCAGTTCCACCGACACACTTGCTCATCCAATCGCAAATTCAACAGCAGCCATGATGCATTTGTGATTTACGGTCAGCACGATACATGAGGTTGACACCGAAGTGGATTTTCACTAACGTCACATCCCGCTCCCACAGAAAAAAAAATGTGTTCCGTCCCTTCCCAGATCATAAAAAAAGAATACTAATAATAAAATAAAAATTCTAAATCCTGTCCTGTCCCATCCCCCGTGAAAACGACTCCCATCCTTTCCGGCTCCCGTTTAGAATGACTCCCATCCCCGTACCGCAACCGTTTTGGAGGTCAGCTACATTAAAAAAAAAAAAGCCGTTTGTCGCCCTCTCTTCCTCAATAACATGAACAACACCCTTAAACTTGGTACCCTGTACCATCCCAATCCCGTGATTGAAGGTAAGTTGAGTCCTATCCTGTGGGAATCCCGTGACCTATGCGATCCCCCCAAAAATGTCAGCCTCTACTGTACATAGTGTGGAACCCATCACTCATGATAGTTTTGCCAAACGAGGACTAAACACAACATTAAAACCAGTGAAATCCGTAACAGCTGCTCAGCTGAACAAAACGTACCTATAACCAGCAATTCTTGAGGTAACTTTGTTGAAGCATCGGTTTTGCATCAATAAACATCGCACTAGCCATTCTAGTGCTAACTGCTACGTAGGCCCAGCGAGCTTTGTCGTGTTGGCGCCATCTATGCAACGTATTGTTTCAAAACCGGCTGCCCTGCTACAGTGCATTTTTAACATTTTAACTTTTAACTATTGTTTGTAGTTTGCAGTGCTTTAAACAAATGTGTGCTTATAATATTCTGCTTGCCTCATTAATCACTATTCCATCGTGAATTTCACTTTTTCTTCTTTTTATTGTTACAGTGGTGTTTCCTAACCTCTATGACGCCAAGGCACTTATTTTACATACATACATACATATGTGCATTCCGCAATCTAGTTGAAGAGCATTTCATTGTGCCTGTCATTTTATTTTGCTAGCATAAATAGATACAATACAATGCAACTTTATTCATATGGCTTAACAACTGTGTTCCAACCTTACGATGGGAAAAGTTCAGTATTGCTTGCCGCAATGTATCTTGGGAACTGGAAAAGGAATGAATATAATGCAAATAGATTATTATAAATAGTCATTTTAAGTGGACAACAAGTGGCAGTACAAGGCCAACATGGCTGCCCCCTGAAATGGAGAAAACAGGTGGACTTTTCTGCTTAATTTAAATTCAGCTAACACAATATTATTTGGAATATTGAGTTTAGACTGGAGGTGGTGCATTGAACATATTGTCTAGATCAGGTGTGGGCAAACTATGGCCCGGGGGCCACATGCGACCCGTTAAACATTCTAATCCGGCCCACTGAACTTGAAAGAAATTAAATGAATAAACCTTGTTAATGTTTTATTTTCTAAATACTGTGGTTTTTCAAAGACATATATATATTGTTGTAATGCTTTTGATCCCTTTCATTTAAAATTAAATGCATTTTTTTTCTCCGATGAGCTGAGGTTACCAAAACACTCCATCCATCTGCTCCTGGTCCGGCCCCTCTGTCATATTTTAGAATCCATTGTGGCCCGCCAATCAAAAAGTTTGCCCACCCCTGGTCTAGATGTATTTTTTCTTTTTAATCTGGATTTTCCTTTTAAAGACAATATTTTCACATGTGGATGTAATATTTCAGACACTACAATAATATGTATATGTGGTGTATGGACACGTCACCAAATTAAAAATCTATCCCCCTCCTCCATGACTGCTTTCTGTTGGCCTGGCACCTTTCCCAAAAAAAGGCACACACATGAAAGTCAATTTAAGAAGCATCAGCTGATGCCTTGCATGTTTCTCTCCTCTATTTGTTTGCATATTAGCGCTGCCAAACTCCCACTGCCACCTGTGTCCATCTAATGAACCTCAAACCACCGCATCGGGGCATCATCAAATAGTGCAGTCTCGTCATCCGTCTGCCATTGTTTAAGCGCATGTCATGCTCTGTTTGTCGCGGAGGGGGAAAAAAAACAAACAACAAAAATTCCGTTTGACTAAAGCGTCTGAAACGCATCAGTAAGAGTAAGTAAGGGGGTGTCAGGACACACGGCATATACTCTGTGAACTTTTTTGCACCAAGAGCTCAAGAGTTTGTTTGAGGTTGGCCTGTAAAATTTAGCTTGAGTTACATTCCATCCATTCATGCATTTTCTATACAGCTTGTCCTCATTAGGGTTGCGGGTGAACTGGGGCCGATCCCATGCGACTTCGGGTGAGATGCGGGGTAAACCCTGGGCTGGTCGTCAGCCAATCAAATACTGGGTAGACAACAAGATCCATACTCCTATGAGCTTAGTATCTTCAATTAACTTAAAGTTACATTTTGGAGCACGGTAAAGCAGTGGTTAGCATGTCTGCCTCACAGTTTTATGGTATGGCGTTCGAATCTCTGCTCGAGCCTTACTTTGGGGAGTTTGCATGATCTCCCCGTGCTTGTGTGGGTTTTCTGTGGGTACTCCAGCTTCCAACCACATTCCAAAAACATGCACGTTAGGTTTATGAGAGACTAAGGTGGGAATACCCTGCCAGTCAAGAGTGAACCCCGCCTGTCGTCGAGGCTCAGGTGGGATAGCCCTAATGCGGACAAACACTGTTGAAAATTTGAAAATGTGTCCATTTCAACAAAGTAATCAAATATTCCCATCCCTGCAAAGAGCTACAAGTTCATTACCAACCTGTCTTACAAATTCAATACACAAAAGCAAATATTTGTACTTTTTAAAAAGGAAAAATACCACTCTTGAAAATTATACTTAAAAAAAAAAGACAAACCGAGGTGGAAAATCCACAGATTATTTTGTATTATTGTTGCAATCTGCATTTAAATTTGTGGGATTATTTACAGATTGACAGTACAGTATATACTTAAATGTAAATGCCACACTGGCGTGACAGAATTTTGCTGCCATGGTGAACGTTTACAAGACTAGTCAAAATTCTCGTGTATTTTCCTTTATCTTAATATCCAAAATGTATAATTGATCTGATGTAATTTTAATAAAGATTAAAGCTCATCTTGTGTTTGTTCAAAAATGCATTAGAAAAGGACCTCTGTAAAAATAATTGCATATTAAATCACAGTCACAATATTGAGGAGGTTTAGTATCTGGCTACATATGTTGCTTCACCATTTGTGTTCAAATATCCATTGCATAATGGATTGTAAAACGGCGACGATTGATTTTCCATTATATACTGCCCTCCAGAATTATTGGCATTTTTTAGCTTCAAATAAATCTGTTTTTTAAATAATATAGGATCGACCAAAATAAAAAAGTGGAAAATCCAACCTTTCATTCAAGTGCGTTCATTTAGTTTATTGTTAGCACCCCTGATGTTAATAGTTTGTACAACCGCTTTTTTAAACAAAACAGAACCTAAACCTCTCCTCTAATGTATCTCAAGTTAGGAGAAGACAAAAAGAGTTTGAGAGTACGCTTCTGCAATAACAAAAAAAAATATTTTCAGGCTTTTAACACATCTTTACCAGGGGTGCCAACAATTATGGAGGCCACTGCATGTTAGCATTGACCTAGCATGCTAATCTTATGGCAAATTTATTTGATTGTTTAAAATACACGTCATTCTCTTTGTTTTAAGTTTCTTATGTCAGTAAACAAACTGGGTGCGGTGTCAAACCGCTTGAAGCCTCTTTTTCTGATGAATTGTTTACTTTTTGCCAAACTGTTAATTATTGTAACGTGTGTGGAGTTCACTGCCATCATCCCGTGTTCGGCTGGTATGTCGAAAAGCCCGTAAGTCAGGTCACTCTTATCTCAAAGCACCACTGTGGATGTAAATGTATTTCATAGTGGGTACAGGTCACACAAGGTCAGAATCAAGCACCAAGCATGGCACCTCACCTCCAATCGCCCCGCACTTCTCCATTTCCTCTTCCATTGAGTTGATGCTTGAGCTGCATTTGTCAGGAGAGCCCGAGCTTGACTCACTTGGCTCCAGTGATTCAATGATTAGTGTACAAACAAGCATATCAAGCATGGCTGACATGCTCCCACCCCCGAACCTCCCAAAGATACCGACCACCATGTCCTCCAGCACACTGCCCCCCCCCCGAGCCCCCTTGTGTGCCCTGTATGAGGTGGCTTACACAAGCCGCTGCCCTGGGAATCCTCATTATCCTTCACCTCTGAGACACGGCTCACTGTAAATGAGGACATCAAATGATTCGGGCTCATTAAGGAGCCGCCGATCCGCTCATTAGCATCGCCACCTTGGTCCGTTTGAGCCTGCATCAGCATTGGCTCTCAGCACCCCATTGTGTCCTCTCATTGCCTTCGCGCTGACTGGAAGACTTAGGATTAATGTCAACTCCCGCCAGCGGGTCATCTGGGCTTTGGCGCCGAAGCTGTGGAATTTGTTGACAGCTGCCCGCCATCACCACCACTCGTGTTTGTTGCTCACGGCTTTTGTTTCCAACTGATAGGCAAGATGCTGAGCCGATACCATAGGGGTGAAGTAAATCGTTGCTGGTCTCTCATTGGTCCAACAGATTTGTCATCACCGAATCAGTGTAACAATTTTGAATCAATGCTAGAAATGAGAAAAAATAAAAACACGGGCATTCGTTGATGCAGTTGCAGTGTCTTACTTCTACATTATTATACTCAACAAGCGTCCACTTTGCTGCAGCGGGTGTTGTTTGCTGCTCTCAGTTTTCTCGAGTCTGTCTCCTGAGCGTGCGTGGACAACATGGCGGGGAGTAAATGCAGGAGTTCTCTAACACTGGTTGTGCTTGTCTGATTCTGACTTTCATCAATACTGTTATTCTGAGATGGGCCCCAAGGTGAGCCAAGCTGATACCGTGTGTGCAATACTTTCTTAATAACCATTTGCTCTGATCCCAAGGCTCGCCGTTTATTTGGTAACTGGGTCTTCAGTGACGCCACTATCATGTAGAAATGAAAGAAACCAAACCATCAATACCATACAAAAATGTGGGGGGCGGGTAGTTTTGATAAACAAAGGCCGGAGGTTGATTTTAGTCTGGCCCGAGTATCGGCCCTCTTGTGTGTGATGAACCTTCTCGTGAAATGGGCAAATGACAAAAATTGTGACGCGAGAAAGGAGTGTGCGTTCAAGGGTGCCTGCATTTCCTTATTTTAACATCATATCACCCGCGCCTCACGCATTACGGGGTTGGTGGCCGACAAATTTTATGAATAAGGGTCGAGGCCGGATGGGTACCCAGATAACAGCCAGTGGGCGGGGGACTGACCGGCAAAAAAGGGTCAAGTGCCCAACTATCATTATATCACATTGACCAACATTTCTTCAGAATAATTTGATAATCATCGATCATCAAAGAGTTCAAATACAATAAAACATCCAAAGTTAAAAAAAAAAAAAACTTTAATCATAATGTGTGGGCAACATAAATCGTGTCTCTTTTTAACACTATAAGCTGCAATACAAATATAAAGTTAAGTATAGTTGGACTACCCATCCTTTTCGATGCGGGGACACGTGCGTATTGAGAAGGGACAGTAAAGTGTTGTCGGAGTGATACTGTCACCGTGTGGAATATTTTAGTTAAGACTGGAGTTGGTGATATTTATTAATAAATGTTTTTGTTCAAACTGTACTAAGCAGCCCAACCTTTTTGTATGCCACAGTATATTCAAGTTGAGCTTCTGTGGTTTTGATCACACTTGTCCTATGTACCCTTCCGTGGTGACATTACAAAAAATGCCCCGGAAACTCCAAATTGTTCCACATTTGGAGCTTTGACTTGGAAGGCTCCGCTGTACAACAAACTATGTTTATCATTATGGAAGTCTTGTGATGTATTGTGACATTTTGGATTGTGCTGCCTCCACAAAAGCGACTGAGGGCCTCACAAAAGGAGGCAGCATTGTCTGCCGAAGGGCAAGAATGAGATGAAATGCAATTATATGCTGAATGACATTTTCTAACAACCTCGTCATCTCTTGACGGTATAGGTGTTATTGTCTGGAGGTGCTCCTAAAGGCGCCACACCGTTCATGTGCCTTTGTGGCCATCTTCTGTCAATCCATAACAGGAATTTTCTTCATCTGTTTGTGCAAGACCTTGTATTGTCATTCACTGTATTGATGTCACTGTTGGAAAAGTGTTTTTCTTTTGTACATACACTGCCTTTTCTAATCTCCAGCAAGCTGGAGTGTCTTGTCATGGCTCTATGGCAAGTCTTGAAATGCTGTTTGTATTAGTGTATTCATTTTGCCTCCTCAACACTTGATGCAGTTGTGTTTTTGTGTATGTACCGTGTGCACCTCAGAGGCGGGCGGCGCATTTGGTACATGGGCCTCCAATAGGGATTCACCCCACGGAATCGGCCTCTTCCACTACTTTCGTGACACAATTCCAGAAGCCATCGATACTAAAGAAAAACACAATCTTAACAACGTGCAACAGGGCCACTTACATCATCTGGAGCAGTTCAGAATTAATATCTGCAAATCGGTCCAGTCCAATAGCGGCGTTCCACTCTATAGTTTTAGGTTGTAATGTCGCCATTCACCACTAGATGGGAGACAGAGCTTAGTTACGCTTGCACCGGGTTTCTACAGCCATATACTACAATGTGAGTAGGCCCGGTTGCTTTCAGCGGGTCGGTACGCACCAGTATGGAGTGCCAGCATTTCTCAGTTTTTGCCTCAGGCGTACCGGGACTTCCTTCGAAGACCACACCACCCTCTCTTGTTCTATTGACAGCATTATTTATTTATTGTATTATATATTTATTAATTAATTAAATATCTTACCGCCTAATTTACCTGGCAACAGTCGAATAAAGGGAGTACTGCCACTTGTGTTGTTTTGTTTTTCCCACTTAAAGCACAAATTAGGCCTAACATTGTACCTCAATAAAATAAAAATTTAGTGTGAATTGATTTTTGTGGAAAAAAAGGGTCACATATTTTGCACGTATGCATGTATTTTGTCCATACTTGACATTTTTGTCCTTGAAATGTGTCCCCACAGTAGCGCTGATGAAACATTGCTGCCCCCTTCAACATTTAAGTTGCCCGTCCCTGAGGTCCGTGCACTGGAAGCAAATCAGCCAAGAGAAACGTTGCAAAATTACGACAATTGATTGCTTGGAATAAATTAATAGCATTTCATGAAAAAAAAATTGAATTTCGGTTGTAAATTTAGGTCAATGCTTCTGATTCTCCTTGCCCACTCCCGACTGATGTCCACCGAGCAGACTCTGTGCATGATGTCTGAAACGTGTCAGCATGCAGCAGCGTGCCAGTTGTGACTGACTTATTCCTCGTGCATGCTTCTACTTGACTCCATCTCCATCGCCAGAATTCACCACCACCCTGCTCTTCTCCTCCCCAGGATTCCGACATCCTCTTCTTCCGTGGTTTCAGCTAAAACAACAACTAATCAAGATGTTTTTATCAAGCTCCCATTGATTACTTCCTGCTGTATTAAATGTGAACGGGGTCCATTTACACATCTGCCATAACTGACCTGTCATTCTAAATTTCTTCCTCGGACTGTATCTTTTTTTTTCCATTTCAAGAACACTCACTGCCATACTTATCGGTGTACCTGCAGTCCAATGTATATTTCCGCCCAGTGGCTTATGTGCTTCATAGTTCTGAGGTTTTGGCTACAAATTTCACCACTCGTTTTATTGTGTGGAGTTGCGTTGCATTTTAGGTTTGTTGAAGACTCTAAATTGTCCAAAAGTGTGAATGTGAGTGTTTTTTTGTTTGTTTCTTTCGTTACCTTTCACGGTCTTCATCGGCTGCCTGGAAGAGGGGATGTCTTCACTGATGCCAATACCAGCATTTGAGTGCTCGACAGCAAAGGGGATGAAGAATAGTTACGTCAATACTCATGTTATGTGTAAACTAGGTTTTGTTTGAATTTGTGAACCCAAGAATCGATATTAAGTTATTAGCCTGCATTAATAAATGTGGAAATTAATGGCTCTATCTGAATCAGTAAATCATTTTACACATCTGAATATACCAACACTCACAGTATAGAATAGAATATCTCCTCATAGATTCAGACAAAACCTAGTTTACAAGCAAGTATTGGCCCAAGTAGTAGTATTCTTCTCTTTGGCTGCGGAACTCTCAAACGCAAACCACGGTCGACATCGCCCCCTGACGAGCCGAGGCAGATTCTTCTGTAACAGCGCAAAACTTTTGCTGTGTAACGGGCGAATTTGACGTACTTCCTCTCTTAATCAATTGAGATGGGTATTTATTGGAGAGGTAGTCGGACAGAAAGAGATTTGAGACCAGGCAGACAGAGAGAAAATAACAGAAAACAATCACACTGCACCAATACAGTGTCAATACTTAACATATTTACTCATTCTTGGCCCGTAAAATGGTCTGATACTTAAATGTGGATACCACTTTATGAGCCTGACATTTTCTTTGGGGCCAGTTGGAGTAGGCGTCAAGTCAGCTGTGTGGAGATATTTAAAATAAACACCGATAACGGCACTTTAGCCAACTGCAAGTCCTGCTCTGCAAAATTGAAAGTGAAAGAATTTCAAAATTGACTGTAAAGAATTTGGTCGTCTGCTCCAGAAAACAGGTGAGCCGTGAGCAACTGTGATGTCATTTTCAGTCGACAGAAGTGACAAAATGGTCCCCCACTGTGATGGCTAAAAAATAGGGGGATTTTTCTGCTTAGCTATTATTCTGCAAACGCAATATTAATCAGAATCCAATGTTTAGACAAGTGAAAGCACATAGAACATAGTATTGTAAAAAAGAAAATTGGGGTGGTTGACTTCCCCTTTCAGCTTTGTTGGTGGTATTCTTTCCCATTCTTTCTTGACGTAAGTTGTACTCAACAGTCCGGCGTCTCTGTTGTCATATTTTGTCCTTCAAATCATAACGCACCACATGGTTTGAATGGGAGACAGGTATGGAATGCTGGCAGACCCGTCTAGTACCTGCACTCTTACTATGAAGCCATGCCTTTGTAACACGTGCAAAATGTGGCATTGTCTTAGTGAAATAAAGATATATATATATATAGCTTGCTATATGTTGCTCGTAAACCTGCATATTCCTTTTATCATTAATGGTGCCTTCACAGATGCTGGCTTTTGAACTTTGCAGTGTTAATAATCCCTGTCCGTCCGTTTCCTCTTGGGCCCGGAGGACACGACCTCCATGATTTCCAAAAAGAGTTTGAAATGTGGACTCGTCAGACCACAGCACAGTTTTCCTCTTTTTATTGGAACATGTGGCAGGCATCAAATTCAAAATGAGAAAATCGTGAGAATAGTTGCAAAAAAAAAAAACAATACAGTCAGTTGAACATTAATAATAGATATTAGAATTAAATCTACATAATTAGATATTCGTCTCTCGTCAATTGAACATGTGTTAAGAAGGACTTGCAAATCATTGCATTCTGTTTTTATTTACATACTACGGTATGTCTCTACCTAATTGAAATTGTTCCCCGTGACTGACGGGCAACCGGTCCAGGGTTTCATCCATCGACTCCAGCCCACCTTATAATGAAGACAAGCACAATAGAAAATGAATGAATAGCTTGATCTTTCTCATTGTGCAAGTAATTTGCCGCACTATAAATCTTGCTGAGATTGTTTCATTAATATACAAAACAATGAGAATTATCTTGATTATATTGTGGCGCAGGTTGTACCTAATGTTGTGGCCAGTGAAGTGTATTGTCTTGCAGCTCTGTTTGCCACTGCTTCACAACGTTCCAAGCAGTGGTTTGAATTCTGGCTCCAGTACTGTAAATAATTATTTTGTAAATCTTCAAAGGGAGGCTGTTCAATTGTTTATTGTAGGCTAGACAGACTAATATTTCTTCCTTGTTTATTGAAATGATGACATTTTAATTCAAGCAACTTAAATATATGAGACATGTTGTTGCTCCTGCTCAACATGATTGGTTGTTTTTCTTCTTGAGATTATTTGATGTATTTAATGTCACCCAGTAAGAAAATTAACTTGGTTCCGTTCAATTGGTCATTGAGGTTTAACTCAAACTTTAAATTTAAGAGCTACAGTAGCCATGCAAAGCTACTTTCCCTCTCCACTGCATTGTAAAGCCTTTTTTTCCCCTCCGAGCAAGATGGTTTTGATCTGTGGAGGATTGATGGAAACATCGTATTCAACTGTGTGTCCTCAAATAAATCCTTAAAATCAATCTGTGTTTATGAGTTCATCATTTTCGTTCACTGTTGTAGTCTGTGCATGATTTCAGCAGCGAATGAGATGAGCGGATAAGGGCTAAGCTTTTTTTTACACATACATTTGATTGTCCTTTCACTTGATAATATCATTAATATTGTTCATTTGCAGGCATCACATTGTGCTCGCACAATGTTGATTAATTAGGATTATTTTCGTCAGACCCTCATGGAAATAATTATCAGACCACTTTGATTTTTTTTTTCACTTTCATGTTCATTTTAATGTCTTGTACAACAAAAGGTGTATCATGTGACTAACAGAAGACATGGAAAGCCTAAAAGCACTGTTTTCGACAGCGCCATGGTGATTTGATGGGAGAAATTAAGTGATTTGGGTTATTATCAAGACAACCATTGAAAGTGGCTTGATAATAGCTCTGAAATGAAACTCTTGTGAGCTGTTTTTGTTTGTTTTCTTGTATTTGCACAAAC